>NW_026843652.1:442643-747787 GCF_030254825.1 Meriones unguiculatus
GTGATACTTTGACTTCTTCCATTCTGCTTTGTATCCCCTTAGTTTCCTTTAGTTTTTTTTTTTTTTTTTTTTTTTTTTTTTTTTTTTTTTTTTTTTTTTTTTTTTACTGCTCTAGCTAGAACTTCCAGTACTATGTTGAAGAGAAAGGAGAGAGTGACCAAACTTGACTTGTCTCTGATTTCAGTGGGATTGATTTAAATTGCTTTTCATTTAGTTTGATGTTTTCTATAGGCTTGTTGTATATTATCTTTACTGTGTTTAGGCATGTGCCTTTTATCTCTGATATCTCCAAGACTTTAAATATTAATTGAGCTTGGATTTAATTAAATACTTTTCAGCACCTATTGAGATGATCATGTGTTTTTTTTTTCTTTTTCAGTTTGTTTATGTGGTGGATTACACTGATGGTTTTCTATATATTGTATCTCCCCTGCATGACTAGGATGAAGCCACTTGGTCATGGTAGATGAGATCTTTGATGTTTTCTTGGATTCATTTTGTGAGTATTTTATTAAGTATTTTTGTTTCAATATTCATAAGAGGGAATGTTCTGAAATTATCTTAGAGATACAAGCTGTATATAAAAGCCTTTTAGTTAGCTTTTGTGAGATTTAGGTATCAAGGTGAATGTGGCCTCATAGAATGAGTTTGGTAATGTTCCTTCTTTTTTGGTTTTGTGAAATAGTTTGGAGAGTATTGGCGTCACCTCTTCTTTGAAGGTCTGGAAGATTCTGTGCTAAACCCATTAGGCCCTGGGCTTTGTTTGGTAGGGAGACTTTTGATGAATGTTTCAAAAGGACATGTAGGTCTGTTAATTTAGTTGCCTGATCCAGATTCAACTTTGATTACTGGAATCTAGCAAGAAAATATTCCATTTCATTTAAATTTTCAAGTTTTGTGGCATATAGAGTTTTAAGGTGAAATGTAATGATTCTTTGATTTTCCTCAGTGTCTGTAATTATACCCCCTTTTATTTTCTGATTTTGCTGATTTGTATAGTATCTCCCTGTGTTTTAGTTAGTTATGCTAAAGGTTTGTCTATCTTCATCATTTTCTCCAAGAACCAGCTCTTGCTTTTGTTTCTTCTTTGAATTGTTTTCTTTGTTTCTAATTTATTGATTTCTGCCCTAAGTTTGATTATTTCTAGCCATCTACTCCTCTTGTGTATTTATGCTTCCTTTTGACTAGGTTTTTCACGTGTGTTGTTATGTTGATTTGAGATGCCTCAGATTTCTTTATGAAGGCACTTACTTCTATGAACTTTCCTCTTAGACTTAATTTCGTTATGTCTCATTTGTTTGGGTAAGTTGTGCCTTCATTTTTGTTAAATTCTAGAAAGTCTAATTAGTTTATTTCTTCCATAATCCAGCTGTCATTGAGTAGAGTTCACTTTCCATGCATATGCAGGCTGTTTACTATTTTTGTTACTATTAAGGTCTATCTTTAGACCATGTTTTTCTAATATGATACAAGGGATTATATTGGTATAATGATTTTTTTTGCATGTATACAATTTACCCTTGTTCATTCAAATGCTGATTTCTCTATTCCACTGCCTGGTTCCAATGCAAATATTGCATTGTGATGCTTTTTCTAAGCATCGCCTGTCTCAAGTTTGCATAAACATGCCACCATTTGTTCTCTATATTGTCAATTAAAACAACCAGCCCTAATACTGAGTAATGGAGAGGATAAGGTGAGACATCCTGGTCCAGAGTGGGAGGAAGAGAAAGGAGACAGGAGAGAAGAGGAGGAGAATCTGCAGGAGAGGGCTTGGCACCACATGCAGAAATTAACTGGAACTAAAATATCACAAAAAGCAAGTATGATGGGTGAATCTGAATCTTAGGAATCTCTGCGGGCTTGGAGGTTTAGGATGGAGTAACTGTTAGCCAACATTGTGCTCTAGATTAATTAATTAAATCCTAGTCTCTGTGTGGTGATTTGGTTATACAGCTGTTTAGGAATAACCACTGCTTAACCAAAAGATTTATCAATAGTAAATATTAATAATCTACAACAAATGCCACTCAACTAATCTAAGTATCCACACCCTTTAAATCCTACTTTAATTTAATTTGGTGGGGGAGAGGAATAAGCTCTCAGTGATACAACCCAAACTTTAAACCTAAAAACTCCCAGATAAATTACTGGCTCTTTAAAAGAGACTCTTAAACATGCCTCAGAGCAAAAGACAGCCTACTGTGGGCAGACCTGAGACTGAACAAAACTGGTTGCCACTACAGTCTAACAGGATGAGAGATAAAACAGACTTCTTTGAGCTTGGCTGATAATCTCTTCTACTGCATTAAGACAGAAATAAAGGAAAGTTTAGAAATTATGACCATTGTTACATTCATATTCCTCAATTTAACTTTAAAAATTGATTTAGCCTTTTATGTGTTCTCAAAGGCAAAGGCTTTCGAAAAGATACTGGAACAACACAAAGAACAAGTAGAACAATATGAAGAAAAAAATGAAGGTTGGAAACAGGACATAAAACGAGATACAAAAACTTACAGAACATGATAAACAACAGGAAAAGAGGGCAGAGGTTTTAGAAAATATACTGGAAAACACAAAGAACAAGTAGAACAATATAAAGAAAAAATTAAAAGTTAGAAGCAAGGCATAAAACAAGACATTCAAGAGATTATTGAACAAAACAAAAAATAGAGAGATGGGTGTAAAATATGGGTACAGACCTTAAAAAAAAGTTTAGAATACTAAGTAATACTCAGGCAGATGCAAAAGATAATAATATAGAAAGCCAAACAAAGTTGGTTAGAAAACAAATGTTAGCTTATCCAGTCAGTGTACAACAGAGACCAGCATATGATTACCCACAGGATTACCATGAGGCTGAATGGCACCCTGTGGAAGTGCTAGACCTGGGAAAGTTTAAAGAGAGTGTCACCAATTTTGGAATGCATTCACCATTTGTTAAACAAATGCTGACTTCCTGGCCAATCAGTATAGTAATCCCAAAGGACTGGGAGGATATGGCAAAGACAATAAAAGAACCTGAGCCATATTTACAGTGGCTATCATGGTGAAGAGAAGAGGCTAGAGAGATAGCATACAAAATAGAGCCAGGGCTGTTGGTATTTTTAAGGAATGGCTGCTTGGTGATGGCCAATAGGCTGACACAGATATACAAGCTGTATATAATGAAGAAACCTTAGTATTATGTCACCTAGCAGCCTTAAATACCTGGGACAAGGTTGAGGGATCAGGAAAAAATGCTTGAGCCATTCTCTCATGTCATACAAGCTCCAAGTGAAACATTCACTAATGTCTTGCAAAGCTGGGGATACAAGTATATCAGATCCACTAGCTAGAAAAGCACTAATAGAACCTTTAGCTTTTGAAAATGCAAAGATTTTGAATGTAAAGAGGTAATACAGCCATTAAAAGCAAGGTGTGCACAAATAGACGAATGTGTTATAAATATGATTGACATCAGACCTCAATTTGACCTTGATAGGAGAAGCTACCCCTAAAAACATTGGGAAATGTCTTAATTTTGATGATCAAGGTTGCTGCAAATGGAGTTACCAGGAAAAACAAAATAATTCAAAAAGGGAGCCTATACGTCCTAGAATATGCAGAAGATGTGGCAAGGGTTGACATTGGATTAGTGAATGTAGAGCACAGACAAATGGGGTAATCCTTTATCAAAAAAAGCCTGAAGGGGCCTTTCTCAGGCCCCAGTACAGGACAGGGATACTCTTCCACAAGAAAGTTAAATGCCACTGCTCTGGGAATAAACATTAAAAACTTGGACAGCAAGGACAAAGCAGATTCTATATATAAATTAAAAAAAACAGGAAGAGAACAAAAACTTATATATTTGCAAGCCTTTATAAATGATCAAAAGCCAAAGTTAAAGATAATTTTAAATAATATTGAAATTGAAGGCATGGTAGATACTGGGACTGATGTCACAATTATTAGTTCTAAATCCTGGCCCCCAAATTGGCCACTTCAAGAGGTGGATATTCAATTCCAAGGAGTTGAAACTTTATCTAAAGTGAAACAAAGTGTTAGATGGCTTAAATGTACAGGACCAGAAGGTCAAATAAGAAAACTAAGACCATATGTGGCTTAGATAGGCATAAACTAATGGAGAAGAGATCTGTTACAACAATGGGAGACCCAGATTAACAACCCCAAATTCAAAGGCAAAACAGATAATACTCCTGATAAACAAGTTAAAATTATTTAAAAATGCCATCAAAAACAGTTACAGGCTGTCCAGTCTGTCCATAAACAAAATACAACAAAGGCATTCTTTTCAACTTCATGTTGGGAAGCCACTGCTAATAAAACCCCAACAAGCTTACCAAGGTGGTTGGCTGACCAACCTATTTGGATTGAACAATGGTCTGTGAGTAAAGAAAAATTACTGGCACTAGAACAGTTAGCCCTGGAACAGCTGGAGGCTCAACATATAGAGGAGTCCAACAGTCCTTGGAATTATCCTGTATTTGTCATCAGAAAGAAATCTGGAAAATGGAGGATATTAACAGATCTCAGAGCCATTAACAAAATTATTCAGCCAATGAGATCGTTACAATCCAGAATCCCATTGCCTTCCGTGTTACCTAAGGAATGGCCTATTATAGTGATTGATTTAAAGGATTGCTTTTTCACAATTCCTTTACATGAGCATGATAGGGAAAGGTTTGCTTTCTCAGGACCCACTTTGAATAGAAGCTGTCCAATAAAGATATATCACTCAAGGGTCTTACCACAGGGGATGTTGAACAGCTCTACTTTGTGCCAATATTTTGTACAACAGCTGTTGGAGATAATTCATAAGCAGTTTCCTCAATCCATAATTTATATATGGATGATATCTTATTAGCTTATTCAGATAGAAAAACATTAGAAAATATTTTTGATGAAATAAATAGAACTTTGTCTTGTTGGGGTTTAGAGATTGCTCCCCAAAAAGTACAAAGAGGAGATTCTATTAATTACCTAGGGTACAAAATTAGGTCTACAGAAAACTCCACCACAAAAAGTACAAATTAGAAGAACCCAATTAAAAACTCTCATGATTTTCAAAAATTGCTGTGAGATATTAACTGGCTATAGCCTACATTTGGTTTAGCTACTCAAGAGCAAAATAACTTATTTCAAAACTTACACGATGATAAGGACTTTAAAAGTCCAAGAACATTATCAACTGAAGATGAAAGTGAATTGGCTCTGGTAGAAAGGAAATTAGAAGCTGCATATATAGTCCATATTGATCCAAATAGGGCCTGTATTTTGGTTATCTTGCTTTCCACTCATTCTCCCACAGGAATTCTTATGCAGAAGGTCAACTGTGTCTTAAAATTGATATTTTTGGCACACAAACAAAATAAAAAATTTAAAACCTATATAGAAAAGTTCCTGAATTGATCCTAAAAGGAAAAAGGAGACTTCATCAGTTGGCTGGAACAGATCCAGCTGAAATTCTGGTGCCCTTTACCAATGCTGAGATTGTATCGTTATGGGCAGAGATATTGGCAAAGAGCTTGTTGTGAGTTTTTGGGAGAAATCAGCAAAAGGTACCCAAAAATCAAGTCACTTCAGTTTATAAAAAGAAACAATTAGATTCTCCCTCGTATAATAAAAGGAACTCCAAATTTTGGAGCTCCCACATTTTATACGGATGCCAATAAATCAAAAAGGGCAGGTTGTAAGTCAGAAAATCTGAGTAAAGTGGTGGGGGGGTCCTTATGATTCAGTTCAAAAATCAGAATTATATGCAATTCTCTTGGTGTTATCAAATTTTCAAGAATCTCTTAATATAGTCACTGACTCTCAATATGCAGAAAGATTTGTTCTACATATAGAAACTTCTGATCTAATTCAGGATAATTTGGACTTAACTTCACTGTTTCTTCAATTACAATGAGTAATCAGAAATAGAAATAATCCATTGTCTATAACATAGATCAGATTTGATATGGGTCCACCAGGCCCTCTAGCACAAGGCAATGATGAAATTGATCAACTATTGACAGGAAGAATATTAGAGGCCTCAGAATTTCATTTAAAAAAACACCATGTTAACAGCAAAGGCTTAAAAAGAGTTTTCTATCACTTGGCAACAAGCCAAAGAAATTGTGCAAAAATGCCCCACTTGTTCTTTATATAACTAAACTCCACTACCTGTAGGAAGTAACCCTAATGGTAACCAAAGAAATGAAATTTGGCAAATCACGTGTTTTATTTTATAGAGTTTGGTAAACTGAAATATATGCACCATACTATAGACACATATTCAGGGTTCCAATGAGCAAAAGCCATAAGTTCTGAGAAGGCTGATTCAGTTATTACACATTTATTAGAAGTGATGGAAGTTATGGTTATGCCTACACAGATTAAGACTGATAATTCTACAGCATATGTCTCTAATAAAGTGAAAAGATTTTTTTACATATTATAAGATAAAACATGTAACAGGTATAACTCACAATCCTGCTGGTCAAGCAGTCATTGAAAAATAGAATCATACTTTAAAGGACATGCTTAACAAGCAGGGAGGGGTATTAAAACACCACAGAGATAGATTACATAATGCTTTATTGACCTTAAACTTCTTAAATGTTAATGAAAAACAAAAAAAAACAGATGCACAAAGACACTTGGTTATAGAAAAAAAAAACTGCTGAATTATTTCAGCGTATATATTTCAAAGATATCCCAATTTCAAAATGGACAGGAGGGAATGTGTTACACACTGGGGAAGAGGTTTTGCATATGTTCACACAGGAGAAGAGAAATTATGGGTTCCTTCAAAACTAATAAAAATCAGATATCACAGAGGAAGATCACCTGAAGACCTTGGCCACACACAAGAAGAGAGAAATCAAGAAGACCAAACAGAACAGGTAATATAAATTGATAATCCCTTCACATGGGAACAACTCTACAACTGACTGAGACATAAAAAATGTCTCTAGCGGAATTTCAGCAGTGCATGGCCAACAAATCCTTGGCTATAATATCCTCAAAATTTATTATGCCATTCTTTTAATTGGCATTGATAAAATTGGTTCACAGTTTAATTTTATTTAGAACATCTCATACATTTATAATTTTAGAACTGCGTAATGCTTGTGAGAAATTATATGTTTGCAGAACAAAAGGAGTGAATACTGGAGATGCTGGCCCAAACCTGACAAAATCCTCCTTCCAGCATGCTGAGACATTGACACATCTGTTTCAGTATCTTGCATGTTCCAGAATTCTGCTTGTCCCTGCCTCAACAACTTCAATTGCTGTTTCTCATCATGGCCTGCTCCCAAGAGAGCTTTGAAGAAAGCTACAAATCTTAATTGGTCCAGCATTTTAGTCTAAACAGGACTTTTATTATTGTCTAAACATTCAAAGACTGGACCACAAATATTGCTTACTTAATTAAACATTTTTCCAATTTTCTTTGGGCCCCCAACAGGATTTCTGCATGTCCAAAATGTCAGCTAGAAGAAATCAATGAGAATGATGTCTTATTTTCCTTAAGGGGGATTGGGTAGGTTTTTGGTTGTTTTCTGTGGCTACAAGTGTTTATTGTCATTGGGAGATGTTTATAAATTACTAATGGTCTTATTCAGAGTGAAACTGTTATGCCCAGTTCAGGAACCCCAAAAGACCAGGGATACATTCTGCTGTAAATACATAAGGTTTTTAAAATTGTATAAACATTCGGACATGAGACACAAACTTCCTATGGACGCAGGAGAGGAATGTAGCCCTGAGATCTAGAGAAGCAAGGTTTTTATGGGGCAAAACCGCCAGCAGAGACTTACATGCTTTGGTGTTACGTGATTGTGAAATGGAAACTGACTTTTGAAATGGTTGGTCCACTTTGGGCAGCAAGAGTACAAACAGTTCTGGCCTGGCCCTATGGGCCAGTTTCCTAGCAACTGTATAATTAGTGGGCAAGAAAGAATGTAGTAAGGCTAATTTGTCCCCTCAAGGCATTAAGGCTAGTTCTTCCCGGAAAGAGGCTGGACATGTCTCCAACTAACTAGCCTTTATTCATGCTTCTGCTTTAAACTTTAAAACAATACCCACTGATTTTAAGTCTTTGGTCTCTCAAATCCACAAAGAATTCATGTAATTGAGATTTTAAAAATGAAATAAAATGAAGTTTCAAATCTTTCTTCCATCTGCTATTTTTTCCATAAACTCTACTTACTGTGCGCCTTCCTTGTGAAAGGAACCTGGTAATGTGCCAGCAGGCTTGGCTCTGATTTTTTTTTTATTTCAATCTTATTATAATTTGGGTTTTTGAGACAGCGTTTCTCTGTGTAGCCCTGGCTGTCCAGGCCTCATTGTATACCAGGCTGGCCTCGAACTCCCAAACATACTCACAGACATCTACCTGCCTCTGCCTCCCGAGTGTTGGGATTAAAGGTGTGTGCACTGTGCTTGGCAGGACTTTCTTATAGCCTGGTTGAAGTCATACTTTATGACTTAGGACTTGTGAGTGTGAAGAGCTGGCAGAGGTGCAAACCCTTGCTTTTGGAGAGAGGGTTTCTCTTGTGGTCTTGCATGTCCTGAACTCGTTTTGCAAACCCAGATGGCCTGGAACTCACACCAGCCTCTGCTTGCCCCACTGACAGCCACAGGCATGCGACACCACACCTGGATTCTTGTTATAGTCTTTAAAAATGATTTATAATCTCAGTCTGCCTTCCTGAGACCAGCCCTCTTTTGACTGGGAGAGTCGTCACTCACTAAAAGAAAGGGGGGCAGGGACCCCAAGATTCTTTCTGCAGTGAGCAGGGACTGGCTCGACCCTGGCTGAGCAGGGGAATTAAAACTGGACACATTTAAACTGGGAATACATAAATTTAAGCTGAGGCTGTGTGTGCAATGGACTAGCTTTACTTACGAATGGACCCTTGTGCTTTTCCCCCCTCTTCTAAGAAGTGTAAATTATTATTATTATTATCATTATTATTAAATTATTATTATTATTAAAAAGGGAATGAGTTATTATTAAATTATTATTATCAAATCATTAAATTAAATATTATTAATATTAATTATATAAAATATTATTAGATTATTGCTAAATTATTATTAAATTGTTAACTTAGTATTTAAATTATTAAATTATTATTAAGTCATTATTAAATTATTAAATTAAATATCATTATTAAATATTATTAATATCAATAATATTAAATGTTATTATTAAATTAATATTAAATAATACATAATGTAACAAATATTATTAAATTATTATTAGTAAATTGTTATTATTAAAAAGGGAATGAGTTATTATTATTATTAAATTATTATTATTATTATTATTAAAAAAGGGAATGAGTGTTCTTTTTGGAGGGAGGAAAACTTTATTTATGATTCATGGTGTAGTTCTCTTTATTATGGAAGATTTGTTTATTATTTGTACACCATTCTGTCTGCACGCCAGAGGAGGGCGCCAGGTCTCACGATAGATTGTTATGAGCCACCATGTGGGTGCTGGTAATTGAGCTCAGGACCTCTGGAAGAGCAGCCTGTGATCTTAAACTCTGTGCCATCTCTCCTGCCCCCTCATTTTTTATTTTAATTTTTAAATTTTTATTTATTCATTTTACATCCCTGTCTTAGACCCCTCCCTCTTCTCCTCCCAGTCCTACCCTCCCTGTTTCCTCTATCATCCCTCACCTGGCTCTTCAGAAAAGGGGATCACACTGCCTCTCCTGTGCATACCCACCCACTCCAGCATATCAAGTGGCATCAGGACTGAGCAAATACTCTTTGCCTGGCGAGGCAACCCCAACAGGGGAAAGTGAAAGAAAAGCTAGTTTGTGGGTCAGGGTGCATTCATATGTGTGTTGGTCCTGCTGTGTTTATAAGGCCTTGTTACACTTGTGTCCTTCATCCACTCAGGCACTTACACTTTGCACACAGAGTTTCTTGAGCCCTTAGGGGCTTAGGGTTTCTTGGAGACATCTCATTTAGTGTGGAATGGTCCAAGGCCTCTCACTGTTTGCATATCGAATGGATGTGGGTCTCTGTATTTATTCCCATCTGCTGCAGGAGGAAGTTTCCAATGCACCAATCCATGAGTATTGCTGTGCTCCTTTAGCCCAACTGTAGCATTTAGATTTCTCTAATGTACTTGGCTTCTGTAAACTCAAGTTCCTGGCCACTCAAGCAGTATTGGATCAAGGCTCCTTCTCATGGAGTGGGCCTCCATGGCAGGGTTGGTGTGTACTTTTCTCTTCTGGTGGCATGCAGCGTATGTTCCAGTATCGCAAACAGCAGTCTATAAGTGTGAAGGTTCTCGTTGGTGTCAGCTTGGATTCGCTGTGTCCAATGACTTGTGAAGGTGTTGTCCTCAGTAACAGAATCTTACCATCAGGTTGGGGAGAGCACTGGAGAATGGACACAATTTGGGTGGCCCCAGGCCCTGCTTTGATCTAGCACAGAGACCTCCTGCATACCGACTCCACTGGATTCTGGGAAGCCTGCTCTCAAGACATGCCCTTGTCTGTTCTTATTAAATTTAAATAAATACATAGTATTAAATGAAAACATCATATATATAAAGCTAGTTATTAAGTGACACGTGTGCTCCACCAGAGGGCACCAGATTCCTTGACAGATGGTTTGAGCGCCACCGTGTGGTCCCTGGGATGGAACCTGGCACCTTTATAAGAGAGGGATTCTCTGTGTCTGATGGCTGTTGCGATGACAAAGGTCGGCTTTTTTTTTTTTTAAGATTCATCCATCCATGTATTCATTCATCCATTCATTCATTCTGCTTGTGCACCAGAAGAGGGCACCAGATCCCATTACAGCTGGCTGTGAACCACCATGTGGTTGCTGGGAATTGAACTCAGGAACTCTAGAAGAGCAGCCAGCGTTGTTCACCTCTGAGCCATCTCTCCTGCCTCCAGTTATTTTTTAATATTTAAAAGACATTTATTTTCCATGTGAGCGCGTTTCTGCCTTCCCAAGACTAGTCCTTCTTTGACTGGGCGACTCAAAATTAATTTAAAAAAGGGGGAGGGACCTCAGGATCCCTTCTGCAGGGACCAGAGACCAGCTGGACTTCCTCTGATCAGGAGAATTCAAAGCGCTCATTTTTCCTGCACACAAGTGCAGCAGCCCTGTGTGTTTACTTCCGGTACCAGGGGGCGGGGCGATGGCATCACAAATTGGCTCCGAAAGGCTCCTGAACCTGAAGACTGCGAGGGGCACAGGGCGGGGACATTGACAGAACACCAGGGACCAGGGAAAACGCTGTGGGCTTTGTGACGACAGGGAAAGCGCTCCCGGGGGATACTTCTGGGTCCTGACAGAGCTCCAGGCTAAGGAGGGAGGAGGAGGATAGCTTGGGAGGGTGTAATGCAGTGCATATAGCATTCTGGGATTTGTATTTCTGCGTCTGCGACCCGGCAAAGCGACGATATAGTGAGACCTGGCTATGTTACTACAATCAATCCCAGAAGTCCTTGCTCTGAGGCACTTTTCACAGAGGCTCCCGGCCTGCATAATGCACTCTGGGATTATTTGTAGTTCCCTGGCTATGGAGTGCTTGGCTTTAGGATGGAGTGCTTGACTTTAGGAATTTCCGTGTCTGGGACATTTCATCATTGGTTCAGTGCTCTCTCCTAAGGATGTTCACAGTCGTACAAGTAAAAACAGATTTTTTTTTTTTGTCTATGAGACACATATAATACAACGTGAGTGGCTAGAAGTGGAGCTGAACTGCAGTAGATAGATTTAAAACCTGGACAGCTCCTAAGAGGGTGGATGGGGTATTGGAGCTTTTGAACAGGACTGTGCTGAATGTTAAGTGGGACGCGAGCACCCACAAGCATACATGCCATGTCTTCAATGTGTTATGTACTGTTGAAAAAGCAGGCACTTAAGGAAAACTATAAGGTTATATTCCAAGAAGCTGGCAGTTGGTGGAAATTCAAAGTTCAAGAGTTAGCACAGCACCTCTTCATTTTCCTAGTTCCTCATTCTGCATCTTGTTATTTTCAGGTATTTCAGACCGAACAAACAGCACCTTTTCAGGCTGAAAATGGACTGTAGTTTTCAGTTCAGATAGGTAGTAGCATATGATTCTTGAGGATTCTCTTAGAAAACCCTTCCCAGTAACTCAAAAGTTGACTTCTCATGCCTGGTGTTGGAGTTTTTGTTAGATGGAGGGACAATTGTCATCACAGATGGCAAAATTTCATTTAAACTAAATTTTAGTTTTATACAATAGCTTACATGGATTATACATATCTTAGATAGTTACTAATATTATTCCATATTACTTTTTCAGACATCCTTACCTTACCATCTTCCCTTTTGTATTTCTTTCTGTCTTACCTCCGAAATTATTATACCCCCTTCAAGTTTTTCCCATTTCCTCTTTCAAATCTCTATACCTTTCTACTTCCTTCTGCCCCCACACACTTCCATTCTCACCTTGGAAATGGTCACTATTTCATTCTTGGTTTTTTAATTACTGCCGGATATAGACTCACATATGAGTACACACATATTCCGTTTAAAGCTGGGAAACTTAGAAGAGAGAATATGTGAAAATTGTCTTTCTGTGTTTGGATTACCTCATATAACATGATTTTTTTTTCTAGTTCCATCTATCTACCTGCAAGTTTTATGTTTGCATACTACTCAATAGTGATGCATTTTAAAATCATGACCTAAAGAGCTAATATTTAATTCATTTTAAGGTTATTTAATAATTACATCATTTTGTGCCTTCTCTTTTCTTCCCTCCAAACCTTCCCACAGACCTCTCCTATTTCTCTTTCAAATTCATCTTCTTTTTTCAAATTTGTATTATGCTCTTAATATAAGTTGCTCAGTTTAATAATGTTACTTCCATGCATGTTTTCAGGGTTGATTGCTTGGTATTGGATAACTAAATGATTTTATGCTCTTTCCTGGAAAGATTTTTTTTTCTCATACTCTCAGCATTTATTAGTTCCCTGCAGATTTTTGTGTAGGATTAAGGACAATGGTTTCTTCCTAGACCACTTTTGCATGTCTATTAGCATTTTCAATTTTTAGTTCGTTTTTATACAGGTATATTGGTAAGCCTTTTTTTCTTTATTTTTTTTTTTATATTGGTCCATCTTATGGGTGTAGCTTCTGGTATTATTAGGAGACACATTACCAGACCATACTCTGATCCTCTGCCATATATATATATATATATATATATATATATATATATATATATATACATATATATATATTTACCTCCTGTTATGCATGATCACTGAATCTTAGATCTGGGAATTGTTTTGTAGATGTATCAGATGTGACTGTTCTCCAGAATTCTGCCTTGTGATTGGTTGTGGTTTTCAGTCCTGATTTGTGGTTCAAGGAAAAGCTTCCTTGGTCAGTGGTGAACTATACTTATCTATGTGCATTATTAAAAGAATTTAGGTTGCTACATGTTTATATTCATGCATGTACTTACATGTATTATAGGGATTTATGTAGATAATTCACAGTATGATTGCTTAAAACTCTTTAAAAATTTACTGTTATTTCACCTACTTCCTTCTTTTATATTTATCCTGTAAAAGACCTGGGGTCTTACAGCTCAGGAGTTCAAGATCGCACTCTTCTCAGGAATTCCCACAGACCACAATTCAATGCAAAAGCAAGAGCATTTTTTTTTTATTTCAATCGCGATAGGGTCACCCCTCAAAAGGCAGGAGATGGCCCCAAGCATGCAAAGCACAGGGTTTTTATACTTAAAAATCTGGCCACTTTTGCTCTATACATTGATTGGTAAGCAAGAATAGCATGAAGATAGTTTACGCCTAGTTGTTTGCAGTTTTTGGCCATTTGTGAGTTTTCTCAAAACAACTCACCCTGCCCTTCAAGAGCTACCTGCCTTTGGCTTCAATTCAAGGCTATCTCAGAGCAGTTCATCCTGCCATTTGAGACCTATGTGCCTCTGGCTTTAATTCAAGGATGGGAATGGTCACAGCTGTTTTTCTTTTACAGTTGTTTTCATTCTCGGGTGGGCTCTCATCCCCCTTTTCTTTGAGCTCCAATTTTAACCCTAAAATTGTGGATCAATCTCAGAGAGAGATCGATACTGCCTCTGGAGCATCAGGACCTGAACCACACTTACACATTCCCTGACAAAGGCCAGTAATTGGTTAACAATACAGGGTACTATTGTGACAAGGAGCAAAAGGGTAGCAAAAGGTCCCAGTAAGAGAAGCACATAGGGGAGAATACCATTAAACCCATTCCAAGAAGGAGATTCTATTAATTCTCATCTTCTGTTTTCAAGATCTTTTTGTAATTTTTTAATCTTTCCTTTAACAATGCCTGATTTATTAGTGTAAAAAACGGCATTTCTCCTGTGGGGCTAAGCAGATTCCTCCTTTTTCAACCGTAAGGAGGTCTAATCCCCTCTGGGTCTGGAGAACTACATCTGCTAAGGAATTGAGCTGGTCTTGGAGGTCATTGATGGTGCTCGAAAGCAATTGTACATCATTAATTAACTGTTGGGACAGTTTGTTGTATTTATATAATAAAACACCCAAACCAGCTGACCCAGCGCCTATGGAAGCAGTCAGCCCAGTTCCCACTAACAGAGGAATGAACTGAATGGCTCTCTTCATTCTTCCAGCCATTAAGTCAAAGGTGGGGACTAGGACTGGCTCATCCCCTGGAATGATGCTAAGATCAGGGAGTTGCCTGTACACAAGTCCCAGTCCAATCTGTGGGCAAGAATGTATAGGCTTTATTATTCCTGCATAAGAAAACAGTGTTATTGTCAGGGCAGAGAGCTGTGGAGATGTCAATTGCTGAATCACAAATGGCAAAGGTAGCATCCCCTATAGGTAGATCTGAGCTATCATTTTTGTAGGGTTTTGTCAAACAAGTAACATTTTGCTTGAAGAGAGGCTGCACTCTCAGAGGGGGTGCTGAGTGTCAGGACCCCTCAGCAGTGGAATCAGTGGCGTTGGGGGGGAGCTCCAGAGGAACAGGCTGCCCTTGTCAGAGGCAGAGCCAGAAGTCACTTGCAAGCGAAGGGTTGGTGTCATTTAGGAGGCTATGAGTGGCAATAATAACATCTACAGTCTGGGGGTCTAAAATAAAGTTTCCTCTACTATCAGGAAGAACCAGAGGGTGGTAATTGAGGGTGGTTTTTCTATTAACTCTTCAATGCATTGTTTAACCTGTTCTTGTCTGGCCCGATCCTGCACCCCTCCTCCATCTGAGAGGTGAATGGGAGGTACCTTTCTTCAGCATACAGGCTTTCCTACCATCCCCAAACAAGGGGCTTGAAGTAATTAAGATCCATGGACTCCTGTTGGCACACTGTGGAAACAATCGTCTATCCTCATCTCCTCCCTGACTTGGTTCAATATGGCAGTGAAATAGGTGATGTTATCTTTTCCAGTACATTGTTGCACAACCCTATAGCAACTGCTATGCACAACCTGTTGATAGGTATCACAAGGGCAAGGCACGGGGCACCCATTTACATAAGGAATCATCTTAGGCTTGGTTACACAATGCCATTCTAAACTTGGGGTACTCCCTGAAGGTTGTAGGGCTCTATATGCCCATGTATCGCCAAACTCAACTTGAGCATAGGCCTTGTTGGGGCTCCAAATCTCACCAATAAGTAAGGCTCTGCCATTCATCACACCACCCTTGCAATCACAGGGTTTACCATACATTGCTTCCAGGGCCTTGTGAGCCTGGTGAGGATCACCAAAACTCCAATTGAGTAAAAACAGCACCACCCAGAGGTACCATTTTCTGTCCACTTTACTAGTCAAAGAGTTCATTGTCCCTGATGAGTTTCAGTTTTAACAGGTTGCTGGAGGCTTGGACTTTCCAGGTGTCAGAAGGTTTACGAAGAGCAGGCTTGACATATGACCCATGGATCCAAGCTGCAATGCTCTCTACTTTGATGGCTGTTGGGGTGTTGAGCAGGACACAATAAGGAACCTTCCAACGAGGTTCCAAATTCTGGCTGCGGTGTCATAACAAGTACACCATCTCTCCAACCTAGAACTAATGGGGCACCTCCAAGGACCTGGGCGCATATGCACTACCAACCTTGCTCCAAATCTCTTTCTGAATAAGTTGCAGTTCTTTTCACCTGGACAACAAGTCAGAGTTACCACTAGTTATGTCAATGGGGTCCCCAAGAAGAGTCAGGGTAGCAGGAACCCCATATAGTAGTTCAAAGGGAGTTAAGCCTAGTATGGAGGGAGTATTTCTGACTCTAAAGAGGGCCAAGGGAAGGATCACTGCCCAGTCACCATCAGTCTTCATGGTCAATTTAGTGAGAGTCTCTTTGAGAGTTCTATTCATTCTCTCTACCTGTCCTGAACTTTGAAGTCTATAAGCACAATGTAACTTCTAATCAAGTCCCAGAAACCTGGCCACCTCCTGGTTTACCTGAACAACAAAGGTTGGCCCATTGTTTGACCCAATTACCTTGGGAATACCAAACTGAGGAAAAATGTCTTCCAGAATCTTTTTGGCCATGACCAGGGAGGTTTCTTTCTTTGTGGGAAAAGCTTCCACCCATCCTGAGAAAGTGTACACAAAAACCAGTAGATATTTATTGCCATCTCTAGATGGTCTACTTTCAGTGAAATCCACTTCCCAATGCATTCCAGGTCTAGTTCCTTGTCACTGGCCAGCAATGACACCTGAATACCACCTGAGAGAGGGCTGGGAAAGAGAGAGAGAGACAGGGTGACACAGAGAAGGACACTGAGTCTACATGCTGATCCAAGTGTCAGTTTAATGGACGTCAGGTTAACACTTAAGTAGGCCAAAAAGTACAAGCAGTTTCTCCTGTAGGAGCTTTACATGGTCAAAACATAGGAGAGCTCACTCAAGGTTACACAGCGCCTGCTGTCTGGTTACTATGGTTGCACACAGTTTCGCAGGGTCAGAGCTGTCTGCTGTAGGACCACCAAGGTCAGTTTATAAGAAACTGGACTTTGGAAAATAGCCAAAGCCAAGAGGCCAGATTCCACTGTTCAGATGCCATTAACTCCAAATTTGCCATATACTCCAAAAAGGCTGCCACAGTTCCTCTCAGCTGCTTCCCTGGAAGCAGCTCTGGAAACTCTTACCTATGTTTACCTACTGGCAAGGTTTACATGCCCTAGTCACTGTCTCAGTCAGGGTGGTGAGGTTTAGTATTCAGTACTGGGATGGGTGGGCAACTTCAGCTAAATTCTTTGCCCGCAATTGAGTCCACTTATGCATCTGAGTAATTAATCTCTCAGTGTCTTCCTGTGGTAGAATGATCTTACCTTTAGAGTCAATCCATGCCCCCACATAGGTGTCAAGTATCCCCTGTGTTTTACCATATTAACTTTAAGTCATTTTCTGAGTAGTTTAGTCATTCTTCTCTGGGCAGTTCAGCAGTTAGTACCACTAGGACAGTTTCCTCTAGCAGCTGCTTTAGCCTCCTGATTGGCCATGTTATTCCCCTTTCCTGCCTCGGAAATCCCGTTCTGATGTCCCAGACAATGAATAATGCTTACCTTTTCCAGCAGCAACAAGGCATTGAGCAAAGTCAGAATCTAATTTTTATTTTTTATCTCTACCAGCTGATGTTAGCAGAAATCTCTGCTGATAGATGGCCCCATGTACATGGGCTGTTGGTAAGGCAAACCAACTATCAGTGTAGATGTTTATCTTTTTACCCTTTTCCAGTGTTAATGTCTGGATTAAAGCAATCAATTCAGCTCGCTGAACAGATGTGCCCTCCGGCAACGCCTGGGCCCAGATTACCTGATGTCCATCTACCACCACTGCCTCTGCCTTTCTCTTCCCATTCTACAAAAAAACTGCTCCCATCCTTATAGTGTGTCACCTCAGCATCAGGAAGAGGTTGATCTTTCAAGTCCTTTAGCCATCCCTGTTCCTCTGCTAGAACCTGTAAGCAATCATGCTCCAGGGGCTGGATTTCTGGATCTGGCAATAAGGTGGCAGGGTTTAGCCCTGTAGCCGGGGCAAAGGTGACTCTATCATTATTCAAGAGCAAGGCCTGGTAATGTGTCTTGCTGGCATTCATGAGCCAGAAATCAGGTGGCTGCCTTAAGACACTCTCAAGGGCATGAGGAGCACAGATGATGAGGTCCTGTCCCAGAGTCAGTTTGTCTGCATGTTTTACTAGTGCCGCCACTGCTGCTATTATTTACAGGCAGGTTGGCCATCTTGCCACTACTCAATCAAGTGTTTTGGATAGATAGGCTACTGGTCTCTTTCAGGGTCCAATTTTCTGTGTTAGCACCCCATTGGCCATTCCCTGATTCTCACACACATAGAGATGGAAGGGTTTGGTTACATCAGGGAGTCTCAATGCTGGGGCCAATATTAAGGCTTGTTTGATATTACCAAATGCAGCTTGTTCATCCTTTCCCCAGATGAAAGAGTCACTGCCCTTTGTAAGGGCATGCAGAAGGGCTGCCATGTTGGCAAATCCTGGGATCCACAGCCGGCAAAACCCCACTGTACCTAAAATTGTCCTTCAGTAGTTCAGTAGTCTGTAGAGGGGGAATATGAAATACAGTCTTTTTTCTAGCCTCCGACGGTCATCTCTTTCCCTCTTTTAATATATATCACAGATAACTGACCTGTTTCCTGCAGAGATGGGCCTTTTTCGCTGTAGCTGAGCTTACCCATCTCTTGCAACAGCTGGTCGGTGGCCTCAAAACAGGTTTCTTTACAATTTGCAGCTAATAGAATGTCATCTACATATTGGAGAAGAGTTACCTGTGGATTGGTGGCCCGGAGGTGTGCCAGGTCCCAAAGAAGGGTTTCATCTTCCTTTTGGGACAATTCTTGATCCAGTGTCCTTTCTCCTTGCAATAGGCACAATGATCCTTAGACAGAGGGCCCTCTGATTTCCAGGATCTCTCTCCCTATCATTATGACTGCACTGCGGTGGCCAGGATCTTAGTCAACTTTCTGTCTTGCCTCTTATCCTTTCTCTTTCTCTTGCTTCCTGCCCTTTCTGCTTTCTTTCCTCTTTCTCTTCTTCCATCTCCCAGCTGTAGAAAACCTCCAGTCATTCCCTACCTCCAGAAGTGTTGTAATTCCCGTTCAGTGGGTGAGGGGAAAGCCATCATCAATCTCATTAGGGAGGATGGAAGGCCTCCTGTCCATTCCAGGCACAGTCTTTCTCTTCCCAAGGAGGACCCGTCTCGTTCCTCAGTAGTTAAGAGGGCCTGCAAGAGTTTCTGGCAATCATCCCAAGTGGGCTGGTGAATAGGACAGATTCAAACAAATATGTGCCTTTTATCTCACCTCCAAGAAATGATAGTCACTGCCTGTCCCATAATAAAGTCGTCCATCAAGAAAGTCAAAGAAGCAACAATGATAGAGACAAAGAAAACAAGAAAGGCAGTTACACAAGGACACCCTTACGGGTGGTACTACAGAATTCTGATTGAGAGGCTGCCTCATGGCGGCTGTCTCTGAAGAGAAACAGATGGGAGGAAAACCATCCCGGAACTAGCCTCCCCAAATGGAATCTGGAAGGTCCTCCAGTTCCCAGGCAACCGATATTCTGACAAGTTTGTCTATCGCAGTGACTGAGCATATGACCAAAAATGTCTAGATAGGTGACTAAAGAGAAACAGTGGTATACCAAAAATCAGACTAACCTGTTCTGAGCTCACTTCTGAGCCCAGCCAGTTGAGTGTTAAGGAAGGGCACACTGTCTTCCGGGCAACGCACCAAAATGTAAGACCTAGAGTCTCACTTCTCAGGAGCTCAGGATCTCGCCCTTCACAGGAAAACTCACAGACCACAATTCAATGCAATAGCAAAAGGTTTTATTGCTGTCGAGATAGGGTCGCACCTACAAAGACAGGACATGACCCTGAACATACAAAACAGGATTTTTATGCATGAAAATCAGATCACTTTTGCTCTACACTTTACAGCTGGTTGTTCCTCAGAACAGTTCACCCCGCCCTTCAAGAGCTATCTGCACCTGGCTTCAATTCAAATAATAACAGTTGTTTTTCTCATTCCCAGGTGGTCCCTCATTTGTTCTGATGATGAAATCACTGAATAATGTCATGTTGCAGTGTTAAGAGTGCAGGGATCTGTTTAGGAGCCTGTGCAAAACAACTGCCTCATTCACTAAGGTAATTCAAGGCCCTGGAGAAAACTGTTCACCAACTTCATACAGAGATTGGATTCAGCTCTAAAGAGGGTAGTACCGGACTGACACCAGATAAGCACTGATGCCATTCTTGGCGCATGATACTGCAAATACCACATGTAGGAGAGCATTTAGAGCATGAAAAAGAGGAGCAGCCCCAAGAGAAGATTGATTAAGAGAGACAACTGCTATTGACTCTCAGGAACATCATGCCGACCTCACAGGACAAGCTACAGCTAGAGTTCCCAGTTCTCAAAAAAAAAAAAAAAACAAAAAAAACGTTGTGCTATTTTGGGTGAATCCAGGAATTTACCAAAAGAACTGTGAGGTTAAAATCTCTAGAATGCAAAATAGGAGGTGTGTTAACACAGAGGCAAGTTGTGCCTTTACTCACAGAAGGGAACAAGCAGATTTTGGCTCCAAGGGAATTCAAAGGTTCCCGGGGTTTCATGGCAGCTGTGGCAAGGGAAAGCACAGATCTAGGGATGACTGCTCTGAGAGGGACAAACAGGCTAACCTCTTGTCATCAGGAAACCAACAGAGGTGCCTGTCAGGCTTAGGCCCCTTATGCAACAATACGAGCTGTCTCCCATCACGCAGCCATGAGGTACTAGGCAGGTAGCAAAATCTCAACTGAGGATTTCACATTTGATACACACCACTGCATGCAGCAGCACAGCTTTGCATCTGGCTGCATATAAACCTCTGACCCTAAGCACAAGGGTTCTATGTCACAAAGGAAATACAGCAGTTTATGGACCTGTGTATTCAGGGATTCTAAAGAGGATCTCTGGAAGAAGCAGAATAACTTCTACAGTATCTATTGTACACCCAGGTACTGTAGATGGGGACTGCAAGGAAGAAGTTAAAATCATGGTGCATGTAAAACACGAGATGCAAAAATAAGGCAGGGGTAGAATTGCTCAGCTGTTACTGTTCTCCTCCATCTACAGCAAAGCCGCACCCTTAGGAAGAATAGGCACATTTGGCAGTACCGGAAATTGTGTGTTCTGGAAAGCAGTGTCTAATGATCAGAGATCCAAATTAATGGCAGCAACAAGTGGTGTTCATTGAAATGCAGGAGATGACTTCAGTATCCTCTCCCAAAAGTCTTGGGATCCACAATGTGTGCTTCTGAAGGTTCATATACAGTTTCTAGGAATCTGTAAAATTTCTCCAGTAGGACAAAGTGTATGGGGGATTAAATAGGTGGAACCAGAGGGTCCAAGAGGGAAGTTGACACCTTCTGTAGCCTGCCACTGAAGGAGAAATTCAGAAATAATTCCAGGAGTCTTTCTGTAGGATAAGTCTCCTCTCTGCCCAAATGCTTATACTTGCAATTTCCTAACCATATTTAGATTGTTGAAATCATACACTGGGAGACTGAAGCTGAAAGGAACTTAAGGCAGAAGCACACGCAGAATGCAAGATCTGTTCTAGCCACGTTCCTCCTTGAGCATCAGCCAGAGCTGAATGAATGACTTCGTTAAAGTAGGCAAAGACTGCTCCTGGCTTCTGCCCCTTCTCCTTGCCTGATCATCAGAAGCCGTGCCTTAGACTCTCCCCTCAAACTCCTTGTGGGCCAACACAGGTGCGTACTGTGAGCTAAGCAGTGGAATTTGGGTAGAACACAAGACCACCTGTATCTGGAAAGTGTGCTTTAGGGTGGGATATGGGAAAATTCGCAGGAGGAAGGAAGGGTTTCACAGTTTGGAAGCAGAAGAGCGTTCCACGGTTTGGCCTGTAATTGGAGGCCTTGAGGGAGTGGGTGGGGCTTCAGGTCGGTATTTAAGGGTGAGCAGCAGACTCCTTTACGCATTTGCCATAGTCTGCACTTTCCTGGGTGTTGTTCTGAGTACACACTGGAGAGGAAGAACTCCTGTCAAAGTGTCTTCAGCAGGATGGAAGATCAGGCAGATGTGGTTGGCTGCAGCACGGCAAAGACATCCCGGCGTCAAAAGACTGTTTGACAGGCCAAGCAGAAGGAGGTCTTGCTCTAAGTTTTTACCAAGACACCTTACCCGAGCTTCAGGACCAGGCAGGAACTGGCCACGGAATTCGGAGTTCCAGCGTCCTCCATCCGCGTGTGGTTTCAAAACTGCAGAAATAGAACTGGCATGTCGAGGAAGACCTCAAAGCAGACCACCGCAGGCTTCAGCCATGAAGCCTCCCAACAGCCTCCTGAAAAGCTTGTCGCCAGGGTACAACAAGCAAGAGGCCCGCCCTCAGAACGGAGAAGGCTTCGAACGCAGCTTAGTCCAGCGCAGATCAGCATGCTAGTGCAAGCTTTTGAGATCTCTCCATCTCCAGACTATGCCACGAGGGTGCAACTGGCACTGAGCACAGGTTTGCCTGAGGACACCGTCCACATATGGTTCCAGAACAGAAAGGCCAGGCAGAAAGGCCGCGCTGGAGGCAGCACAGCTAAAGGTGAGGATCTGCCTGCCTCTCCTGGCCCAGAAAGGGCTCCTGGAGCATCGTGTTGCATTGAGCAGGAGGCTTCCCGGGACAACTTGTTGACATCGGGTTCTGCAGGAGGCCAGTGTACAGAAGCGTTGATGTCAAGACCCGAGCTCACCTTCTTCACAGAGGCCTACCCAGAATCCAGCGACTCCTACCCTGTCCAGCTCTTCCTGGAGCAACTGGTGAGAACAGTGGAAGAGGAACAGGGACCAGCCGCTCTGGACCCAGATGTACCATGGGAGCAGATCGAACCAACACTCAAGGCTCCTCTCACGGAAGAAGAATATCAGGCTCTGTTGGACGATATTTGACCGCATTGAGAACGCCCAGAATTGGGACTGTAAAACCCCGTTGCCTGGACCCTAACCTGACCATTGTCTCAGAGACTCCAGCCAGAAATGAGCTTGGACAGATGCTCAGACTTGAACCTAAGAAAGGTGCAGAGCTCTAGGGATCCTGAGTAAGTGTTGGGGAAAAGATGGAATGCCCTGGAATGTGCGAGGAACCTCACAAGAAGACCAACAGAAACAGGTGACCCAGCCCCCAGGGGGCTTGCAGAGACTGAGCCATCAAATAAGGAGCATGCTTGGTCTGGGCCTAGGGACCCTACATACACGTAGCAGGTGGGAGGTGAATCCTTGTGCTTAATGTGGGTTGCCCTACGAGGGAGGTGTTGTGGAGTGGCCCAGCGGCGGTGGAGAGTTGTTTCTAACCTGGACTTTGTTGTTTCTAACATGGACGGTTTTTGAAGGACAGTTATATAATGTTAGCTTCAGTTATTATCAAGATAAATATGTAATTTGTCTGCTGTTGTACTCTGCGTCATTAAATTATTTTTTGGCATTATTATGACCTGTTATTCTTTTCATTTGGAAGTTAATGTAAAGAGGAGATATGATTATCTTTCAAGCTGAAAAGAGGTGTGATCATGAGTCTTGGTTTTTAACTTGACTGCATATGGAATTAAGCAAAACACCCAAATTAAGGACACAATTGTAAAGTACTCTTGCTTATTTGAAATAGTCTTCTCTACTTCTCTTCTGGATCTATAAGGCTGAAGAACACACCTTTAATCCATATCTTCACACTGCAAAACCAACCACTCACCTTTGCCTCATCTTCTACTGGAAACCTATACAAGGACATGGAAGAAGGAATATTTTACTCTTTGCCTGTTCCCTTTTGCTTTGGTAGCAAGTCTATTTCTTCATTGACTATAGAACCTTCTTCTTGAGGATTTCAGTGTATTTGAAGGTGAGTTGCGCCAACCAGCCTCATGGACTAAGCCACTGATAGATTCCTCGATTTTCCATTTTTAGCCATCCACTGTTGAATTAATTAACTCACAGATTGTAAATCATTCTCATAAATCCTTTCCTATAAAGAGAGTGTTAGAGGGAAAATAAACTATGCATATAATTATCTTTCACATAGAACTACCAAATTTTCTGCTTTTAATAATGTTATGTAATTCATTCAGGAATCACTTAAACAACAGTAATCGACATATGAGGAGTTATAGAAAAAATATTCATCACCATGCAAAATCAAAATGCTACATACATTTTGGGGTATATTGATGGACTAGGAATTATTTTTTGATGCAGTTATAATCTAAAATATCATAATTGAATTACAAGTATTTTAATTTTTGCAGCATTTATTTATAGTTTATTTTTACCTCAAATTAGTCCCTTCTTTGTCTTAATTCCCTCAACACACATTAAAGTGTGTTCATTTTTCATTTTCTTAGGTTACAGAGATTCTATTTTATATGGGGATGACACCATGAAAATTAACTGTTCTATGCATGACACTGCTAATACCAAAACATCATTCAAATAATAAGTAGACCTATCAGAATCACACTAGAATTCTCAGCAGAGATTATGAAAGCCAGAAGGGCTTGGATGGATATCATGCAGACACTAAGAGACCACTGATGCCAACCCAGACTACTATACCCAGTATAGATGCAGCCATACAGCCCTACAGAAGATACTAGAACAAAAACCCCATCCCAATAATATGAAATACACTCCAGAAAATACATTGAGGCCCACACCATGAGGGGAAGTCCATGCCTGACACTGCCTGGATGACCATGAACCAGAGTCAAGATAGCCTAGAGACACACGATATCTGTAAACATGACAGGCAAAAAAAATGTCAATGAAAGATACTCTGCTATAATCATAGATGAGTGCCTAGCCCAGTTGTCATCAGAGAGACATCACCCGGCATCCGATGGGGCCAGATGCAGAGACCCACAGCCAAACACAGTGATGTATCCAGGGAGGGAAACCCCAGAAATGAGGGAATTCGTATTGTAGGAACCAGAGATATCAAGGACACAACAAGAGCATGGCCCACTGAGTCAATTGGGCTCATAGGGGATCACAGAGACTGAAGGACAAAAACATAAACATTCTATGAGTCTTGTTAGCTAGGTTGTTGGCATACACCTTATGATTATTATCCTGATGTCGCTGAGGGACTTCCAACAGTGAGTATGGCGGTGTCTCTGACTCTTTTTCCTGCTTTAGCTACACTTTCTCTCCTCATGTATTGCTTTGACCAATTCTGATGTGAGGGATTGTTCCTAGTTTTATTATAACTTGCTATGCCATCACATTTTTTTTCATTGAAAATAAAATGAATGGAAAAAAAAGAAGTGGATGAAGGAGAGGTGAGCTGGGCAGAGTAGAGTTGGATAGATTGTGGCTGGGAGGAGTGTAGGAAGAGGAAACTGCAGTTCAGATGTAGTGTATGAAACAACAACAAAAATAAAATGCTAAAACAAAATAAACTGTCAGCAGCTCCGGCTATTGGTGAGCACCTGCATTCCTAGCACTCAGGAAGTTAAAGGTAGGTGGATCTCTGTGATTTCAAGCACAGGCTGTTCTATAAAGAGAGCCCGGGACAGCCAAAATTAATCAGAAAAAAAAATCCTGTTTTCAAAGAAACAAATAACTGTCAGCATTTTGTGTTTCATCTTTAGAAACTTTGTTATATGTCCCACTTTTTTATTTTTATTTTTTAATATTAGATACAGTTTATTAACTTTGTATCCCAGCTGTATCCCAGTCCCTCATTCCCTCCCTATCCCACCCTCCTTCCCTCATCTCCTCCCTACCCCTTTCTAAGTCCACTGATAGTGGAGGGCCTCCTCCTATTCCAACTGACCCTAGCTTATCAGGTATCATCAGGACTGCTGAAATATCCTCCTCTGTGGCCTAGCAAGTCTGATTCTCCCTTGGGAGGGGGGAGGTCAAATAGCCAGCCACTGAATTCATGTCTGAAATATTCCCTGTTCCACTTAGTATGGTACCCACTTGGATACAGAGCTGACATGGACTACATTTGAGCAGGGGTGGTAGGTTATATGCATACATGGTCCTTGGTTGGAGAAACAGTCTCATAAAAGCCCCCTGTGCTCTGATATATTTGGTCCTTGTATAGTTCCTGTCCTCTCCTGGTCACACTAACTCCCCCTTCTTTCATATGATTCCCTGTCCTCTGCCCAAGGTTTGGATATGAGTCTCAGCATCTGCTTTGATACACTGCTAGGTAGAGTCTTTCATTGGTCCTCTGGAGCAGGCTTCTGTCCTGTTTCTTGTTTTTGCCTATATCCATCCCATTGGTCTTTCTAAGTGAGGATTGATCATCTTAACCCAGGTCCTCTTTCTCATTTATCTTCTTTAGGTGTACAGATCTTAGTATGTTTATCCTATCTTATAGGTCTAGCATCCACTTAAAAGTGAGTGTATACCATGTATGTCTTTCTGCATCTGGGACACCTCACTGAGGATTATCTTTTCTGGATTGTTTTTTTGTTCATGTTTACATTTTATGACTTCTTTGAATGGTCTAGAATTAAACTTATCTGTTGTATAGCTAGTAAAGAGGTTTCCCATTTTATAAGCTGCTCCACCACCTAAAGAATGGATTGCAAAAGCATTTTAGTTTCATGTTGTAAGACCTGGATTCTCACTGCTCAAGATCTCAGGATTGTGCCCTTCCCAGGAACACTCATAGACCACAACTTGAGGCAAAAGCAAGTGTTTTATTCCAATTTCTATAGGGTCCCCCCTCCAGAGACAGGAGACAACCCTAAATATGCAAAGGACAGGGTTTTATACCTGAAATTCAAACCACTTTTGCTGTATACATTGATTGTTCAGCAAGAATAGTATGAATAGTTTACACCTGGTTTTAGGTAGTATACAGCTGGTTGTAGATAGTTTACAGGTGGTTGTAGATAGTTGTTCTCAGAACAGTTGACCCTTTCCTTCAAGAGTTATCTACGGCTGACTTTAATTCAAATAATCACTGTTGTTTTTCTCATTCTCAGGTGGTCTCTTACACACACCCTTTTTGCCTCAATTTTAACTCTAAAATTGTGGATCAACCTCATGGAGAGGTTGATACTCTTTCTGGAGCATCAGGACCTGAACTGCACTTATACTTTCCCTGACAAAGGGGAGTTCTGGTCGGAGAGTTTATTGTCCCTGATGAGTTTCAGTTTCAGCAGGTTGCTGTAGGCTTGGACTTTCCAGGTGTTGCAGGTTGATGAAGAGCAGGCTTAACATGTGACACATGGATCCAAGCTGTGATGCCCTCTACTTTGACGGCAGTTGGGGTGGTGAGCAGGATGTAATAAGGATCTTCAACTGAGGTTCCAGATTCTGGCTGCGATGTCGCACATATACCAGATCTCCAACCTGGAACTGATGGGGCACCTCCAAGGACCTGGGTGCATATGCACTGCCAACCTTGCTCCATATTTCTTTTGGCATAAGCTGCAGTCCTTTTAGCCTGGACAAGTCAGAGTTACCACTAGTTATGTCAAGAGGGTCCCCAAGAAGAGTCAAGGGAGGAGAGCAGGAACCCCATATAGTAATTCAAAGGGAGTTAAGCCTAGTAGGGAGTGAGTATTTCTGACTCTAAAGAGAACCAAGGGAAGAAGCACCACCCAGTCACCACCAGTCTCCATTGTCAATTTTGTGAGAGTCTCTTTTAGAGTTCTATTCATTCTGTCTACTTGTCCTGAGCTTTGGGGTCTATAAGCATGATGTAACTTCCAATCAGGCCCCAGAAACCTGGCCACTTCCTGGTTTACCTGAGCAAGGAAGGCTGGCCAATTGTCTGACCCAATTAGCTTTGGAATACCTTACCGAGGAAAAATGTCTTCCAGAATCTTTTGGTCATGACCAGGGTGGTTTCTTTCTTTGTGGGAAAAGCTTCCACCCATCCTGAAAAAGTGTCCACAAAAACCAGGAGATATTTATTGTCACACCTGTCTGGTTTAATTTCAGTGAAATCCACCTCCCAATGCAATCTGGAGCTAATTCCTCTCAGCCACTTTCCTGGGCTCTGGAAATTCTTACCTATGTTTACTCTCTGGCAAGGTTCACATGCCCTAGTCACTCTCTCAGTCAGGATGGTGAGGTTTAGTATTCGGTACGGGGATTGGAGGGCAACTTCAGCCAATTTCTTTGCCCCCAAGTAAGTCCACTTATGCATCTGAGTTATCAGTCTCTCAGCATCTTCCTGGGGTAGAATGATTTTACCTTTAGAGTCAATCCATGCCCCCACATCGGTGTTAAATATACCATTTTTGCATATTAACTTTAAGTCATTTTCTGAGTAGTTTACTCATTCTTCTCTGGGCAGTTCAGTTGTTAATACCACTGAGACAGAGTTTTCTCTAGCAGCTACTTTAGCTTCCTGATGGTCCATGTTATTCCCCTTGGCTGCCCTGAAGTCCCCTTCTGCTGTCCTGGGAACTGAATAATGCTTACCTTGTTGGGCAGCAACAGGGCATTGAGCAAAGTCAGAATCTTGTTTTTATTTTTTATCTCTTTACCGGCTGATGTTAGCAGGCCTGTCTGATGATAGATGGCCCCGTGCATGTGGGCTGTTTTTAAGATGTACCGAGTATCAGTGTAGATGTTTATCTTTTTGCCCCTTTCCAGAGTTAATGCCTGGGTTAAAGCAATCAATTCAGCTTGATGAACAGAAGTGCCTTATGGCAATGCCTGGGCCCATATTACCTTATGTCCATCTACCACCGCTGCCTCTGTCTTTCTCTTCCATTCTCCAAAGAACCTGCTCCTATCCATATAGTATGTCACCTCAGCATCAGGAAGAGGTTGATCTTTCAAGTCCTTTAGCCATCCCTGTTTCTCTGCTAGAACCTGTAAGCAATCATGCTCCAGGGGCTGGATTTCTGGATCTGGCAATAAGGTGGCAGGGTTTAGCTCCATAGCCAGGGCAAGGGTGACTCTATCATTATTCAAGAGCAAAGCCTGGTAATGTGTCATGCAGGTGTTCATGAGCCAGCAATCAGGTGGCTGCCTTATGACACTCTCAGGGTCATGAGGAGCATAGATGGTGAGGTCCTGTCCCAGAGACAGTTTGTCTGCATCTTTTACTAGTGCCACCACTACTGCTATTATTTGAAGGCAGGTTGGCCATATTGCCACTACTGAATCAAGCATTTTGGATAGATAGGCTACCCGTCTCTTCCAGGGTCCAATTTTCTGTGTTAGCAACTCCTTGGCCATTCCCTGTTTCTCAGCCACATAAAGATGGAAGGGTTTGGTTTCATCAGGGAGTCCCAATGCTAGGGCCGACATTAATGCTTGTTTGATATTATCGAATGTGGCTTGTTCATCCTTTCCACAGATGAAAGAGTCTTTGCCCTTTGTAAGGGCATACAGATGGGCTGCCATCTTGGCAAATCCTGCAATCCACAGCTGGCAAAACCCTGCTGTACCTAAAATTTCCCTCAGTTGTTTAGTATTCTGTGGAGGGAGGGGAAACATGAAATACAGTCTCTAGCCTCTGATAGCCATTTCTTTCCATCTCTTAATATATATATATATATATATATATATATATCAGATATTTCTTGCAGAGCTGGGCCTTTTTTGCCAATGCTCTATAGCCAAGGTCACCCAGCTCTTGTAACAGCCGGTCGTTGGCTTTAAGGCAGGTTTCCTTATAATTTGCAGCTAATAGAATGTCATCCATATATTGGAGAAAAGTTACCTGGGGATTAGTGGCCCAGAAGTGTGCCAGGTCCCAGTGTATGGCTTCATCAAATATAGTAGAAGAATTTTTAAACCCTTGAGGAAGTCGAGTCCATGTAAGCTGGCCTGATACCCCTGAGTCTGGGTCTTTCCATTCAAAAGCAAAAATGTCTTTGCTGGTAGGGCTGAGTTGGAGAAAAAAAAATGCATCCTTAAGGTCCAGGACAATATACCAAACCCTGTCATGGGAAAGGGAACTCAACAGGTTATACGGGTTGGGCATGGCAGGATGTAAGTCTGTGACCTGTTTGTTAACTTCTCTCAAGTCCTGTACGGGTCGATAGTCGTTGCTCTCAGATGTCTGAACTGGCAGCAACAGAGTATTCCAGGCAGATTGGCACTTTTTGAGAACCTCTAGGTGAAGGAGCCATTGTATGTGAGGGCAGATCCAGTCATGGGCTTCCTTAGAAATCAGATATTGCTGCACCACGATCAGCGTAGCCTGAGGCTTCAGCTCTATCTAAACTGGGGGCTGTTTCTCTGCTTTTCCTAGGCCAGCCATTTCAGCCCATGTCCTGGGATGTCTCTGTAGCCACCAGTCAATGTCTTTTTCTGGACTTACCACCTTTTCAGACAGGTGGTATTCATCTTCCAGTTTAATTGTCAGTACATGAATGGGATATCCTTTATTGTCTGTCACCTGTGGGCCATCTGCTCTAAAATGGATATGGGACTCTATCTTAGTTAGGATATCTCACCCTAACAGCAGGTACGGGCATTCAGTGACAACTAAGAATGAGTGGGATACCTGGACCACTCCAAGGTCCACCATTCTTCAGGAAGTCCATGAGTATTGTTTACATCCAGTGGCTTATTTGACCCATGATTTCTTCTCTTTTTTAGCTCCAAAGTCTTGTAACAGAACAGAATGCTGGGTGCCAGTGTCCACCAAGAAGTGGACTGGCTTCCCCTCCACCTTAAAGATTACCCTGAGCTTGGGGAGGGGACCAAACCCCATCCCCCTAATCGCTGTCATCACGCAGGGTTATGACCCGGGTCTCCAGGGCTTGGGTGTTCGGTTTTTCTGGCTTTTTCTTCCTTTTAGGACAAGCCTTGATCCAGTGTGCTTTCTCCTTGCAATATGCACACTGATCCTTAGACAGAGGGCCTCCTGGAGTCTGGAGGGTCTTAATCTTGACAACAAGGATCTTGTCTAGGTGAAGGGTGCCCTCCTGTGGCCATCCAACCTGAAAAAGAGGCCACTCTGAGGAACAGAAAGTTTGCCATTTCCCATTTTTAACTTCAACTGAAAGGTTATGTGCCCTATATCTCACCCCCAAGAAATGATCACGGTTGAGGGATAAGGGTATAGTCACAGTTTGCCCCATAATAAAGACGTCCATCAAGAAAGTAAAACAGGGAACAATGATAGAGACAAAGAGAACAACGAACCAATTAGACAAGGACGCCCTTGCGGGTGGTACCACAGAACTCTGATTGAGAGGCTGCCTGGTGGCGGCTGTCTCTAACAGGAAACAGATGGGAGGAGAACTATCGCGGTTCTAGCCTCTCAAACTGAGGGTCCTCCAGTTCCCAGTCAAGAGATAGTCTGATATGTCTGTCTATCACAATGACTGATCAGATGACTATAAAATGTCTAGATAGGCGCCTAAACAGAAACATATTGGTAAGACAGAAACAAGCAAAGAAAAACAGAAATCAGACTAACCTGTTCGAAGCTCGACCTCTGAGCTCAGTCTGATGAGGGTTGGGGAAGGGGCATGCCATTTCCCGGTCAAATGCACCAAAAATGTAAAACCTGGGGTATCACAGCTCAGCAGTTCAAGATTGTGCCCTTCCCAGAAACTCTCACAGACCACGACTAAATGCAAAAGCAATAGGGTTTTTTTTTATTCCAATCGCGATAGGGTCTCCCCTCCAAAGACAGGAGACGACCCCAAGCATGCAAAGCACAGGGTTTTTATACTTAAACATCTGGCCACTTTTGCTCTATACATTGATTGGTCAGCAAAAGTAGCATGAAGATAGTTTACAGGTAGTTGTTTGCAGTTTTTGGCGGTTTGTGAGTTTTCTCAAAACAATTCACCCTGCCCTTATTTTTTAAAAACTATCTCGGAGCAGTTCATCCTGCCCTTTGAGAGCTATGTGCCTCTGGCTTCAATTCAAGGATGGGAATAATCACAGCTGTTTTTTTTTTTACAGTTGTTTGCATTCTTGGATGGGCTCTCAGATGCAGATGAAGAGAGAGAGAAAGAAGGAAAGAGCAGGACATGATAGGGGGAAGAGAGAGAGAGGAGCACCCCAACAGAGAAAGGGGGAGGGCAAGAAGGCAATAGCAAGAGGGCAAGAGAGGCCAAGAGAGAGACAAAATGGGCTGGTAGATCCTTTTAAGGAACAAAGTAACCACGCCTGCCCTTCATGGCTGTCGACACATAATGACATCACAGTTTGCTAGGAAAGCCAGAAGCAGGTGCCTAAATGCCCCAACCCGCAGGGCTTCAATGGGGTTCCTAAAGTAGGAGAATGGAAGGAATGGGGGGAGGGGACAAGAAACGCAGGAATGGAGCCAAGTCTCTTCATCTGATCAAGGATTCCGTTTATTAGAAAATTTTACCCAACTTATATGGGGAGAAGGCAGGAAAGGGGGAAGGTTAATCTACTGCTGAAGGAAATAGGAAGAGTGCTTTCATGGGTTAAATATTGTACCTGCAAGATACCATAAGGATGTTTTCTAAAGATATCTTACAGATGCTCTAACAAATGGATGTCCTCACAATCTATCACCCATGATTTAGGGTCTTAGATAACTCTTTCACTAAATAGCTTTAGGTCTCCACTAAATGTCCTTTGCTCTGTACTTGGCTTTGGCTTCAGTAACTACCTTTGTCTCCACTAGATAGCTTTGGCTCACTGATTGACTTTGGCTTCAGCAGATACCTTTGTCTCTACTAGATAGCTTTGACTTTGGCTTCCGTGGCTAGCTTTGGCTCCCGGCACATAAATACTAAGAGTTGGCATAGGCCTTTATTTCCAGCACTCTGCCAGGCAGAAAGCAGGCCAGTCTCTGTGATTTCAAGGTCAGTCTGGTCTACAGATCTAGTCCAAGATAGCCAGGGCTAAAAGGAGAAACCCTCTCTCAAAACACCAAAATATTCATATGTATAATTAATATATACTCACTAAATATAATAATATAAACCCATATATTTAATAAATATGTTATATATTAATATATACATTTTTTTAGTCATATGTATATGTTTCAATTTATGTTTTAATCATATAAATATATGATTGAAATAAAAAATTTGAGCCAGGCTTTGTGGCACATATCTCTAATCCCGTCTCTCCAGGAGACAAAAGCATGCTGCTGTGTAAGATCAGTGTCACCCTGGTCTACAAAGCAAGTCCAGGACATGCACGGCTAGAGAGAAACATTGTCTAAAAAACAGGCTAGATGTGTAGCTAGATATGTCTGAAATCACATAGTGTGACTAGGCTATAAGAAAGTCTTGCCAGGCATGGTGACACACATCCGTAGTCCCAGCACTTGAGAGGTAGATGAAGGTAGGTCTCTGTGAGTTCAAAGTCAGCCTGGTTTACAAAGAGATTCCTGGATTGGCAATGATGCACTGAGATACCATGTCGCAAAAATAAAACATTAAATTAAATTAAAAAAAATCAAAGCCTGGACTGTTGGCAAATGCCTCTAATACTAGCACTATGACTGACGGAGGGAAATTTATCTGTGTTAGTTAAAGGCCTGCCTGGTCTAGAAAGCATGACAGGTCAGTCAAGGCCATACAGAAAATCTTTTCTCAAAAAACAACATCCCGTTATGTAAACAAAAATCTTCTAGTATCTGAAGGTTGTTTCTTTTTTTTTTCACCTTTAAAAATTTATGTTTTTGTAAATTACAGTTTATTCACATTGTATCCATGCTGTGGCTCCATCCTTCATCCCCTCTTTTACCCAACCTCCTTACTTCCTCCCGTTTCTGATTCCAAGTCCACTGATAGGGAAGGTCCTCCTCCACTTCCATCTGACCCTAACCTATCAGATCTCATCAGAAATGTCTGCATTGTCCTCCTCTGTGGTCTGCTCCCCAATCAAGGAGAGGTGACCAAAGAGCCAGACACTGAGTTCATATCAGAGACAGTTCCTGTTCCCATTACTAGGGAACTCACTTGGAGACTGAGCTGCCATGGAATATATCTGGACAGGAGTTGAAGAAGTTCTAGGTTATTTCGATGCATGGTCTTTGGTTGGAGTATCAGTCTCAAAAAATACCCCTGTGTCCAGTATTTTTTCATCTGTTGCTCTCCTTGTGGAACTCATGTCCCCTCAAAAGTCTTCCTTAGTCATCAGGGAAATGAAAATCCAAATGACCCTGGGATATCACATTACACTTATCAGAATGGATAAGATCAAAAACTCAAGTGACAACACATGCTGGAGAAGATGTGTGGAAAGAGGGACACTCCTCCACTTCTGGTGGTAATGTAGACTTGTACAAACACTTTGGAAATCAATCTGGCAATTTCTCAGAAAATTAGGAATAGTGCTACCTCAAGATTCAGCTATACTACTCCTAAGCATATATCCAAAATTTGATCAAGTATACAACAAGGACATTTGTTCAACCATGTTTGTAGTTGCTTTAATTGTAACAACCCAGGTGCCACTCAGTTGAGGAATGGATACAGAAATTGTGGTACATTTACACAAGGGAATACTACTCAGCATTTAAAAGTAAAGAAATCATGAAATTGGCAGGCAGGATCTATAAAAGATCACCCTGAGTGAGGTATCCCAGAAGCAGAAAGACACACAGGGTATATACTCTCTCATAAGTGGGTATTAGACATATAATACAGGATAAACGTGCTAATATCTGTACACCCTAAGAATCTAATCATGAAAAGAAACATGTCCTTGGATGAAGTAAATTATTTACCATGTTCACTTATAATGTAGTGGAGGAGGTCACCAATTGTGGTTGTGTTCTATAATTAGAAACAATGGAGTGGTTATTGAAGTTTGCTGTATGTGTATCAAATCCAATCACAGAAGTTTATTAGATATTCTGATATTCTTTCGGTGGCTGCTATTGATATAATGCATTTCCACTTGGTGATAGGTATTTTTCTGATGCAAAGTATAGAATGGGATTCCCATCATCTATGTGATCCATTGCTTATTTATATCAGGTAGTGTGTGATCATGCTTTTCAAGGAAGGGTCTCTGAGAAAGCACGGTGCTTTTGTTTTTCATTTTCACAAATATCTTTAAGTTGTTTGTTTTCAAGCCTGATTTGGATGTCAGGATTTAGGCAAAGCTACAATTGGAGTCTTGATTCTGATATGTCACCCTTCTGAGTACAAGTCCAAGGGTGGAAGATGTTTCCCTATTGTGTTCCGTTTTTACCAACATTAATGTTAAAATGCTTAATCATGTGTATGTAGGTATGTATGACTGTATGTATTTATATCTATATCTATATGAATGTATGAACTGTTTAATGTTCCATTCTTCATGGTTCCATTATTTACTATATGACACATAATGTTGAAGTACTGCCTTCTGAGAGAATTATCTAGAGGTGCTAAATAATGTAACAGCAATGATATTTATTTCAAAAATCATATTATGTGTGTGTAATATTACTATGGGTTCTTAGGCCATGACAGATGTGTGAAGACTTGGTGACAGCTTTGTGGGGTTTACTTTGGTCATTGTTATACGATGTTCAAAGTCATGTTGCCAGTTTTGCTTACCACAGAATTCCCCACTGAGTTCATTGATACTCAAATAAACTTTATTGAAATATTACATCAGTAAAATATTGTCATTTATCCAGATTATAAACCTATTGTCATATAAGGAATAATAAATGTTATGTCCAAATTAAAATGATATAATACTGTCATTTTTTTTTTGGAATGTGTTAGTGCATTCTTAGGAGTAAAGACTTGTTCATAACACTGTGTCAGATCTACAAGTGAATGTCAGAGAATTGTCTCAGTGAGCATAGTTGGTTGTTTCTAAGCCTGATGATTTGAGCTCAATTTCTGGGTTGCCAATATTACTCCTATAGGATTTTTCTAATATTTCTATACTTGGGCATTTGTATATGCAAATTCACACACCAGTACATATATAAATCATTTTTAAATCAAAATAAGGGCCAGGTTTTTTCACTTGTCAAAAGACTCTTTGGGTTTCATGTCGAAAACTCACATATGGGATGTAAACAAATAGTAAACAGCAATAAGTTGTCCTCTCATGGCACATGCATACTCAAACATTTTTTTAATATATGAAATTAAAGCAAAGGAGAAAACCCACTTACTGACAACATCAGAAATGATTTTGCAATTGTAAATAAATGTAGAATTTGAAGACTTATTACTGTTCATTAAAAGAAAAAAAATGTTACCTGTGTACATCTTATTTTATCTTTTCATTCCTTGATTCAAGAATAAGTCATTAAAAATATCTTAGCTTTGCTCAGAGGTGCATCCCTGTCATCCTAGATCTGGGAGTCCATGGCAAGCTAATCTTTCTGAGATTGTGGTCAGCTTGGTCCACAGAGTGAGTTCTCTTTGGGTTTGTTCATTAGTTTCTATATTTGTTTGTTTGTTTGTTTGTTTAGACAGAATTTATTTGGTGTAAGCTTGGATGTCCTACAGTCACTTTATAGACCTGGCTGGACTCAAATTCAGGCCGCTTCCTCCCTGAGTGCTGGAATTTCAGGTGTGTGCCACCATGCCCAGCTCCAAAGATTGAGTTCTAAAACAGGTGTGCTATGTAGACATATCATGTATTTAAATGATCCCCCAAAATGTACTCTATATCTCAAATTATAGGTCCCCCCTCAGGGATAGTGCCCAAAAAGCTGGTTCTTGGTACTGGTCCTGGTCCTTGACCTCAGATCCTAGCCCTAGACCCAGCTGTGGCCCCAAAAGTCTGCTGTCAAGAGCTGACTCTGTTGGGCTTTCTCTCTGGGACTCAACCTATCCCAGTAGACCCCCTGGGCACCAACTACACACCTGGCAGCATTGTCTATAGATGGATGCACATACCCAATTCACAGGAAACTCTCGACAAAAACAGGCTCCATACCTCTTGGCTTAGTCAGGAACACAACCCAGGAATGGCTCCAACCAATGTGGGCAAATGGGGAGGCCCCATCTCCAAATATATCACTTAATATGAGTAAGCAACACCTTTTTAATAATAATATGAAACCAATAACAATAATGCAACAGTGAAAAACAGCAATTTAAAAATATACAAAATAAAGAGAATCTTTTCTCTAAGGGGAGCAGGTGCTGGGTGCAGCTCGGTCGGCAATGGTACCAACTATATGTCTACCTTGGTCAGCGAGGACAGGGGATTGGGTGCCTCCAAGTGCACCACAGTGGAGAGAAACAGTAGCTCACTCTCCAAGTCCACAAGGGACTGTGCGTCCTCTGATGCTAAAGCTGGAGGTTGCACTGGTCCAGGTTCTGGCAAGACTGGGGGTCCCGCATAGTCCAGCAGCCACCTCACAATGGCCAGTTCCGGGGCTCCAGAAAAATCCTTGGGGAATTTCTACAGCCACTGGGACAAGAACGAGAAGATGGCACTGTGGGTGAGAGCAGGGCAGAGGGACACAGGGTTGGGAGCCTGGCCTAGCTTCGCTGCTGCGGGGGGCGGGCATTGGTATCCTTCCTTTTCTGTCCCTCTCTCTGCTGCTCAAAACCCAGGAGCCTGGTGGGACAGTCCCTTGGGAGAGAACCCCAAAGGTGAGGCTCCTGGCCAAAATTGGCCCTCCACCCTGGCCTCAAACGTCCCTCCCCGCTCACCTTCCTCTCCACCCCAAGCCCACTCACATCGTTGTCTGTTGGTCCCCATCACAGTCTGACCTGAAGGATCTATACCTGTGACAGTCCACGGGGGTGTTACCCCTAAGGCCCTGTGTCCCCAACCCACCCAGACATCTAGAAGGAACTATTATAATATTCCAGGGTTGGGTACAGGGGTGCTAGGGGCTCCATCCATAACAAACACTGCAAATGGGGTCCAGAATCCTTTACACAAACGGGGAAAGGACGCTCAGGGCATGAGAAAGGGTGGTGTCTGACATTCCCTGGGGAAGGTGAATGGCACCTGCTAGAGCCCCACCTCTGTCCCAATTGCCATGTATGGACATGTCACTTTAAAGGGCTAGGCCCGGCACCTAGGCTGCTGCAACTCCGTCGTCCCGGTTCTGTGTGGGCACAGGCCCTAGGAAACAGCAGGAGGAGGACTGAGGGCTGCCTCCCTGGTGGAGCCGCTCAACTGCCTTTTCAGGATCAGGTCCAGAACCACTCCTGTGGTCGCAAACTTTGGATAAAGGGCCAGAAAGAGTGGTGGGCAAATAGGGGATCATCTGCTCCACGAAGTTCACGCCATCATTGCTGAGCAATGGGGATACCATGCTGGAAGGCTCGCTTCCTTTCTCTCTGAGAAAGGACCAGGGCAGGAGGGAGGCGTGAAGTGTGCAAACCCCGAGGGGCACCAATGACTTCTTTGCCTACACCAAAGCGGGCTTGAAAAGTGTTCCTCAGTGACCCAATAGGAACACTTGCCCAGGCCGCGACCACGGTGGATAGGGGGTGAGAGTGGACCAGAAAGCTCCCCCACCACATAGTGGCTGTGGTTACCTTGGTCTCCCGGTGGGGAAAAGGCCAGAAACGTGTCAGTGAGCGCACCATATGTCTCCAGCAGCGGCCCAGGCGAGCACCGCTGACTTCCAAGAGACCTGAGACCCTGGAAGTCTGGAAGCAGAAGAACAGATTCATTTCTCCAGCTCCTCTGGACCAGCTGGTCTGTCCAGGCAGCTGTTGCTGCTACTGGCTTCTGGTTACCTGGCAACCAGGGTTCCGAGTTCCACCTGGAACAATGCTGAGGAAGCATGGTCACTTCCTGGAGTCACCTGCCCAAGCCTCCCCAACATGGGCTCTCCCTGGGAGCAACCAGCCCTGCAGGCTCTGCAACAGTTCCAGAGAGAAATGATGGAGAAGTTGCCTCCCATCACCACTAGAGGGCACAGAGGCACATGAGAGGGTGCAAGGATGAAAAGAAAAGCAGCAGCAGAGAGGGATGGCTATCATCCCTCTTTAATCTTTTGTCATTATTATTATCATCATCATCATCATTATCATTCCTTTCTTCTTCCCTAGTATACTTCAAACAAATTCACCTTCTTTCATTTCCCCTATTGAACTAAAATGTTCTCATCTCTAAGCCTTTGAATATGTATGCTCTTTATCATTTCTGGGGTGTTAGGTCCCTCTTGCTTTCCTTTAGGTTTCATAGTGTAATTTATAGTGATGTAAACATTTCTATGCATGGTCTCTGGGTTTGTTTATGGTGGATTACCCCACAAGACTGTAAGCTTATAGAGAAAGAGTGGTGTTTACATCAATCATTTTTGTGTGTTTAGGACTTAGCACAGTATTGGGTACCTAATTCACAATTTGTCCTTCTGTGGAAGGACTAATAACCTTTTAAACAGTAAATTCCTTTAACAAAATCTTCATAATCTCATAGTACTACAGAATTCCCACCTAAAGGATGGGAGCATGTAGCATCTTATTTGTTAATGCCAGCCATTGTGCCATCTGTAAAAAACTTTTCCTCAAGTCTTTTTATCTTGTTCTGTTACTGCTGTTACTAGGACAGCCTCCTCTATCCCTGTTGCCTTCTCTGTGTTCTCTTTAATTTATCCCATAATAAGTTACTTCCTCTAAGCTGTAGTGAGCTTTAGCATCTGGGTTTATTATATCTAAAGACTATCTGTTTCTGCCTGTTTTGTACAGAAGGCAGGAATACAACTCAGAGGTAGAACATTTGCTTCACATATAGAAGGTAAGGAAGGAGAAGAAAGGGGAGGAGAAAAAAAGGAAGAGGAGAAGTGAAACATTGCTTTTCTTTATGCAGATGCACTTCCTTAAATACAGGGGTTAACAGTCTTCTTGTCTCTGCATTCCAAATAAAGTAGAAATTCCAGATACAGCAACAGTGATACTTATTTGGTGTTAGTTTTTAAACTGATCCTTCTCCTGACATTTACTCTGTACCTGCTTTATATGTAGTTGGTTTTATGTACATGTTCATTTTCTGGGAAGAATCATTTTTTTTTCATTAGGTTTTATGAGAAGTCATATCCTCAGAAAGTGTCCTGGGCTTTTAATCCTACCATACTTATCCCTAGGAGACCATATCTGCAATGGTGATTATGTCCTCTCTGTACATAATTTGATGTTATGACTTCAGGATGCATCTTGAACCTTTTTTTCAAGAGAATGTTATAAACAAGCCTTAAGCTTAACAGGCATTTGTGCCTCATGAAAAAATTTTCATCATAAAATGTCCTGTCTGAAAAGAACATCTGAGATCATTGTAAAATGCACTCTGTTACTTTCATTTTAGTCATTAACATTATTAGTACTATTTACTGTTCTTCATTATTTTGTTAAGATCCAAATATGATGACTCAGGTGTAAGAGACTGTGTACACACTGTTAACTAAAAAAATAAAACCACACATTCAAAACAAGTAAAACCTCCAAATATTGATAAGAATTAGGTTTAGATTTAGTGCCCAAAAAAAATTCAGTTGAAATGTGGGAAAAACATTGAAACACCATTATTCAGCAAACGTTTAGAGTATATATGTAAATATGATGAAAGGAATGTACACATAAACACAAAAAATTCTTGGCTAACGGTATATACTCACTCATATAGACATATAATATAGGATAAACCTACTAAAATCTGTACATCTAAAGAAACTAATCAAGAGGGAGGATCCTGACTAAAATGCTCAATCCCTATCCTGTAAGGCAAAGAGGATGGACATCAAAAGAAGAAGAAAACAGGAAACAAGTTAGGAACCTGCCACAGAGGCCCTCTAAAAGGCTCTGCCCTGCAGACTATCAAAGCAGATGCTGAGACTTATGGCCAACTGTTGGGCAGAGTACATGGAATCTTATGAAAGAAGTGGGAAATAGTAAGATCTGGAGAGGACAGAAACTCCACAAGGAGAGCAACAGAATGAGAAAATTTGAATACCAGGGTCTTTCCAGAGACTCATACTCCAACCAAGTATCATGCATGGAGATAACCTAGAACTCCTGCACAGATGTAGCCCATGACAGTTAGTGTCTAAGTGGGTTACATAGTAATGGGAAGAGGGACTGCTTCTAACATAAACTGATTGGCCTGCTCTTTGATCTCAGGCCACAGAGGAAGACAATGCAGCCACTCCTGATGAGACCTAACAGACTAAGATCAGAAGGAAGGAAATGGAGACCTCCCCTATCAGTGGACTTGGGGAGGATCATTCATGAAGAAAGGGAAAAGTAGGTGGGATTAGGAGGGGAGGAAGGAGGGGTTTATGGGGGGATACAAAATGAATAAAGTGTAATTAATAAAAGTTTAAAAAATTAAAAAATATTTAACACAAAAAAAATTAAATAAATAATAAAAAAATTCTTGGGCACACATACAAAAAGTGGGACTTCATTAAGATTTATTTCATTTTTGTTTTCTTGACAGGAAAAGTTTGAACATGTTCCTCCCCTGTCCTCCTTTTTATTCTCCTCCCCTCCCCTTCCCTTCCCTGCCTTCCTTGCTCAGTGTGAATTTACAAACATTGCACTTGAATGGATGCAGTTCTTCGAAAGCATTGCAAAAAGGACCCCTGCAGCCTCACTTCTAAACTTTGAACCTCAAATGCATTCTAGCTATTTTTTTTCTTGCATTGGTGATTAAGTAAAGCAACTCATTTTCTGGGGCGTAGGGGTAGATACCCAGACATGGTGAATTCCTCATCTACTCCTCCCCGTTCCCCATGCTTATGTCCTTTAGCACTTTGGGGAGCACATTGACAGAGGTTCCCCACCCATTCAAACCACAATCATACATGTGCTTTCTAAGATTTTCTAATAAAATTCTTTTAGTTGCCAGTATGAGACCTTAACTAAAAAAGAATTGTTTTCATTCTCAGGTGACAATCTCATAAGTAGAGCCACACTAATAAGTGACATATCAAGATGCTCAGGTGGGTATTCTGTGAACAGTGCCAGTACACAGGCTCAGACCCAGGAACTCAGTGGAGCCAAGCCTTCCCTATTTGAGTTTGGTTCACTTCCTTGTTGAAGCCACCTATGGCTAAAAAAAAAAAAAAAGAAGTTTGTGGGATTGGGAGTGTAGCTCACTTGATAGGAGGTGGAGCAGAAGGATCAGAAATTCAAGGTCATCTTATAGCTGTTTAGTTTAAGGCCGGGCTGGGCTACAGGGGACCCTAACCAAATAATAATAATAGTAATAACTACAATACCTTTCAACTAAGAGCATTATTTGGTGGTCATTGTTCCAAGCTAGAGCTAACCTCAGGTCACCGAACTTCCTCATAGAGATAGCAAGGAGGCAACAAGGTCAAGCCCAGAAAGATTATCTGCACACAGACCCTTCTCCAACCGAGCCTTCCTAGCCAAATATGTGGAAATATGTGTTTTCACTGATGACCAGAGGTGCCCCAGCTTGTAGTGTTGGGAGCATGGGGAAGGCAAAGTCACAATGGAGCACAGCTGTTTGATCACCAGCCCACTGAGACCATCACAAGCAAACAAAATCACAAAAGTACAACAAAGGAAAATGTATTGGGTATAATGTGCTCAAAGAGTATGGAAGAAGAAAATACTAAAACTCAAAACAGTTGCCTGTCTCTCTATGGGCCCTCTATCCTGTTCCATTAGTGGTGACCTACCCCCAAATCAGGCTCCACCCAACTACACCCGAGTTTGGAATGATGACCTGCATTCAGCCAGACCAGAGAATGGAGCAGCAACATATTTGTTGATCTCTGTCTACCAGACCAGAGCCCAAAGCACCAGCCAAACTCTGCCAGACCAGAGACCACAGCAGCAGCAAATTTCTGCCAGATCAGAGGCCAGAGCAGGGGACACACTCTGCCAGACCCGAGGCCAGAGTAGTGGATAAGATCTGCCAGACCAGAGACCAGAGAACATTGGCAGAGGTGCCAATCCTGGGGCTCCACATACTGTATCAATCCCTTGCCACATTCTTGCCACTCTCACTGGAGACTATGAAGCATGGCTCAAGCCTCCTGAAATGGGAAAAAATCAGGTCTAGGGGGATAGAAGGATTTTGTCCCATGTCCTCAGTCAGTCCCAGAGACAAAAAATGACAGCGAGAGTCAAAACAGTTAAACAAGACACAGACTAGATCTCATTGCTTGTGCAGCAGAAAAATACACAGAGCCAGACAGGAGATCTCACCACTCCTGCAGTGGAAAAGGAAAGTAGGATATCAGTGAATCTCTGCTGCAGGAGCTACCTGCATTATCCTTGTCCAAAGATCCAGAGATCAAAGAAAACTCGGTGCTCAACTCCCTTTACAGATGTGCCCTTTTGGGGGGGGATCTGGAAAGTCTTCCAGACCCCCTGTGGCCCACAGCTGTCCAGAGCATCAGCTCTAACCTTTCTGATGACACATATTACACATTTTGCCTTGAGTCCCAAAAAAAACAAACTAGAGAAACACCGAGAAAGACACAGACAGATACAGACAGAGTGCTCATTTACTGGCTGTTGTTCAGCTCCATGTGCCTGGGGTGCTTGGGAGACTTGGGGATCCAATATAAGAACTCATATGTTATGGCCAGATCTTAGGGTGACCAAAGATCATCAGGAGCCAGACCACATATTCAAGAGCAAAGAGTTTTATTTGGGCTTATGCTGGGTCTCTCCATTTTTACAAACACAGTGGATCAGAGAGAGCCCTGAGCAGGTGCATGGCAGGGTTTTGATTGGGGTTTTAGGAAGGACCAGGAAGTTCTGGTTTAATAGTTACAGGATTGGTTGACATTCAGCAAGGGCAAGCTTTTTACAAAGTGATTGGCTAGCTAACATAACTAACATTGACGGAGCTATCTCTAGGCCTCAGGAATGTTGGGTATTTTCTTTGTCACTGAAGGTTCTACTACAAAGTTGGTAGACTGCTCAGCACAAATGCCCTACTTTGAGATAAAATACCTTCCCATTCTTGTTATCCTCAGGCTGTTCCTTGGGTAAGGTATCTTACGACCTTGTATTTGGAATTGGTGACCCATGGTCCAATTCCTGGTGGCTTTATAATAGAGTCACTATTCTAGTGAAATTTAAGTGCCCTTTTTTAGGCCTAGTTCCTGGTGACCTTTGAAGATGTCTCTCCATTCTAAAAGATCCATTTGGATTTTGTGGGGGTTATAAATTATATGTCCTGTGTCAGAGAGCACTCAAATATTAAGCTGTGATATAGAAGAGTAGAACTGATGATGTAAAGGATTTACTATCGCTGAGAAACTAGTGGTACCAGTTAGAATTTAGCTGAGGGAAGACTGCCTGTAAAACACTCCACAGATAAGCAGTATGCTAACCAGACCTGTTAGAGATTAGGATCCCGGGATACACATGTTTGCTCACCAGGATTGTGTAGAAATGTGTCAGGGTTATGTCTTTTTAATTTGTAAATTCCCAATGTGTATTTATTAATTCATGAATGCAAATGAAAGCAGACAAGATTGGTGGGTGTACAATTTGGGTCAGGTATCTTGCTCCAGTAAATATTGAATTTCAAATTAAGGGACTGTCCTATGCCCATATGTTCAATCCTCATTGACACAGTTCTGTCAGTTCAAATTTGAGACACAGGCTATGGGCTTAAGCTGTGTCTGTCAGGTTACAGGTCTCAGCAGCTAATATTGTACACAAGGATAACATCAAACAGTATCTTATTAATGGCTTTCCCTCTACAAGAGAATGGCCTGTGTTTTTCAAAGTCAGTATGGTATGTGTTTTTTTTTTTTTCAACTCTGAGTTTAAGAGCACTGGCTGCTCTTCCAGAGGTCAGGAGTTTAAGTCCCACCAACCACATGGTGGCTTACAACATCTATAATGAGATCTGGTGCTCTTTTCTGGCATGCAAGTGTAGATGCATGCAGAACACTGTATCCACAATAAATAAATATATAAATAAATAAATAAAAAGTCAGTTGTTGGTATTATTAAATTTTATTTTGTTAATGCATTACTGCTCTAGTCTCTTATTAGTTAATATTCTTTGATAATCCAGTCATTAAGAATTTCATTCCTTTTCCCCTAGTGCTTTGATATTTGTTTTTGTTAAAGCAATGTCTCCTGTAGATCAGCCTTTCACATGCTATGTAGTTTACACTTTATTGGAACACTGAATGCTGCCCCTACTGTCTAGTGCCTAGAACATAGTCCTGCAGCTCTTTTTAGGTGGGCCCTGACTAGTGAGTGTGAAGTAAAATAGAAGAGTGAATTAATGTTCCCTGTAGACCCTAAATTTTTAGAGGTGGGCAATTACAAATAAAGAGGGACCTGTGTAAGAATTGAGTTCACTAACCTACTTTGAAGCTGGTGTAGTCACAACACAGAAAGGGAGGGGGAGAAGGGAAGATGGTAATGAATCATGTAATCAATTTTAGATGGTCAATAAAAGTGAAAACTGTACATTTGGGGGGAGTCATACACAAAGGGAATCAAGAATATGGATTAGTTGCTGAGCTTGTTTCTGGGAAGCAAATTTCTATAGTTGCATGAGTTCAAACAAAACAGAAGTTCTGGATAAACTGCTGTGGTAGTGACTAACAGGTATGTTTCCCCTCCCCACATTTGAAAGTGCACAACCTGAGAAAAAAAGTTGTGAGTAATACTTGGTGTTCTCTAATACATATTCAAAGTCTCTGAAGAATATTGGACCATAAGGCCATTTTCAACTTTTAAAAATAATTTTAAGGTTATAATGAAATCATTTCAACCTTTTCATTCCTCTCTGCTCTTACATCTCAAATGCTGGGATGAATCGTTAAGGAGGCTACTTAACAATCAAAGCAGACCTGGCTGTCAGGTTCTCCCAGCATCCCTCAATCTTTTCCTGTTACAAGGTATAGGTGTCATACACAGATCTCTACCCCAGAAGTTGAGCTGCCCTCCTCCCAGCTCCCATTCCTTATGTATTCCAACCATTTTGGTTACCTGGTCTTTTTCATTTATCATTTACCTTCCCACCCTTTTCATCTGGCTCTCGACTTCCATCTCTCTTCTCCTCTCACATGGCTCAAGTTCATGTCAATCCTAGACTGTCCCAGATGTTCCTGTGTCTGACTATGTTCTCTCATATATCTATAATAAACTTTCTATTCCAACATTCCTAGGTACAGCCATATCCTTTTTGTTTTATTTCTCATTTTCATTGAGCTCCCATTACCTACTCCTTTCTTTCAAATTCATGGCCATTTGTTTCTTTAATGGTTGTTACTATTTGGCTTTGACTAAAGATTGGCTGAAGGACTACCCAAATATGAGGTAGAGATGACTGCGTTGGACACTGATCATGTAATGGAATGTGCAACATAAATGACCTGTATCTTGGAAGATGAGCAGGTGCCCTGGGAAAGTAGAAGATTGTATTTTAAAACATTTCCAAGATGAGGATGTTGCAGGATATTTGATCCCGGTGTGATGCCATAGATTGTGAACAGTAAAAACCTGTGCTTTGTTTGGTATGGTTGAGCCCTAACACAAACCTTAATTCCAAGAACTTTCTGTTTATTCTAAAGAGGTGATTATGGTATGGTTCCGTCAGCCCTGGAACATACCTTTAATTCAAAAGCTCTCTGTGCACAGGATTTAATAATGTTAACCCTAGATCAAGAGGCAAAGCAAGAAGCCAGCTGACAGGGATTAAAGAGTAAGTGGAACTTTCAGCTGAAATGTATTTAAGAAAGAGTGTAAAAGTGGAAGGAGTTTTAGCATAGTAGATTTTGGGCTTTTTGAGCTTTGAGCTAGAAAGCCTTTGGCCTTGGGTTCCTTTGGCCTATCCACCCTGATCTGTCATCTGAACTGGTGAGCTTTTGGGGCTTTTTACTCTTGGAGTTGAGGTGAGTAGGATGGTCAGATGGGTGCTTTCTCTGCCTCTCTTCACTGGAAGGTTTTAAAATAGAATAATTGGAATTTTCATTCTTTTATAACAACATTAGCATTCTGTGTGCCCATAGGGGTTAGGGCAAAGCTAGAATGCCTCTGCTATCAGCATCATTTGATCTTTGATCCACTGGTAGAGGAGCTACTACTGTCCTAAGACTCAGCTGTATTGTTCAAACTAATGAGGGATTCTGGGTAGGCCTAGCAGTCAGGAGCAATAGTGGGAGGTAATTTATGGGTTTGTTTTGGGATTTTCCTCTGATATAGCTCTAAAGAGCTGTGAGTGAGACCAGAGGCCATGTCATGCTGAGTGTGGGGCCATTGTCCCCAGGCCAGGAATAGCAGGCTCCTGAGCTATCACAGCCTGATCTGCTTTGAATGAGATGGACTGTGGTTCAGGCTGTGGTTCTGTTGGTCTCCATGTGGTGATCTTGACAGAGACCCTTGGCCTCTGACCCTTCCTGAGTGTTGATTGTCCAGAGAAGTGAGGACTTTGCCGCCTGGGCAGTAGAAAATTGTGGTGCTTATAATATCACTATCTAGTGTACACACGCAAGCATTGGTTTTGCAGTGGACAGATTGGAAAACTGAAGGTCTCATTTCTAGAAATGATTAATGTTGTATTCCACATAGAGATTTGCATAACAAATTTTACAACTCGTTTTGAAACTGGAAGAAAAGAGGGGGTGGTGGTCATCTTTCAGCAATACTTGATTACATTTTTTTTTTAACCTTTCAACTACCACCAGTCACAATGGCATGATTTAGGGAAATTCAATTCCAGGGTACAAAAGGAATTTCTGAGATGCAGAATTTTGTCAGGTGTGCCTGGTTTTAAATAAGAGGATAGGAAAGATTCCACATATTGTGACATAAATCATGCAGAAGGAAACAGAAACTAAATTATTCTCCATCATTTTTTGTGTGTGAGTGTCTGCAAGGGCTGGGCTGTGCCTGAACCCACAAGGGGACATGAGGGACTGTAAGCCATAGCCCAGCTTATGATCACCTCCATTTTTTAAGAGACTTCTAAAGCAAAAGGACTCTCTGTAAAGGAGGTTAGTAGTAGCTGGAGGGTCAGGAAAATGTAACTGTTTAGGTGTCACTTTGAGTTTGTCTTGTAGCAGTTGTGAAATCTGTGTTTATTTAATTTGTATTAATTAGAAAATCAAAGGTATCTCTGGTTCCATGCCAATTTTTCATGCTAGAAGTTACTTATGTCTTTTCATGTTAGCTTGGCTATATTTTAGGCTTATTTTTTTGGCTTTTTTTCTCACCCCCTTATTCTTTCACAAACACTGTACACATTCTTGATTATTGAAGTTTGTGGTAAGTACAAAAGTCACATCATGCCAGAAGATTATGAGATTCATGGCAATGGAATCATCCCTTATTTTTCTGTTTTCCTCTGTTTCTTACCAGGTGGCTTTTCTGATATGAGATAGAGATTTTGGATTGTTCTTTAGCAATCACATAAAGACAATTTGCACTTATGTCTGTAGAAGACAGAAGAGATAACATGAAGGTGAGTGATACCAGTTGGCCAGTTTACTCCTTCTCTTTTCACATTTTTTTGGTGATCTGTCATTTTCTTCAGAAGTTTCATGTGTCCAGTGGTCTCCATATTCTTTAGTTGGATGATTTTATTCTCCTGAAAAGATTAAATCAAAACCCTGCCCCATCCCTAATTCTGGGGTGAGGGTTGTAGCTTTTTAGGCATGTTATATCTTTTATAGAGCAAAATGGTTTTTTCGAAATAGAAAAAGTATAATATCTCAATTAAAGTTAAAAAAATCTTTGAAAGTTTCCAAATATACCTTAAAGTGTATTTATTTCTAGATAATAAAGGATATTCACTTTGATTTTCAGCCTGCCTTTTACAAGCAGCTTTTAAATAAAATCAGTGTAAATCCTGTGTGCCTGCCTCTGCCTCCCAGGTGGTATGAAAAGGCACGTGCCTCCCAAATGCTGGGATTAAGGCTATGAACCACCAACACCCTGTCATTGTAACTCCTGAATTTAGAAAACAACTAATTAATATAGAACTGCTTGTCTCTTCTGGGATTAAATGCATGGTCTATCACCATGCTGCTCAGATATGTTATAGTCACTCCAAATTATTCCAACTCAAAAAATTTATACCTTAGAATTTACTTAAAACTTTTTAAAGCTCTTAACTGTTTTTAATATGAAACAACAAAAGTATCTTTTTTATTTAAGAAAAAAAAAACTTCAGTTTTTATTAAGTTAGTTTGGAGTGAATGACCACACTGTCTGATGAAAAGTTACCTCTGCTTATTCAGGAGATCTCCACTATTAAAATCTAATCATTATCAATTTTGTTAGGATCCTCCTTTCTTTTCCTGTGGTAACATTTGGTTTTACCAGTGAAGACATAGTTCAGTAATTTCTCACTGTCTACTCCTTTTAGTTTTGTTTACTTCATTTTTTTTCTAGAGTATTTAGGTGTGCTGTTAAGTTGCTACTAAGAGATCTTTCTGATTATTTTTTCTGAATGTACTTAGTGGTATGAACTGTCTTCTGGTCAACAATTCCGTTGTGTACTATGACTTTTGATATCTTATGTATTCATTTCATCGACTTTTAGAAAGTCTTTAATTTATTTCTTTATTTCAGTTTTGATCCAATTTTTATTTAATAGAGTGTTGTTCAATTTTTATGAGTTTGTAAGCTTTCTATTGTTTTTGTTATTGGTGATGTGCTGCTTTAAACCTTAGTGGTCTGATAGGATGCAGGAGGTTATTGAAAGTTTCTTATATCTTTTGAGACTTCCACAGTTCAAGTATATCATCAATTTTGGAGAACGATATATGTGTTGCTGAGAAGAGGGAACAATCTTTTTGTTTGGGTGGATGTTCTGTAAACATCATTTGGGTAGTGTTTTGATGTTAGTTATCTGGACCATTTCTCTGTTCAGTTTGGTCAGGAGGACCTGTCCATTGGTGAGAGTGATATATTGAAGTCTTCCCCTATCGGTTTATGAGGGCCAGGATGTGATGCCAGCTGCAGAAGTGTTTCTTTTATAACTTGGGTGCTCTTCGGTTAGGGGCATTGATGTTAAGTATTGAAATATTATATTGCTGGATGTTTTTTTAATGTCATGTCTTTTGCCATCTTTTGATTAGTTGATTTTGAAGTCTGTTTTGTTAGATATTAAAATTGCTTTACAAGCTTGATACTCTAATTCATTTATTTGGAATATCTTTTCCAACCCTTTACCTTGAGATAATGTCTATCTTGATGTGAAGCTGTGTTTGATGTATTTAGAAGAAGGGTGGATTTTGTTTTATCATCCATTTTTGTGAGCCTGTGTCTTTTTATTGGTGAATTTGGGTCAATGGTATTAAGAGATATCAACAAACAGTGATTGTAAATCCTGGTATTTTGGTGGTGGTGGTGGTGGTGGTTTTAGCACCCTGTGTTGGGCTATATTTATAGATACATATTGTTTAAATTTGACCTTATCATGAAACATCTTGTTTTTCTTCATTTGCTGATTGAAACTTTCTGGGCATGGTTAGTAATTTGTCTTGGCTTCTGTATTTTTTTAGAGTCAGAAGCACTCTGTCTATGCTGTTCAACTTCTAGCATTTTTACTGAGAATACAGGATTAATTCCAATAGATCTGCCTTTTTTGGTTGGTTTTTGTGGGTTATTTTTTGTTTTGTTTTGTTTTGTTTGGTTTGTCTGGTTGGTTAGTTTGGTTTGTTTTTGTTTTTGTTTTTGTTTTCAGTTGCAGCTTTTTATATTCTTTCTTTGTTCTGCATGTTTTGTATTTTGATTATTCTGTGCTAAGAGGACTTTCTTTTCTGGTCCAGTCTCTTTGGTGTTTTTATGCTTCTTGTGCCTTCATAGACATCTTCTTTAGGTTAAGAAATTTTTCTTGTATGATTTTGTTGAAAATATCTTCTGGAACTTTGATCTCATCCTTCTTCTTCTAATCTGAGTATTAGTATGTTTTGTGTTATCATAATGTCCCAGAGTTCCTGGATGTTTCCTGAAAGTTTGTATGTAGACCAGGCTGGTTTTGAACTTAACAGCTCTAACTCAAGTCAAGTGTTGGGCTTAAATCTAGGCCAACATGCCTGGCATCAACATCACCATCATTGGCTGCTGAGCATGGAATATAGAGTTTTAGGTATTTATTTTCTTTTGTATTGTATATTTAAGCATAGGTTATTGTGTTGATATTCATCAACATCTTGCATTTAAAATTTGGCAGGGAGTATATTTAATTTCTTAGGATGCCCTTTATTCATGACACTAACACTATCTGAGCTTTCCGAGTCATTGAATTGTAGGTGTGTGACGCTCTTCTTACCAGTTGTATTTGTTTTATTTTAATTTTGTTTGTTTTATTCACATTTAATTTATTTTTAATTTAAATTTGTTTTTTGTTTTTATTTATTCTCTGACATGAACTTGAGTCTTTGATCACCTCCTCCTGGGTGGTGCAACCTTGCAAGGCCACAGAGGATGACCTTGATGAGGTCTGATGAGACCTGATAATCTAGAAGGGAAGGAATCCCTCCCCAATTAGGAGACTAGAGAAAGGGCATAGGAGCAGAAGAAGGAGGGTGGGTGGGACTGGCAGAAGATGAGGGAGGGGGCTATGGCAAGGATACAAAGTGAACACATTGTAATAAATAACTTAATTAAATTAAAAAAATAATTTATCCACTTAACATCCCAATTGTAATCTTCTCCCTTGACTTTTCCTTGTCTCACCCTCCATTTTTTTCCTCCTTATCCCATTTCCTATATCTCAGATACAGGGAACCCTCCTCTCCTACCATCTGAACCCAGCCTATCAAGTCTCACTAGGACTTCCTGCATCCTCTTCCTCTGTGGCATAGCAATGCCCCTCCACCAAGGGGAAATGATCAAATAGCACATAACAGAGTCCATGTCAAAGCCAGCACCTTCTCCCCTTACTATGGATCAAACATGGAGACTGAGCTGCCTATCAGCTACATCTGAGCAGGGGTCTGTTTCCTCTTCATGAATGGTCTTTGGTGGGTCCATCAATCTCTGCAAGTCCCCATGGGCCCAGATTTGTTGTCCTTGTTGGTCTTCTTATGGAGGTCCTGCCAGCTCTGGGTCTTTCTACATTCTATCCTCTCACTCTTTCCTATGATTCCCTGTGCTCTACCCAAAGTTTGGCTGTGAATCTTAGCATCTGTTTCGAACCCCTGCTGGGCGTCTTTCAGAGGATATGTATGTTAGGCTCTCATCCTCTTCCCTCTCCTCAGTCACTTCTGGTGTCGATTTTATTTGCACTTTTGCATAAGAATTAAGCATCCTCCATAGGGTCCTCCTTTTTATTTAGCTCCTTTAGGTCTATAGATTGTAGTATGTTTATCCTATATTATGGCCATTATCCATTTACAAATGAGTATATACCATGCATGTCTTTCTGGTTTTGGAATAACTCACTTAGGATGATCATTTCTAGTTCCATCTACTTGCCTGAAAATTTTATAGTTTCCTTTTTTTTTAATACCCGAGGTGCATTCCATTGTGTAAATGTACCACAATTTCTGTAAAACAATGGTTTGGTTGAGAGACATATAGTTTGTTTCCCTATTATGGCTATTATGAATATAGATGTTATGAAAACAGTTGAGCAAATATCTTTGTTGAATGGTGGAGCATCTTTTTGATATATGCCCAGAAATGGTATAGCTGGGTCTTGAAGTAACACTATTTCTAATTGTCTGAGAAAGTATCAGATTCATTTCTAAAGCGGTTGTATAAGTTTTCACTCCCACAGCAATGGAGGAGTGTTCCTTTCTTCACATTCTCACTAACTTGCTGTCACTTCAGGTTTTGACCTTAGCCATGATGGGTTTAAGATGGAATGTCATTTGCATTTCCATGATGACTACAGATATTGAGCATTTAATGTCCACCATTTGATATTCCTCTGTGGAGAAATCTTTGTATAGTTCTGTACCCCAGTTTTAAATTGGATTATTTAGATTATTGGAGTTTAATTTCTTCAGCTCTTTATATATATTGTTTATTAGCTCTTTCAGTTGTATGAAGGGTTGGTGAAGATCTTTTGTCAGTCGGTAGGCAGTCATTTTGTTCTATTGACAGAGTTCTTTGCTTCATAGAAGCTTTTTGTTTCATGAGATCCTATTCATTAATTCTTGATCTTAGAGCCAGTGTTCTTGGTGTTCTGTTGAGGAAGTTACCTTCTATGCCAATGAGATCGAGGATCTTTCCCACTTTTTTTTCTAACAGATTTAGTGTATCTGGTTTTATGTTGAGGTCTTTGAACAACTTGGACTGCAGTTTAGTGCAGGGTGATAAATATGGATCTATTTTCATTTTTCCACATGTAAACTTCAGGTTAGACCAGCACTGTTTGTTGAAGATGCTGTCCTTTTTCCATTGCATGGTTTTGGCTTCTTTGTCAATAATCAAGTGGCCATAGGTGTGTGGGTTTATTTATGTGTCTTCACTTCAATTCCATTGATCCACTGATTGTTTTTATTATAGTACCATGCAGTTTTTATTACTATTGATTTATAATAGAGCTTGAGATGAAGAATGGTGATACCTCCTGAAGATCTCCTATTGTACAGGATTGTTTTAGCTATTCTGGCTTTTTTATTTTTCCATATGAAGCTGAGAATTGTTCTTTCAAGTTCTTTAATGAATTGTGTTGATATTTTGATGGGAATATCATTGATTCTGTAGATTGTTTTGTTACGATGGCAATTTTTACTATGTTGGTCCTACTGATCCATGAGCACGAGAGATATTTCTATCTTCTGGTTTCTTTTTCAATTTCTTTCTTCAGAGGCTTGAAGTTTTTGGTTTTGTTGTTGTTGTTGTTCATATAGGCTTTTTACTGGCTTGTTGAGGATAACACCAAAATACATTTTTTTTACTGCCTATTGTGAAGGGTGTTATTTTCCTATTTTTTTTCAGTCCATTTGTCTTTGGCATCCAGGAGTGTATTTTTTTGAGGTTCCCTACAGTAGAATTTTGGGGGTCATTTTTGTATACTGTCATATCATCTGTGAATAGAGATACTTTGACTTCTTCCTTATCACTTTGTATCCCCTTAATCACCTTTAGTTGTCTTATTGCCCTAGATAGGATTTTAAGTACTGTATTGAAGAGATTTGGAGAGAGTGTGTAGCCTTGTCTTTTCCCCAAGTCCAGTGGAATTGACTTAACAATCTTTTCATTTAGTTTGATGTTAGCTATATACTATTCTGTATATATTCTGTATATTTTCTGTATACTATCTTTACTCTTTTTAGATATGTGCCTTTGTCCCTGGTCTCTCCAGGACTTTAAACAAGAATAACTGTTGGATATTGTCAAATGCTTTTTCAGCATCTAACAAAATGGCTTTTTTTCAATTTGTTTATACAGTGGATTACATTGATGGATTCCATATACTTAACCACCCTCGCATGCCTGGGATGAAGCCTACTTGGTCATGGTGGATGATACCTTTGATATGTTCTTGGATTTGGTTTGCAAGTATTTTATTGAGTATCTTTACATCATTGTTCATAAAAGAGATTGGTCTGAAGTTCTCTTTCTTTTTGGGGATCTTTGAGGATTTATCAAGTTGACTGTGGTCTCACCAAAGGAATTTGGTCATGTTGCATCCATTTCTATTTTATGAAATAATTTGGAGAATATCAGTATTCACTCTTCTTTGAAGGTCTTGTAGAATTCTGCTCTGAAATCATCTGGCCCTTGGCTTTTTTTTTTTGGTTGGGAGTATTTTGATGGATGCCTCTATTGCCTTATTTACTATAAGACTATTTAATATCTTTACCTGATGTTGATTCAACTTTGCTAAGTGGATTTTAAATAGAATTGTATATTTCATTTAGATTTTCAAATTTTGGGGCATATAGGCTTTTGACATAAAAGGTAATGGTTCTTTGGATTTTCTCAGTGTCTATTATATCTTTTTCTTTCAGACTTTGTTGGTTTGGATAGTATCTTTCTACCATTTACTTAGTTTGGCTAAGAATTTGTCTGTGTTTTTTATTTTCTCAAAGAACTAGCTCTTGGTTTCGTTGATTCTTTGAATTATTATCTTTGTTTCTAATTTATTGATATCAGCCCTGAGTTTGGTTTTTCCTAGTGGTCTACTCTTGCTGGGTGTGTCTGCTTCTTTTTTCCTAGGTCTTTCAGGTATACCATTAAGTTGCTTGTATGAGATGTCTCCAATAGCTTATGATGGCCTTTGTTGGTATTCAAACTCCTCTTCGGACTGCTTTCATAGCATCCCATATGAAGTTGAGAACTCTTCTATCAAGGTCTGTAAAGTATTCTGTTGGTATTTTGATGGAAATTGCATTGAATCTGTAGATTGTTTTTGGTAAGATGTCCATTTTTACTATGTTAACTCTGCCAAGCCATGAGTATCAGATAGTTCCATATTCTGATATCTTCTTCTAATCTTTCTTCAGAGACTTGAAGTTTTTTCATACAAGTCTTTGACTTAATTGATTATGGTCACACCAAAGTACTTTATGTCCTTTGAGGCTATTGCGAAGGGTGTTGTTTCCCTAATTTCTTTCTCAGCCCTTTTATCTTTTGTATACAGGAGGGCTAAATTTTTTATGAATTAATTTTGTATCCAGCCACTTTACTGATGCTGTTTATCATCTGTAGAAGTTCCCTAGTAGAAGTTTTGGAGTTATTCAGGTATACTATCATATCATCTGCAAATAGTGATACTTTGACTTCTTCCTTTCCAATTTGTATTCTTTTGATCTCCTTTAATTGTCTTATTGCTCTAGTAAGGACTTCAAGAACTATGTTGAAGAGATATGGAGAGAGTGGACAGCCTTGCCTTGTCCCTGAGTTCAGTGGGACTGCTTTAATTTTCTCTCCATTTAGCTTGATGTTGGCTATAGGCTTGTTGTATATTGCCTTTACTATGTTTAGGTATGTGCCCTTTATCCCTGATCTCTCCAATACTTTAAACATGAATGGATGCTGGATTTTTTCAAATGCTTTTTCAGCAACTAAGGAGATTATCATGTGTTTATTTTTCTTTCAATTTGTTAATATGGTGGATCATATCAATGGATTTTTGTATATTGAACCACCCCTGCATACCTGCCATGAAGCCTGCTTGGTTGTAGTGGATGATATCTTTGATGTGTTCTTTTATTGGGTTTGCAAAGTATTTTGTTGAGTATTTTTGCATCAATGTTCATAAGGGAAATTGGCCTGAAATTGTTTTTTATGCTGCGGTATCCAGGGCTGCTTGCTCCTGGATAACTGGGTTCTGGAGATGCCATTTTGCTCTGTCTTTTGTTGGTTGAGCTTTTATGCTGGCCTCTATCCGTTTGGCTATCTTAGGTGTTGGGTGTTAGTTTCTGGTGGCTCCTAGAATCCTGTGCTGGGGAGAAGGAGAATCCCTTTGGCAGGAAGAAAATTTTTTCAAAGGAGGCTTCCTTAGCTTTTGGGGTACGGTCACTGAATGACAGGTGTTTTTCAGGAATTGTCACAGCTCACCTTAGGCATACAGACGTTAGTGGAAATTTTCCATGTTAGTCAAGGGGGCTCTCTTCTCACCCAGAGAAATCCTGGAGACAGCTGCCCTGATGCTGGGGTTCTTGCTGTAAATTTAGTGAGCTGAAGCTGTAATCTGGGTACCCCATGGTTTGGTCAGTTTAGTTAGGGATAACTGGTTGTCCCTTGGAGCAGTATCTGGGGGTTGTTCTCAGGGAACCCAGGCTTCTGTAGGTCTGATTTTGGAGCTCTGTGCCCCAGTACCCAGGTGGTAATCAGTGGCAGGTGAGCACCACTCTCATGTGTACAGCAGGAGGCTAGAGTCTGGAGCCTGTAGATAACCAGAAACTTTTCTGGAGCTAGGTGTCCTAAAGTAGGGCCAGATATTTCCCCCACCTTTGCGTTTTCTCCCAACAGAAAGATCCAGTCTGTACTGTTGGGGGGTGTAGAGTGCATAGGCACTTGCTTGCGAATGGTGGCTCCAAGCTGGTGACTGGACAGGAACCTGGAAAATTTTTCCGATAATATTCCCATATGTGGTCGTGGTAGTGGTGGTGGTAGTGGTGGTGGGAGGGTCAGCTGAGTGCTCTAAGCTGGGACCTGCTGTTTCCCTCCCTGTGGGGTTTTCTTTCTACAGGGAAACCCATTCTTTAGTTCCCTGGGGCACACAGTTCTGTCTGTGATGGAGAGTTGGTTACGTGGGTCTGGCGGCTGAAGTCCCACTCAGGGCTGGCTGCTGTGCACCTGCAAGTCTACAGGACCTTTTCCATGGATAGACTGGATGACATTCAGTCAGTCCCACTTGCTTCCTTCCCTGTGGGTTTTTCTTGAGAGTGGGACTCCCAGTCTCTTGTGCTCTGGGGCACACAGTTCAGCCTGGGAAGGTGATCAGGACACACTTCTTGGGTCTATTTTCTTGAAAACTTTATTCCTGCCAAAACAGCCCAGGAAATTTTCCAGGGATTAGCTGGGTGCTCTGAGGTTGAACCCAATTGTTTTTCTCATCATTGGGTTTCTTATCACCTGGTAAACACAGTCAATGTTGTTTAGGGACCAACTGTTCCAACTATTTGTCACTGTGCAGTCTCTGTTACCCCACTGATCAGTATGCAATCAGCCCTACCATCTGGAATCTGTTTTTAATTTTTACTGAATATGAGTATTTTGATTGAAGTCATGAATATGAACCTCTTGTGTGCCTGATCGTCACAGTAGTCCAAAGATGTGTTCAGAACTTATGAACTTATAGCAATTGATAATAGTGGGTCCCAGTTAAACACTGACATTTCAGACCAATTATTTGCAAGAGCAGCAAGAGCTCCTCACTGCTGAGCCATCTCTCCTGCCTTATGTTGCTTACATATATCATCATTTACATTGCTAATATTTTCATCTTTCTATTTTTAGCTATTTAAACATGCATTCCTTTTAGTAAGATCTTATTAAAGTTACAGTTTAAGCTAGGGCATTGTAGATTTCTGAAAATTGAATACACAACTGGAGTGAATGTAGAAGCTTCAGTAAACACCTCTCAGTTCTTTCCATGTTTTATGTTTGTTTTATTGATTTAAAGGGGTGACTCTGTCTTACTATATAGGTCTGGCTGTCCTAGAACACTTTGTATAGATCATGCTGGCATCCAATTAAATAATATATACCTGTGTCTGCCTCCTGAGTGATGGAATTAAAGGCATGACAGAATATACCCAGCTTGTCCATCATTTTTTTTGTAGTTAGTAACTGTTCATATTTCTCTGATGTGTACTTAGTACTGTTCATCTGTTAATTTCTCTCTGTGTGTCTCTGTCTCTCTCTTTCTATTTTGCTCTCTTCTCTCTGTTTGTCTTTGTCCACATTAATTGCCATGAGTATTCCAAACCTCTATCCTATTCAGATATGGCACAGTTAAACTTTTTTATTCCGTTTTATTCTAAAATGACTTAGTGATAACATTCACACTTATTTTTCAATAGAAAAGTTTTAATCTTTATTTTAAACTATAGCCTATACATGATTTAAAAAGGAAAATATACAAAACAATGATCAAAGAATAATCATGTGTTCTATGCCTTTTCTTTTGTCTGGGAACTCAGAAATATGATGTTATCAGCTATGATTATTGTTGCTTGCCACTCACATTATTTTTATCCATCTATTTACTGTAGTACAATTTCCCCTCCACAAATATATGAGCCCCCATTTTCATATACTGGTATGCCACATCTCTGATCCCTGGTCAAAACATGATATCCAGTGCCATGTTGTCTTTTGACTGACACCACCCATCTGTTCACTGTCACCTGATAGCCACATCTCATTTGTTGCTAGATAAAATATGATGACTGTGTTTTTTCCTTCTACCTGTCTCATGACAGGGTCCTGACCTACTTGCCCAAGTAACTAAAGATGATTCATACATTACTCAAGAACCCAACTAATGTCTAATTCATATTCATGCCTTACAAACTAATGAAACACCTTTAACAAAGGTTTCCAAAGCATGCTTTTGGTTTTCCTTACAATCTAATCTTTAAGCTTTTTCTTCTCCTCTTGTTCACCTCATGCAAAACACCCAACTATCTAACACTAGCACTTCTGTGTCAGAAAATAAATGGAAGCAGCACTAGAATTATATGATTCTATTGCCAATGAAGTATAAATTAATATTGTTGCTACTCTTTCTGTTGTACAAATGCATGGCATATTTTAGGATTCAGTGACCTTCAATGATGTGCATGTGAAATTCAGCCAAGAAGAGTGGGCTTTGCTGGAACCATCACAGAAACAACTCTACAATGATGTGATGCTAGAGACCTGTAAAAACCTCACTGCTATAGGTAAGACAGCAAATTTTCTTTCACTTTTAAAATAAGGAGACAAGTCTTACTTTGTTATTTATCCTTTTCTATGATTCCAATTGAGAATGAGGAGGAATGAGGTGACTAAATCAGGCATGGTTCTAAGGGTCATAGAAGATAGTGATTTAAGTTTTGCTTTAATAATAATATGATATTTCCAGTCATATATATTTTCTGGTACTCTATTTTAGGATACAATTTGGAAGACCATACCATTGAAGAACATTTTCAAAGTTCTACAAGTAATAAAAGGTAACTTTATGTGCACACTGATATAGATATGAATCTTAAGAAATTTTAATGTGTCCTGGAAGTTTGGTTTTTGTTTGTTTGTTTGTTTGTTGGCTGCTTTTTATTTTCTGTTTTTGAAATAGTTTTTTTATTCTGTGTAGCTGTGGCTTGACTTAGACTTGCTTGTTAGAACAATGTGATCTCAAAATCACACAGATCTGCCTACTTCTGCCTCCACAAATGCTGGGATTAAAGGAATGTACCAGCACACCTGGCTGTGTCCAGGAGGTTTTAAAGAAAAGCAACAGTGTAAAAAGAGCACTGCTTTAAGTGTACTGATGATCATTAAAATCTCATAATTCCACGTACCTCAAAGTCAGGTATCTGATTTGTGTTTGCAAGGTACTCCCCTAAGATAGAAGAAAATAAAATAATGTTGTAACAGAAAATACCATTGAAATCATATAGACATTACAGCTACTGAGTTAAACTGCCAATCTGTTTAGTCTCATTCTATCTACTCAGATATTGTAAGAGGTATACACATTGAATAGGTGATCAGTATGTTTCAAAACCTTCTAATGAGCAGATATTTCATAGTACAACCAGTGTTACACATATTCATGTAGTAACACTGTAAAGTTTAGTGAAAGGAGCAGCTTCTGAGAGTCAATAATAAAATTGTGGAGAAACCTTAATCCCTATATGACATGTCTATGATGAACAAAAAAAAAAAAAACAAAAACGTGTTAATTCAATGTGGAAATCTTTTATTATTCTTGTAATTTAAATTGGTATATCATATGTCACAATGTTTATAAGACACATGAGCATAGAGATATTGAAAGAAGCAGTGTAACTATGTTTCTCCAAGAATAATTAATTTTGTAAAAGTCCCCACTTTGAGTAGATTTTCTGAATGTGATAAAAGGTAACAGTTAATTGGTTTTGCAACTTCACTGAGAATTCATTAGCAAAATCATACTGCTGAAAATACCTATGAATGCTAGAAATTTGGAACTTCTTCTGCTTGTCCTGGCTCACTTTGTAAATGAAGTGTCATTCATACCGTACAAAAATTTGTGAATGGGATTGCTTTGGTAAAACTCTGAATTCTTACAATACTCTTCATATACACGAGAAAACCTCTTATAGAAAAATGATGCTATTAAAGTGAACCACATAATAAATGCTCTTACCATCACAGAGATCTTCAAAAATACCCATAATGAAGGGGAATGCCATGAATGTAAATAAAATGATAAAAGTTTAAGATTTGATTATTCTTTTTATCATTAGACCAAATTATAAAATTGATTCACATAGATAAATATATTTATTAGTGTAATCAAATGACTGTGGTCAATATTTCACATGTGCCAATTATCTTTGCAGGCATGAAAGCAATTGTACTGGAGAGAAACCTTTTAAACGCACTCTATGTGGTAAATCCTTCCACCATACCACTGTTCTCATAAGCCATGAAAGAACACACACTGGAGAGAAGCCTTACAAATGTAATCAATGGGGTAAAGCCTTTACAAAAAACAGTCAGCTCATAAGGCATAAAAGAACACATACTGGAGAGAAACCTTATGAGTGTAACCAGTGTGGTAAAGCTTTTGCAAAAAACAGTCATCTCATAAGCCATGAAAGAACACACACTGGAGAGAAGCCTTACAAATGTAACCAGTGTGGCAAAGCCTTTGCAGAAAACAGTACTCTCTTAAGCCATAAAAGAACACACCTGGAGAGAAATCTTATAAATGTAACCAGTGTTGTAAAGCCTTTGCACAAAACAGTCATCTCATAAGCCATAAAAGAACACACAATGTAGAGAAACCTTATGAATGTAATGAGTGTGGTAAAGCCTTTGCACGCCACAATAATCTCATAAGCCATAAAAGAACACATACTGGAAAGCAACCTTATGAATATACCCAATATGATAAAGCCTTTGCACAGCTGTCTCCGGAAACATGAAAAACGCACAGTGGAGAGAAGCCTGGTGAGGATAATTAGTGTGATAAAACCTTTGCATATTAAATCATCTCCTAAGACAACAACACATTTTGGAGGGAAACCATATGAATTAACTGTGTGGCAAAGCCTTTGCACATAACATCTCCTAATACATACAAGAAAACATACTGGAAAGAAGCTATCTGACTTTAACCAATGTGAAAAAACTTTTGCACTTCAGAATCATCCTCACAATCATGAAAGAAATTCTAATGGACAGTGGTTTTAACATGGTGAAACCATTCCATATTTGTATAATCTTCATCATCATGAAAGGATTCATACTGGAGCTTTTGAATGTGTTAAAATGGTGAAGCCTTGCACAAATCTAGAGTCATCATCATCATAAAAGTATCCTTACTGGAGAGGAATTCTTTGACTATAACCAATATGGAAAGGCCTTTGTGTTCTTTGGTCTACTGAGATCCAACAGAACTGAAAAACTAGCTCAATGGAAATGACTTCCCTTTTGTGAAGGGGAAGGGGAAAGGGAATAGGGGCAATAGGAATGGAGGGTAGTAATGGGGGAGAGAAGGGAGTGGGACTACATTTGGAATTTAAAGCAAATAAACTTATTTTTTTAAAAGAATACAATGAATGGTGAATATCAATTACATGCAAAAGTATTATAAAATGTGTTTAGGGAAGACTTATTGATAAATCTGATTGTCAACATTTACTGTTTACAGTTGCCTCACTTTAGACAAGAAAAGTTCAGTCCAGTGGATGAATATGTGGAGAATGGTGAACTAACACCACCCAGGAAGTTCTTTGAGAGTAATATAACAGTGGTAGCCTGTAGAAGTTTATTTGTGTATACATATATATTGTTTCAGGGGTTCTATTGAAAACCATCACAAGCCAGACTGAATTTTGAGATGTGAAGGAGGAGGCTTTCTCTGCCATGTATGACCCTGGTGCTGGCCTAGTTGTGTAACAATGTAAGGGTGAGTTTTCTGTGCCTGACTTCAACTGGGGAGTGTCTTTAGACATAGATGCTACTAGCCAAATTTGATAGATGGCTTTTGACACTGATCCCTGCTAACTCTCTCCTCCTTTTAAATATAGGATGATTAGGATCTATGCTCTTGTTCATATGATAGGAATGTGCTATCTAATGCAAATCAAGCATTCTTGAAGTACCTAGTTTTGAACGATTATATACACCTATCCATGGAGCATCCCAATCATTTCCCAAGGGGTATATAGCCTCTGTTTTCTGGAATTCAATTTGAACTTATTTCCTGAGGTGGTTCCTCTAGACAAAGGAGAACCAAATTCTTTGAAATGCGTGTGATCAAATGTTTCAGACTTGATAGCATTTCATATTTCACATGTTTCTGGATGTGAGATGGTCAATTAAACATTGTCTTGTGTGTGGGACTCTATAAAATGAGTTATACTTAGTGTTAATTTCACAGTAAGGTTGCAGGCAAGCTTCAGGGTATGGAGTCTTCTGACGTGAGCAGAGTGGCCTATGGAGAAGTAATAAGAGCACAAATATTATTTCCTTGTTTTAATAGCTGAGTAGTATTGTGATAAGACATGGGTGGATGGCAGAGGAGGGAAACTCACCTTTTGAGTGGGATAGAGGGAAGAGAAAGGATGTGACCAGTAGGAGTTGAGGGAGGGGCCTTCAGTCAGGATATATAATGAATAAACTGTGAAAAAAATTAAAAATAATTAATAAAAGAAAAATGAATTAGAAAAACAAAACCAGAGAGCAAAAATTTGAGTTCAGTCTGGGTAACTGCCCTTGCTCAAAAAAAAAAAAAAAAAGATATAAAGAAAGAAAAGAATAAGCATCTTACCATGGTCTTCCTTCTTCATTACCTTCCCTAGGTCTACAGATTTTAATATGAGCATCCTATATTATATGTCTAATATCCACTTATATGTGAGTATGTACCATGTGTGTCTTTTTGCTTCTGAGATACCTTACTCAGGATGATAATTTCTAGATCTCACCATTTGCCAGCAAATTTCATGATTTCTTTGTTTTTAATTGCTGAGTAGTATTCCATTGTGTAAATGTACCACAATTTCTTTATCCATTCCTCAACTGAGGGATATCTGGCTTGTTTCCAGCTTCTGGCTATTACAAGTAAAGCTGCGGTGAACATGGTTGAGCAAATATCCTAGTTGTATACTTGAGCATTTTTTGGATATATGCCTAGGCATGGTATAGCTGGATCTTGAGGTATCACTATTCCTAATTCTCTGAGAAATAACAGGAGCCTATCACAGAGGTCCTCTGAAAGACTCTACCCAGCAGGGTATCAAAACATATGCTGAGATTCAGAGCTAAACATTTTGCAGAGTGCAGGGAATGTTATGAAAGGAGGGGGAGATAGAAATAAATATCTGGATGGAACAGAAGCTCCACAAGGAGAACAACAGAATCAAAAGGTCTGGGCACAGGAGTCTTTTTGAGACTAATATGCTAAACAAGGACCATGCATGGAGATAAATTAGAACCCTTACACAGAAATAGTCCAGTGCGTCTCTGTATCCAAGAGGGTTCCCAATAATAGTACTAGGGACCATCTCTGACATGAACTCATGGGCTAGTTCTTGGATCAGCTCCACCTGAGTGGGGAACTATCCTTCCAGTCCACAGAGAAAGACAAAGAAGCCAGTCCTGATGAGACCTGATTGACTATACTCAGATGGAAGGGGAGGAAGTCCTCCCCTATTACTGGACTGGGGGAGAGACATAGGAGAAGAAGAGGGAGGGAGGGTGAGATTGAAAGGGGATGGTGGAGGGGCTACAGCTGGGATACAGAGTGAATAAACTGTAATTATTAAAATAAAAAAGAAAAGAAAAATTAAAAAAATGTTTAATAAAAGAAAGGAGAATCAAAGATGGTGGTACCAAGAGGACAGTTTCCGCAGAGCAGTAGAGCAGTGACTACACAGCAAGCAACAGACCAAACTCTGAGCCCTAAAACAACAGCAATTGTGTTTCCAAGTTAAGAACAAACCTCACGGAGTGGGAAGTAATCGCTTCTTTTCTCAGGCCACCCAGATAAACCATGGAAGATTTCCTGGGTCCCTGCAGGCAATAGGTCACCAGCCCAGAGCCACATGACTGTGCTCTGGCTCTGGTCACCATCCCAGACTGTACTGTGGGCCCCACAACACCAGAGATTGGGATTTCCAGGCTATAGAAAACCCCATGGAGTAGGAAGCAATCAGGACTGACCTCAGGTCACCCAGAAAATCCCTGAAAAAGGTCTGGGCTCTAGAAGGTGCTCAGGCCAGAGAGCTGCTTGTATGCCCAAATCACTGTCCCACACAGAACTGTGGGTACCAAAGCACCAGGGACCAGGTTTCCTGTTGGGAGGAAACCCCATGGTGAAAGAAACATCAAGTCCAACCTCAGGGCATCCAGTGGAATTCCACCACACTCCCCCAACAACTTCTAATGAAAAGTTTTTGGGTTCCTTCAGATGCCCAGTCAGCAGCATAGAGCCACTTACCTGCTCCTGTTTGTTCTACTCAACATCCTAGACTGAACTGTGGACCCGAAAACAGGACAGACTGGGTCACCCTGTTGGGAGGTAACCATAGGGTGGGGGAAACATCAGTTCCAAACTCAGGACAGCAGTTCAGGAAAAGTTTCTGGGTTCCCACTGGCTCCAGGATCTAGCATCCTGCTGTACGCATGACTGCTGCACTTACCTGCTGCTGATTACCACTTGGGTACTGAGGCACTGAGCTCCAACCTCAGATCTACAGAAACCTGGGATCCACAGATCAACACTAGACAAAACAGTCCCAGCATGATTCTTAAATTTCTAGCAGGGTGGCAGTTCTACCCTAGCCTCGCCCTAACAACAGAGGAAACACTCTGTCTGTACACCCTCAGGGACACAGAGCTAAAGTCAGTTTCACTGTTATCTGCAGTCTGTGGCCTGGAACACAAAATGTGGACCTGAAACCATTCAAGAAAAAGACTGGCACGCATGAAGGTGCAGGCTTGTAATTGGAGGACAAGAAGCTGAGGGAGGATGATGAGTTCCAGACCAACCTGGGCTTCATGTTTCCAACTGCTTGTCCCATCAAAACCCAGAGAACTGGACTGAAGATATAGATCAGTAGTTAAGACACATGCTGCTCTTGCAGAGGACTGCATTAGGCTCCCAGAATCTGTATCAGGTGGATCACAACAACGTCTAGCTCTTGGGCATCTCCTACCCTCTCCTGGCCCTTGCCAGGCATGTATACCCACATGCACACAGATAAATAAAATAAAGCTATTTAAAACTGAGAATGACAGACAGAGAGATGGACAGGTGGACACAGCATGAGCTTGCCCTGCACTGGAGACTACTACTGTGCCTAAGACCCCTCACTGTGCCTGCCAAGCTGCTGTGCCCATCGACCTGCTGCAGTTCCTGCTAACCCTACTGCCAAGTCCATCAAATCTTCTGCCACTTTCTCTGTTCATCACTGCACAGTAGTTCACTGTTTTTTTTTTCTTTCTTGAGGTGGGATCTCATATACCCTGGCTGCCCATAATCCTGGTCTGTAGCTGAGGGTGACCACAAGCCTGAATAGTCTTTTGAGCTTTTGCCATTCTGATGGGTGTAAGGTGAAATCTCAGGGTCATTTTGATTTGCATCTCTCTGATAACTAAGGGCATTGAGCATTTTTAAGTGTTTCTCTGAGATATTCGTCTACTGAAAATTCTATGTGTAGCTCTGTCCCCATTTTTGATTGGATTACTTTTGATTTAAAACATAGTTTTTGAACAATTTTTGAACCATATTTCTTTGGAAGAAATAACAGATTTTCACAACAATATGTGTGTGTAATAGATATATGACAAAGATGATAGATAGACAGATGATAGATGTGAGATAGATGGTTATATAACTGTAATAATATGTGTGCAACAATAGGAGGGAGACTGGTATAAAACATCATGATAGGCTAGGGTCAAATAGAAGGGGAGTAGGATCTTGCCTATCAGTGGGCTAGGGGAGGGGCTTAGGTGCAGAAGAGGGAAGGAGGATGTGAGCAGATGGAGATGAGGGAGGGGCACAGCCACAGTACAATTGGAATAAATTGTAAGAAATGATAATAACAAACAGTAATGTAAAAAAATCACCTTGAAATTTATATTCATCTCCAAAGATTATGAATACCTAATTCTTTTAAACTGTTAAAGGTCCATGGTGAAAATAAAAGAACAATAAGGCAAGAATTCTAGAAAAACCAGAGTGTGTAATCTTGACTGCTTAGAAGGACAGAAAGGCCCCAGGTGAGGCTTACATATCAAGCATTATTAACTACTCATACAATGTCTTTGAGTCCTTTAAAAAATAAAGATTTGAAGTTGGGCATCTTGGCGCAAGCCTACAATTCCAGCAACTCAGGGAGGCAGAGGCAGGTGGATCTTTTTGATTTCCAGGACAGCCTGGTCTACAAAATGAGTCCAGGATAGCCAAGCTATAAAGATCAAAGAAGGAAGAAGGAAGGAAGGGAAGGAAGAAAGGAAAGTAAAAAGCCAGAACACACTAGTACATGGAGCTGGTCTTTTTAAGTTTTAATAAAATGCATTCAAGTTTTCCAAACATATGTTCATACCTATCACAATGAGATTTCTCACATGGGGGGGGTGTGTTTAATCAGCTAACCTCAATTCTTATCATTTCTTCTACCAATATTCTGTAATTTGGTTAGTAAAAACAACAATCAAATAAGGAAAGTTAGAGTTAAAAATGATCCTTTATGCCAAGCAGTGATGGCACACACCTTTAATCCCAGCAGTGCTCAGGAGGCAGAGACAGGCAGATCTCTGAGTTTGAGAACATTCTTGATTTACAGAGGAAGTTCCAGGATAGTCAGGGCTACATGGAGAAACCCTATCTTGGGAAAACAAACAAACAAACAACAACAACCAAAAACTGAAAAAAAATGTATAAATTCTCAAAAGAGTACATCATTCATTAGAGTAAACTTTCAGTTCATGATTTGCTATTCAATGATGGAGTTAAATACTCACAAGTAAAAATGGGAGGCCACAGGAAGGAGGGAGACTTTACAGTCTCCTCCTTATCTGTACAATGCATATAAGTAGATCATCTGTACATTCAACCACAAAGTTCTTCAATAACTGCTTCTCTCAGTGGTGCCCTCAATTGTTTACACATGACACTGAAAAACATTCCTTCACTATCTATGTCCCTGGATCCTGATAACCCATCCTGTTACCTTGTACCTGTTTTGCCAGCATGAAACTGAAAACTCAGATTTATAGTGCTTTAAACATATAATGTTATTATTTATCATGTTAAAAACAAAGAAAAACAAAACACAAAGCAGCTATCTAGACCTGCTATGGCAACCCTACTGTCAGTCATTAGTTATCCAGGATCTTTCTAGCTGTTTGCTCTGTTACTCCTACCCAAGATGGCTGCTACATCTCCAGTCCATTTCTTGCTTGCTTGCTTGGATTGGGTTTCTCTGTGTAGGTTTCTCTGCTGTTCTGGAACTAGATCTATAGACCAGGATGGCTGTTAATGCAGAGATCCAAATGCTTCTGCCTTGCCTCCCAAATTCTGGGATTAAAGATGAGCCACCACCTCCCAGCCAATCTCCAGTCTCAGCTAAAGAAAGGCTAGGAGGGAATAAACACCATTATCCCCTTAGAACACTTTTGAAACATTATATTCATCATTCTATTTATATTCAACTAATGTAGACATAGTCACATGATTATATCTGTTAAAAATTTAAAAAGCACTGGAGTTGACTCAGTGATTAAGAGTACTGACTGCTTATCAAGTGGTGAAAGCCTTTAATTCCAGTGCTTTTGAGGCATAGGCAGGTGGATCTCTGTGAGTCTGAGGAAGAGTTCCAGAACAGCCTGGACTACACACCCAGAGTCCATGTCTTGATGACTCCTTCTCTCACCCACAAAAAAGTAGGAAAAAAGAAATGTAAAAAATTCGTTTTAATTTGAAAACAATCTCTTCTATACAGCCATGTAACTAGACAAAAATTATGGCTCATATCACCTACAAGAAAAATAATATCTATTAGGGAGAGCTGAATATCTCTTCCAAGTTCACAAAATGCATTTGCTGCTCCTCTTCTTTCACCCCTAAGCAATGGTGTACCCCAAAGCCTGGGCCTTCGTCATTTAATCATATCTTTGCTATGCTTGTAGACAGGAGACCAGCATAACTGTCATCTGAGAGGCTTCATCCAGGAAATAATGGAAACAGTTGCACAGACCCACAGTCAAACAAACATTAGGCAGAACTCTGGGAATCTTGTGGAAGAGTTATAGGAAGGATTGGAGAGGTAGGAGACCATAAAAAACCTACATAGTCAGCTTTACCTGGGACTATGGGGCCTCATACAAACTGAACCACCAACAAACGAACATGCCTGGCCTAGCCCTCAGCCTCTTATACATATGAAACTGATGGGTTGCTTGTCCTCAAGTCAGTCCCCTAGCAACTACAGCAGGAGCTGTCTCTGACTTGGACTCTGTTGCCTCCCTTTGGATCCCATATTCTTATCCAGGGCTGCCTTGTCTTGCTGCAGTGAAAGAGGAGGTACTTAATCCTGATATAACTTGATGTGCCTGGGTGGGTTGGTTTGGGGAAGTACAGGGAAAGTGTTTGGGAGTTTGGGACTGGCAAGAGATGAGGGAGTAGGGCTGTGAGTGGACTGTAAAATGAACAAATAAATAAATTAATGAAGAAAAAATATAACTGACCTATAGTCATCAAAGTGACAAGATCATGAAAAAGTTGAGGGAACTGTTCCATACTGAAAGAGACTAAAGAGATAAAAAAATGAAACACTTAAATATACCAGCTTCTTTTGACATTTTTGTGAGTAATAACATAGTCAATAAAACCCACATTAAATGGAATATTATGTCAGCGTGAATTTCCTATTTTGATAACTGCACTGTCATTATGTAGGACAACATTCTTGTTTGCATAAAATTGACACTAAACCATTCAGAGTGACAGGGCATAAGGTCAACAGCTTCCTCTCAAAATGTCCAAAGTAAAACAGCACTTAACTGTGTACCATACTTGGAACTTTTTTCAAGTTTGTTATTGTTTTAAAATTGTTGTGGGGGAAGCTGGGCATGGTCTTTAACCCAAGCAATTGGGAGGAAGAGGAAGGCGGGTCTCTGTAGGTTTAAGACCAGCCTGTACTACATAAGGAATCCCAGAACAGCCATCCAGGGTTCTGTAGAGAGTATTTGTCTCAAAAAAAAAACAAACAAACAAACAAAAAAAAACTAAATAAAATTATTGTAGGGGAAAGAACAATGTAACTGAAAACTGAACAAGATTAAAAACAAAACTGAATCTCCACACTAGGAGTCTGGGTAAGATTATGTCTGTAAGAAACTGATAAGTGAAATGACATGACATTTTGGAGCAGCAATAATATTCTCTAAATACAGCCCAATGTCGTCTTTGTGTGTGTGTGTGTTCATGATGCTGGTGAAGCATGCATACTAGGGAACACATAGGAAGGTTAGAAGACAACTCTGTGCAATCACTTCTTGCCTTCCACCTTTTCATAAATTCAGGGATTGAACTCAGGTCTCCAGGCTTGCCCAACAAGAGCTTTTATCTCTTGAGCCATCTCATCGACCTGCAAGCGGTTTTTTAAGTGACCTCAATTAGGCAGTAGTGAGAAAAAACTGGGAAGAATCCCTTCTCTGAAACAAATTCTTAGGAATGAATAAATAATAAACATTGGTACTCTAGTGCTACCAACGACTAACAATCAGCAAAACACAACCTAAGCACCTCCAGAGACAAGGGGATGCAGGGTTAGTAGCTAAAATTCCTTGCAAGTGTAAAACTGGAATTACCCTGAAATAAAAGAGCTTTCCCAGCTCTACAGTAAACTTGTTATTATGTCCTGGTTATCTATACATAACAACACAAAGAGATAAAAATAAGAAAATAAGCCTGCGTGAACCGTGTATACACCTGGTTGTGCAAGTCCATTAAAGTATAAACAGCAGTGTATCTGCCAAACTGTTCCTTATGAAGAATTCTCGGACAAATAAACGGAACAATCAAAACTCATGAAAGCCCAGTGAGAGAGAGCACTGGCTTTCTTTACCCAAGAGTCTGGCTGTCTTTACTTAAGAAGAATCATTTCATTCTGGAATGCTGGCATATACATCCTGAAAAAAATAATGTTCCTAGAAATGTGCACGGATCCTGTAGCCTTTCCAAGTACCCTGCTTTCTTTCAGCCCAGATGTGTAAGCTCCCCACCCCACGAGCTCCAGAGCAGGGGGGAGGCAGCACGGGACTCTCTGCTCTTACTTTCCAGGAGGACTGGTCCCAGCATCACTCTTCCTCAGGATGCAGGGCACAAGTGTATCCCTAGGAACGCCATACAGTCTGGTCCTGCCCTCCCAACCCAGGCGGCCCGAGGGCGTGGCTCCGGATAGCAACAGCCTCCACAGAAGCTCATGGAGGAACTCGGGCAGGCTCTCCGGACCCCCGGACCCGGCCAGCCCACCAGCCCCCAACTGCACAGCCCTGGCCTCGCTCCACAACCGCCGTCCTGCGGGTCCCTCACACACGCCCACAGCCAGCCAGGCTTGGCTGCTCCGCGATGGCCAACACCTGTGGGCCCGCCGCCCCTCCACCTTGGGACCCAACCTTCTCTCCTCCCCGCCTCCCAGCCGCGATGCCAGGCCCAGCACCGTCTAGCCCACTGGATGGCTGCTGGGGGCGGAGGCGGAGCCCAGAGGCGGGGCGGGGGAGGAGCCTGTAGGCGGAGGCGGAGCCCGAGGGGCGGAGGCGGAGCCAGGGGCGGGGGCAGGGGAGGAGCCCGGCGGAGGAGGGAGGCGGAGCCCGAGGTAGCAGAGGCGGAGCCTAGCGGAGCGGGGGCGGAGCCCGGGAACGAAGGCGGAACTCGGGGTGGAGACGGGGAGGGGCCCGAAAGCGGAGGGAGGAGGAGCCCTGGGAGGTGAAGGCGGAGCCCGGCAGAGGAGGGAGGCGGAGTTCGGGAGAGCAGAGGCAGAGCCTAGTGGGTGTAGAGGCTGAGCCTGGGGCGGAGGCGGAGCCCGAGGGGACGGAGGCGGAGCCCAGGTCAGGCGGAGGCAGAGCCCGGGACGGCGCCTGCCACACACCCTTACCTGGCTTCTCCTGGTCTCAGCCTACCACAGTGAAGTAGTCTACTAGCCAAACCACGACCACCGCCACCGCGCCCAGAAAGCGGGTTTCCGCCGCCAACCCTCGCCGCCATTGCCCATTCGGCACGGGACAAGCTCAGCGTTTTCCCTTCAGCGTCTGTAGCCATAGCAACGGTGCGTACGTCACGCTTGACAATGGAGGCGCGCACTGCGCCTGCGCTGAGCCTCGTGCGAGCCCCTCCCCCGCCCCACCCGAGAGGGCTAGACCTTCTGGGTCAGGACTCTCTGAGGCCTGAAATTTCTGAAATCTGTTATTAATTTTACAGGACAAAAGGATCTTTGAGATGAGTGTACATCAAGCATTTCTCTCCTGTTTTTAAACCCCTTGTCTTAGTTACTTTTCTATCACTGTGTCAAGATATCATGACCATGGCTCCTTATAGAAGAAACGGTTGGGTACCTAGAGTTTCAGAGGGTAATTCCCTGAGCATCACGGCAGGGACCATAGTGGCAGACAGGAATGGCAGGCAGAGAACCAGGGAGAACAGTGGCTGAGAGCTTACATCCTGATCGACAAGTATGAGGCAGAGAGCTAACTGAGAATGGTGTGCAATTTTAAAACCTCAAAGCCCACCCACAGGAACATACCTCTTCAACACGATCAAACTTCTTAATTTTTCCAAAACAGTTCCACCAACTGGGGACCAGATTTTCAAATATATGAGACTGTAGGGGTCATTTTCATTCAAACAACTACACTCCTCAATAGCTTCCTATGGAGCCAAGAATTAAGATAAAAAACTTGAATGTCCCAAAGCATCCCAGATACTCAGATTCTTGTGCTGTTTTGTTGTTGCTGCTGCTGTTTTGTTTTTGAGACAGAGTTTCTTATAGTCCAGGTTGACCTTCATTCCTGACCTTCCTGATGCTCCATTTATAGGTATGTGTCGCCACACTTGCTTTATGATCTTTTTTTGTTTGTTTTTGTTTTGTTGATGTTTGTTTTGCTTTTCAAGAAAGGGTTTCCCTGTGTTGCTTTGCCTGGACTGGACTAGCTCTGCTGAGCAGGATGGACTCGACCTCACTGAGATCCAGTGTGTGCCACCACACCTGCTGACCTCTTTTTTAGGGGGGAGGGTATTTTTATCTTTTGTGTGGATGAGTGATGAGAGCATTTTGCTTGTATGTGTATAAGTGTAACACCTATGTGCCTTATATCCCAGGAGACCATATGGCATCAAATTCCCTGTAACAGGAGCTACAGAAGATTGTGAACCACCATGGACATGCTAGGAAGTCTGAAAAAAATAAAAAAGCAGAGTGTTTTGCTTTCTTCTAAGATTTATTATGTATACAATGTTGTGTTTTTATATACACCTGCATGCCAGAAGAGGGTAACAGATTTCATTATAGATGGTTGTGAGCCACCATGTGGTTGTTGGAAATTGAACTCATGACAAAACGTAGCCAGTCCTCTTAAGGTATGAGCCATCCCTCCAGCCCCACAGAAAGTATTTTTCATTACTAAGCCATCTCTTCAGCCCCTCTGGCTTCCTCTTTAATCTTTGTTATTTCTTGCTGGGAACCATTGTTTTACTAGCTGCTTTGATATTTAAGCCTCAGCAGAAAGAGGGCTTTTACCAGGCCTTCACTGGAGTTAGTGAAGAATTTCCAAGTCTAGCTTCTTTTATTTGAGACAGCAGATGGGATACCAAAATCACACATCTTGTTTCACCTCCTTGAGAATTTAACTCATTGTAATAAAATGCTTTTACTTTGGCTTAAAAGGAGTCTGAAATAAAGCAAGGCATCTAGCTTCCACTAGAGCCACTCAGAAAGGTCCCATGTGTTGTCTGTTAGTTTATTAATTTCAGTCCTCACTCCCAACCCAAGAACCGTTTGACTCTGCTGGCAGGCTCTGGCAATTCCTATTATTATTGTTGTTGTTGTTACTTCCTTCCCATTTATATTCCAAACAAATTCACCTACTTTTATTTCCCTTATGGAACAAAATGTTCTCAACTTTAGGCCTTTTAATATATATGTTCTTTATCCCTTCTGGGGTGTTAGATCCCTCTTGCTTCTCTTTAAGTTTCATATTCGATTTTATAGTGATGTATACATTTCTATGCATGGTCTATAGGTTTGTTTATGGTGGATAACCCCACAGGCCTGTAAGCTTATAGAGAAAGAATGGTGTTTTCATGAATCATTTTCTGTGTGTTCAGGACTTAGCACAGTACTGGATACCTAATTCACAAACAGTAACTATCTGCAGAAGGACAAATAACCTTTTAAGTAGTAAATGCCTTGAACAAAGTCTTTTAATCTGATAGTAATACAGAATTCCCACCTAAAGGATGGGAACATGTAGCATTTTATTTGTTAATGACAGCCATTGTGCCATCTGTAAAAAACATTTCCAGAAGTCTTTTTTTCTTGTTCTGTTACTGCTGTTGCTAGGACAGCCTCCTCTATGCCTGTTGCCTTCTCTGTGTTCTCTTTAATTTATCCCATAACAAGTTACTTCCTTTAAGCTTTAGTGAGTTTTCGCATCTGGCTTTATTATATCCAAAGACTATCTGTTTCTGCCTGTTTTGTACAGAAGCTAGGAATACAACTCAGAGGTAGAACATTTGCTTCCCATATACAAGGTAAAGAAGGAGGAAGAGGAGGAGGAGAGAGAAAAGGAACAGAAGCAAAGCATTGCTTTTCTTTATGCAGATGCTCTGCCTTAAATACAGGGGTTAACAGTCTACCTTTCTCTGCTTTCCAAACAAGATAGAAATCACAGATACAGCAATAGTGCTATTTATCTGGTGTTAGTTTTTAACTTGTCTCCTCTCCTGACATTCACTGTGTACCTGCTATATACATAGTTGGCTTTATGTACATGTTCATTTTCTGGGAAGAATCTATGTTTTCATTAGGTTTTATGGGAGGTTAGATCCTCAGATAATGTCCTGAGCTTTGCACCCTGCCATACCTATCCCTAGGAGACATATCCCCAAAGCTGATTATGTCCTCTTTGTATATCATTTGATGTTATGACTTCAGGATGCATCTTGAACCTTGTTTTCAACAAAATGTGGTAAACATGCCCTAAGTTTAACAGGCATTTTGTGACTAATGAAAAAAAATCATCATAAAATTTCTGAAAAGAGCATCTGAGATCATTATACAAAGCACTCAGTTACTTTCATTTTGGTCAATAACACTATTAGTACTTCTTATTGTTTTTCATTAGTTTTTTTAGAGACCCAAGTATGATACCCCTTCTGTAAGGGACTGTGTACACACTGTTAACTAAGAAAATAAAACCACACATTCAAAACAAGCAAAGCCTCCAAATATTGATAAGAATTAGGTTTAGATTTAGGGCCCAAAAATAATTCAGTTGACATGTGAGGAAGACATTAAAACACCATTATTCAGCAAGCATTTAGTGTGTATATATATATATATATATATATATGCATGTAAATATGATGAAAGGATGTACACATAAACACAACTTAAGAATTCTTGGACATACACACAAAAGGTGGAACTTAATTAAGCAGGATTTTTTTTTCCTTTTTGTTTTCTTGCCAGGAAGTTTTTGAACATGTTCCTCCCCTCCCCTCCCCTTCCATTCCTTCCTTGCTCAGTGTGAATTTACAAATATTGCTCTTGAATGGATGGAGTTCTGTGAAAGCATTACCCAAAGGACCCTGCTGACTCATGTCTAGACCTTGAACCCCAAATGCATTCTAGCTAAATTTTTTCTTGCACTGGTGATTAAGTAAAGGAACTAATTTTTTGGGGGGGAAGGGGAGATACCCAGACATGTTTAATTCCTCATTTATTCCCCCCTTACCTACTTTAGCGCTTTGGGGAGCACATTGACAAAGGTTCCCCACCCATGCAAACCACAATCATACATGTGATTTCTAAGATTTTCTAACAAAATTCTTCTAGTTGCCAGTCTGGGACCTCGCTTGAAAAAATAATTGGCTTGGTTCTCAGGTGAAAATCTCTTAAGTACCAATGCAGGGAAGAGTACCCCAGCTAATAAGGCATGTGCCAAGGGGCACAGGTGAGTATTCTTGGCACAGTGCCAGTATACTGGCAGAGACCCAGGAGCTCGGTGGAGCCAAGCCTTCTCCTGTTGAGTTCTGTCCACTTCCTAGTTGAAGTCACCTATGGCTCAAAAAGAAGTTTGAGGGATTAGAGATGTAGCACAGTTGTAAGTGGTGGAGCAGAAGGATCAGAAATTCAAGGTTATCTTATAGCTGTTTAGTTTCCGGCCATGCTGAGCTACAGGGGACCCTAACCAAATAAAAATAATAGTAATAACCACAATGTGTTTTGGTTAAGAGCATATTTGACGATCATCGTTCCAAGCCAGAGCTAACCTCAGGTCACCAACTTTACTCAGAGAAGAAGCAAAGAGGCAACGAGGTCCAGCCCAACAGGATTTTCTACACACAGACCCCTCACCAACTGAGCTTTCCCACCCTACCATGTGGAAATGTGTGCTCCCACTGGAGACCAGAAGTGCCCCAGCTTGTAGTGCTGGGAGGATGGGGCTGGCAAAGTCACCATGGAGCACAGCTGTTCGGTCACCAGCCCACTGAGACCAACACATGCAAACAAAACCACAAAAGAACAACACAAGAAAAAATGTACTGGGTACAGTGCGTGCAAAGAAAATGAAGAAGAAGAAAATACCAAAACTCAAAACAGTGGCCTGTCTCTCGATGGGCCCTCTATCCTGTTCCATAAGTGGTGACCTATCCTGAAATTAGGATCTACCCAACTACACCAGAGTTTGGAATGGTGACCTGCATTCAGCCAGACCAGAAAATGGAGCAGCAACATATCTGTTGATCTTTACCAAACCAGAGGCCAAAGCACCAGCCAAACTCTGCCAGACGAGAGACCACAGCAGCAGCAAATCTCTGCCAGATCAAAGGCCAGAGCAGCAGCCAAACTCTGCCAGACCTGAGGCCAGAGTAGTGGCTAAGTTCTGCTAGACCAGAGACCAGAGAACATTGGTAGAGGTGCCAAGCCCGGGGCTCCACATACTGTATCCATCCCTTGGCACCTCCTCGCCACTCTCACTGGAACCTGTGGAGCATGGTTCAAGCTTCCCTGAAATGGGAAAGAATCAAGTCTAGAGGGATAGAAGTATTCTGTCCGATGTCCTCAGTCCCAAAGACAACAAACAAACAAACAAACAAACAAACAAACAAAAAACCTGGCAGCGACAGACAAAACAGTTAAGACACAAACAGCTAGATCCCATTGCTCGTGCAGCAGAAAAATACAGAGAGCCAGACAGCAGATCCTACCACAACTGCAGTGGAAAAAATGAAAGTAGGATATCAGCGAATCTCTGATGCAGGAACTACCTGCATTGTCCTTGTCCAAAGATCCAGAGATCACAGAAAACTTGGTACTCTACCACCCTTACAGATAGGGGCCCATTCATCCTCTCTGAGGTCCAGAGAACACAGAAAACTTGGTGCTCAACCCTTTACAGATTTGCCCCTTTGAGTCGGGGTTCAAGAAAGTCTTCCAGGCCCTCCCTGGACCACAGTTATCCAAAGCATCGGCTGTAACCTTTCTGGCCACACAGATTACAAATTTTGCCCCAAGGCCCTAAAAAGGAAACTAGAGAAACACAGAGAAAGACCTAGACGGAGTGCTCACTTACTGGCTGTTGTTCAGCCCCATGTACCAGGGGTGCTTGGGAGAATTGGGGATCCAATATGAGACTGCAAATGTTATGCCTAGATCTTAGGGTCCCCAAAGATCATAAAGAGCTGGACCACATATGTAAGAGCAAAGAGTTTTATTTGAACTTAAGCTGGGTTTCTCCATCATCACCAACACAGTGGATCAGAGAGGAGAGCCCTGAGCAGCTGCATGGCAGGGTTTTGATTGGGGTTTTAGGAAGGACCAGGAAGTTCCAGTTCAATAGTTTCAGGATTGGGTGACATTCAGCAAGGGCAAGCTTTTTACAAAGTGATTGGCTAGCTAACATGACTAACATTGAGCGAGCTATCTCTAGGCCTCAGGAATGTTAGGTATTTTCCGTGTCATTAATGTTCTACTACAAGGTTGGTAGGCTGCTCAGCACTAATGCCCCATTTTGCTATAAGATATTTCCCATCCTTGTGGTTATCCTCAGGCTGTTCCTTGGATAGGGAATCTTACATTGTTTTTGGAATTGGTGACCCATGGCCCAATTCCTCGTGACCTTGGGGCAGACTCACTAGTCTGGTGACCTTGAGGTGACCTTTTTTAGGCCTAATTCCTGGTGACCTTGGGGGTGACAGGTTCTCTCAGTTCTAAAAGATACATTTGAATTTTGTGGGGGTTGTAAATGGTATGTCCTGTGTCAGGGAGTACGCCAATATTAAGCTGTGATATAGAAGAGTAGAACCAATGATATAAAGGATTTACTATTGCTGAGAAACTAGTGGTCTAAGATAGAATTTAGCTGAGGGAAGAATGTCTGTAAAATACTCCACAGATAAGTAATATGCTAACTAGGCCTGTTAGAGATTACGATTCCAGGATACACATGTTTGCTCACCAGGATTAACTAGAAATGTGGCAGGATGAGGTATTTTTTAATTTGTAACTTCCCAATGTATATTTATTAATTTATGAATGCAAGTGAAAACAGACCAGATTGGTGGGTGTACACTTTAGGTCAGGTAACTCGATCCAGTGAATACTGAATTTTGAATTAAGGGGCTGTCCTATGCCCATATGTACAATCCTCATTGACACAGTTCTGCCAGTTCAAATTTGAGAAACAGGCTATTGACTAATGCTTTGTCAGGTTACAGGTCTCAGCAGCTAATATTGTACACAGGGACAACATCAAACAGTATCTTATTAATGGCTTTCCATCTACAAGAGAATGGCCTGTGTTTTTCAAAGTCAGTATGCCTATGTGTTTTCTTTTTCAACTCTGAGGTTAAGAGCACTGGATACTCTTCCAGAGGTCAGGAGTTCAATTCCCACCAACCACATGGTAGCTCACAACATCTATAATAAGATCTGTTGCTTTCTTCTGGCATGCAAGTGTACATGCATGCAGAACACTGTATACATAATAAATAAATAAATAAATAAATAAATAAATAAGTCAGTTGTTGGTATTATTAAATTTTGTTGATGCATCACCGCTCTAGTCTCTTATTAGTTAATATTATCTGATAATATCCAGTCATTAAGAATTTCATTCCTTTTTCTCTAGTGCTTTAATTTTGTTTTTGTTTAAAGCAATGTCTCCTGTAGATCAGTATTTCACACCTTATGTAGTTTACATTTTTTTAAACACTGAATGCTACCTCTACTGCCCAGTGCCTAGAACATAATCCTGCAACTATTTTCAGTTGGGCCCTGACTGGTCAGTGTGAAGTCAAAGAGATCATCGAATGAGTGTCCACTGACCTCCCTGGGTTTTGTTTGTTTGTTTGTTTGTTTTTTGGAGGTGGGTGAATATAAATAAAGAGGGACATGTGTAAGAATTGAGTTCACTGACCTACTTTCAAGCTGGTGTTTTCACAACACAGAAAGAGAGGGAGAGGAGAGAAGATGGCAATGAGTCAGGTAATCAATTTTAGATGGTTAATAAAAGGGAAAAGTGTACACTTAGGGCTGGGAGTTATACACAAAGAGAATCAAGAATATTGATTAGTTGCTGAACTTGTTTCTGGAAAGCAAATTTCTACACTTACACTAGTTCAAACACACAGAAGATCTGGACAAAGTGGTGTGATAGTGCCTAACAGGAATGCTTTCCCCTACCCCCATTTCAAAATGCACAAACTCAGAGAAAAGGTGTGAGGAGTACTTTGTGTGCTCTAATATATACATGAATTCCCTGAAGAATATTGGACCATAAAGGCATTTTCAACTTTTAAAAATAATTTTGATCTGATTGACTAAGATCAGAAGAAGAGGACCTCCCCTATCAGTGGACTTAGGGAAGGGCATGCATGAAGAAGGGGGTGGGAGGGTGGTGTCAGGAGTGGAGGAGGGAGGGGCTTATGGGGGGATACAAAGTGAATAAAGTATAATTAAAAAAAACAAGAAAAAATATTTTTTGAGATATAATGAAATCATTTCAACCTACTCATTCCTCTCTACTCTTACATATCAAATGCTGTGATGAATCGTTAAGAAGGCTACTTAACAATCAAAGCAGACCTGGCTGTCAGGTTCTCCCAGCATCCCTCCGTCCTTACCTGTTACAAGGTATGGGTGTCAAAAACAGATCTGTAGCCCAAGAGTTGAGCTGGCCTCCTCCAAGCTGTCCTTCCTTATGTATTCTAACCGTTTTGGTTGCCTGGTCTTTTTCATTTATCATTTATCCTCCTGGCCCTTTGTTCTGGCTCTCCACTTCCCTCTCTCCTCTCATATCACATAGCTGAGGGTCATGTCAACTCTAGACTGTCCCAGATTTCCCTGTGTCTGACTATGTTCTCTTGTCTATCTCTAATAAACTTTTTACTCCAACATTCCTAGGTACAGCCATATCCTTTTTGTTTTATTTCTCATTTTCATTGAGCTCCCATTAACTACTCACTGCTTTCAAATTCATGGCCATATGTTTCTTTAATGGTGGTTACTGTTTGGCTTTGACTGAAGTTTGGCTGAAGGACTTCCCAACTATGAGGTAGAGATGATTGCACTGGACACTGATTGTGTAATGGGATGTGCAACATAAATGACCTGTATCTTGGAAGATGAACAGGTGCCCTGAGAGAATGGAAGATTTTATTTTAAAACATTTCCAAGATGAGGATGTTGCAGGATATTTGATCCCAGTGTGATCCCTTAGATTGTGAACTGTAAAAACCTGTGCTTTGTTTGGTGTGGTTGAGCCCTAACACAACCTTAATTCCAAGAACTTTCTGTTTGTTGTAAACAGGTGATTATGGTATGGTTCCCTCATCCCTGGAACATACCTTTAATTCAAAAGCTCTCTGTGCACAGGATTTAATAATGTTAACCCTAGGTCAAGAGGCACAGCAAGAAACAAGCTGGTAGGGATTAAAGAATAAGGGGAACTTTCAGCTGAAATGTATTTAAGACAGAGTGTAAAAGTGGAAAGAGTTTTAGCTTGGTAGCTTTTGGGCTTTTTGAGCTTTGAGCTAGAAAGCCTTTGGCCTTGGGTTCCTTTGGCCTATCCCCCCCTGAACTTTCATCTGAACTTGTGAGCTTTTGGGGCATTTTCCTCTTGGAGGTGATGTGAATAGCAGGGTCAGATGGGTGCTTTTTATGCCTCTTTGTGCTAGCAGGTTTTAAAATCGAATAATTGGGATTTTCTTTCTTTTCTAACAACACTAGAGTTCTGTGTGCTCATAGGGGTTTAGGGCAAAGCTAGAATGCCTCTGCTATATGCATTATTTGATCGTTGATCCACTGGTAGAGGAACTACTACTGTCCTGAGACTCAGCTCCATTGTTCAAGCTAATGAGGGACTCTGGGCAGGCCTAGCAGTCAGGAGCAACAGTGGGAAGTATTTTATGGGTTTGTTCTGGGATTTTCCTCTGATGTAGCTCTAAAGAGCTGTGAATGAGACCAGAGGCCATGTCATGCTGAGTGTGGGGCCATTGTCCCCAGGCCAGGAATAGCGGGCTGCTGAGCTATCACAGCGTCATCTGCTTTGAATGAGATGGACTCTGGTTCAGACTGTGGTTCAGGCTATAGTTCTGTTGGACTCCATGTGGTGATCTCAGCAGAGACACTTGGTCTCCAACCCTTCCTGAGTGTTGATTGTCAAGAGAAGTGAGGATTTTGTAGCCTGGACATTAGAAAGTTTTGGTGCTTATAAAATAAATATCTAGTGTGCACACACAGATATTGGTTTTGCAGTGGACAGGTTGGAAAACTGAAGGTCTCATTTCTAGAAATGATGAATGTTGTATTCCACATACAGCTTTGCGTAACAAATTTTACAAGTCATTTTGAAACTGGAAGAAAAGAGGTGGTGGTGATCATCTTTCAGCAATACTTGATTATGTTTTTTAACCTTTCAACTACCACCAGTCACAATGGTGTGATTTAGGGAACTTCAATTCCAGGGTACAAAAGGAATTTCGGAGATGCATAATTTTGTCAGGTGTGCCTGGTTTTAGGTAAGTGGATAGGGCAGATTCCACATCTTGTGACATAATTCATGCAGCAAGAAAAAGATACTAAATTATTCTCCAACATTTTTTTTGTGTGTGAGTGTTGGCAAGGGCTGTGCCTGAACCCACAAGCGGACATGAGGGACTGCAAGCCATAGCCCAGCTTTATGATCACCTCCATTTTCCAAGAGACTTCCAGAGCAAAAGGACTCTCTGTAAAGGAGGTTAGTAGTAGCTGGAGTGTCAGAAATATAACAGTTTAGGTGTCACTTTGTGTTTGTCTTGTAGCAGTTGTGAAATCTGTGTTTATTTAATTTGTATTAATTACAAAATAAAAGTTATCTCTGGTCCAGTGCACATTTTTCATGCTAGAGTTTCCTTAGGTCTTTTCACGTAAACTTGGCTATATTTTAGGCTTATGTTTTTGGCTTTTTCTCTCACCCCCTCATTCTTTCACAAACACTGTACACATTCTTCTTGAGTATTGAAGTTTGTGGTAAGTACAGAAATCACATCTTGCCAGAAGATTATGAGATTCATGACAATAGAATCATCCCTTATTTTTCTGTTTTCCTCTGTTTCTTACCAGGTGGCTTTTCTGATATGAGATTGAGATTTTTAATTCTCCTTTAACAAGCACATAAAGATCATTTGCACTTATGTCTGTAGAAGGCAGAAGAGACAACATGGAGGTAGGTGATACCACTTGGCCAGTTTACTCCTTTTCTTTGGACATTTTCTTTAGGTGATCTATCCTTTTTCTTCCAAAGTTTTATTTGTCCAGTGGTCTCCATATTCCTTAGTCTTTCAGAGGCCCTCTGTGATAGAATACTGCCCTGTTCCCTGTTTTCTCCCTCTTCTGATGTCCATCCCATTGGCCTTTCTGAGTGAGGATTGATTATCTTACCCAGGGTCCTCCTTCTTCCTTAGATATACAGATTTCAGTATGATTATCCTATATTATATGTCTAATATCCACCATATGTGTCCTTCTGCTTCTGGGATACCTCACTCAGGATAATCTTTTCTAGATCCCACCAATGGCCTGCAAATTTCATGATTTCCTTGTTTTTAATTACTAAGTAGTATTCCATTGTGTAAATGTGCAATTTCTGTATCCATTCCTCAACTGAGGGACATCTGGGTTGTTTCCAGCTTCTGGCTATTATGAATAAAGCTGCTTTGAACATGGTGGAGCAAATTTCCATGTTATGTACTTGAGCATCATTTGGATATATGCCTAGGAGTGGTATAGCTGGATCTTGAGGAAGCACTAATCCTAATTGTCTGAGAAAGAGCCAGATTGATTTCCAAAAGTGGTTGTACAAGTTTATATTCACACCAACAACGGAGGAGGGTTCCCTTTTCTCCACATCCACACCAGCATGTGTTGTCAATTGAGTTTTTTATCCTAGGCATTCTGATGGGTGTAAGGTAAAATCTCAGGGTAGTTTTGATTTGCATTTCCCTGATGACTAAGGACTTTGAGCATTGCTTTAAATGTTTCTCTGCCATTCAATATTCCTCTGTAAGATTTAGGGTTGGAGAAGATACTTTCCTAGTCTGTAGGATGTTGTTTTGATCTGATGACAGTCTTCTGCTTTACAGAAGTTTTTCAGTTTAATGAGGTCCTATTTATTGAATGTTGATTTTAGAGCCTGTGCTGTTGGTGTTCTTTTCAGGAAGTTGTCTCCTGTGCCAATGAGTTCAAGGATTTGAACTCATAACAGATTTGGTGTATCTGGTTTTATGTTGAGATCTTTGATCCACTTGTGCTTTAATTTGGTTCAGGGTGATAAATATGGATCTATTTGCATTTTCTACATGTAGACATCCAGTTAGACCAGCACCATTTATTGAAGATTCTGTCATTTTTCCATTGTATGGTTTTGGTTTTTTTGTCAAAAAAAAAGTATCCGTAGCTGTGTTGGTTTATTTCTGAGTCTTCTGTTTGATTCCATTGATCCACCATTATGTACCTATGCTAGTAGCATGCAGTTTTTTATTATTATTGCTCTGTGGAACAGTTTGAGATCCAGAAGATCTGTTGTTGTACAGATTGTTTTAGCAATTCTGGATTTTTTGTTTTCTATATGAAACTGACATTTTTTTTTTCTTTAAAGGTCTGTAAAGAATTGTGTGGGTATGTGATGGGAATTGTACTGGATCTGTAGATTGCTTTTGGCAGGATGGCCATTTTCATTGTTTTAATCCTACCAATCCATGAGCATGGGAGCTCTTTTCTTCTTCTGATATGTTTTTTCAATTACTTCCTTCAGAAACTTGAATTGTTTTTTAAACAGGTCTTTCAGTTGTTTGGTTAAAGTCACACCAAGGTGCTTTATGTTATTAGTGGCTATTTTGAAGGGTGTTTTTACCCTAATTTCTTTCTTGGCCCTTTTGTCTTTCATATATAGGAGGGCTACGGAATTTTTGTTAATTTTGTATCCAGCCCTTTTGCTGAAAGTGTTTATCAGCTGAAGGAGTTCTCTGGTTAAATTATGGGATCACTCATGTATATTATCATATGCATGGGACAACTACTGCCACCTCTGCTGGGCAGGGAGACCCATGCTTGGGCAAGGGGAAGTACAGGGGGGGTTGAATATTCGACACTCTCAATCCTCGGAGATGTCCATGGGTGACCTGGCTACAAACTCTCCAAGCTCACAGATTGTCTCCTCTCACCCAGGAAACCTCAATGTGGATGTTCTGGCTTCAGCAGCCCCTCCATTCACAAATTTCAGAATTTTAGATCCTGTTCCCCTCAGAAACATTGCACACTGTTTGCTGCCATGCTGGACCCCTTTCCTTTTCTTAGATTCTTAGAAAGTTCTTCTCCTATCAGGTTAGTATCATAAACCTGAGATCAAATATCCATTGTATTTCTAATCCATGCCTCTCTTGGTGCTGATCTTGCTTTTAAAGGTCTAATCACCTTTTTGCATTTTAAATAAGCATTTTCAAAAGCCAAAAATTCAATTGATATTTTTCTGGCTTCTGAATCTGATATGTTCACTAGGCTGGAGTATCAAAAGAATTTTCTATGGACTGTTACAGCTAGAATGAGATCACCAGTGGTAGTGGAAATTCAGGTGTTCTAGCCTATGGCAATACCAAAGTGTTACCATTCTTGGTTAAGCTGCTGTGCTAAGCACCTCAGAAGAAGTGCAGGTGAAAGTCCATGCCTGGTTGGTTGCAACCAAGACTCAGGCCTGGTGAGACACAGACCCAGTGAGTCCTAGGCCCAGTGGGCCATAGAGCAGGCCCAAAGGGGGATAAATGATGACTCTCAGGGGCCATGATGGAAGGCTGATGGTATCAAGTGGCATACAACCAACCACATGGATTCACACCCAGCATGTTTATTTGAAGTCAGGGATTTATAAACCTTGGGCAGAGAGAAGGATTTTGAGGATGAATGTTTGATTTACTGGGGTCTATGGGTCAAGGATACTTGGCTTATGTATGCATGAAAATGTATATTCATTTTCCATGCAGTATCATGGTCCTATTGCAAGAAAGAGAACACAGTACTTAATTATCCTATTTGTAGGGGGAAAATCTCTGAGTACAGTTGAAAGTCACTGCTGAAGAATAAGATCCTAAGCAGGGTGATGCATTTCTAGGAATTTAGAGATGCTTGTTGGAGCAGTTTTCTTATCAGGAAAGGGTTTGGCTAATAATCTGCCCTGAGGCTCTTTACCAGACCTGGGGTCAAACATATCAGGGAGTGGATTTTTAGGCCCTTCCTTGAGAAAACAGAGTTCACCTTCATAGACTGAGTGCAAATAAATGGCTATCCAAAGATGTCAGAGTTTACCCTAATCCAGCAAAGCCTCACATCCCTCAAATGTTTGTTGGCTTTATTTAAGGAATTTATTGGTTTCCTCCAATAGTGTGATTATGTTTTGCCTGGATTTCCTTATGGAATTTATTCATATCACATACCACAGCACATCCTGAATATACAAACATAGCTGAAAGCATACACACAAAAAAAGATCTTGAAACAAACAAACATCATGAAGATGATGAAGATGATATTGGCCATTACAGCAATTGGTGCAAAAGGAGGTGTTTAAGTATATAATACAAGCACACTGTTTCTATAAAAATCTGCTTTCTTCTACTTGACATTTAAAAGTTTACATTTTCTGACACTGGTGCAGACATATATCCAATCATCAATCACAGAAAATAATATGGTTCCCAAATGATCATAACAGATATCCCTTTCTTTATCATAAGAGTATGAGATAATTTTAGTAGTCAAAATTATTTTATTCTAATGTTGAAACATTTGTATGCTTTAATGGAATCTCTTCAATTGGAATAGCCCTCCACCTCCAATACATTTTTTATTGTTGCCAAAGGAAATAACCAGATTGCACAAGTTGAGTAATGGCCAGTGATGTCTTTGATTTTGATTTTGACTATAATCCTATTGTATTTGCTTATAGGACTATGTTATATTTATAGGCCTATCTTTGTGTTTCCTTTTGACAGGGGTGCTATGTATATTGTGTGATTTGTTTATATATATTATATTATATTATATTATATTATATTATATTATATTATATTAATTTTTTTCTTTTGAAAGGAATAGACCTTCACATATTTTTGCCTTCTGAAAATTTATTATATTATGCTATAATTCCTTGAGTTTCTGTTGATTTGGGGACTTGATTTAGAGAAACAGTTTTACTTTTCTCTTCTTGATCTTAAAGGCTTCCCTCTCCTCATTCCTTGGTATATCTGTGTTTTCAAATTCTTGCAATCGTCAATGTATCGGTTTTTACTACTTAAGTGACTGATAGAATTAACACAATATTTTTGTTTTTTTATATTTTTTTCTTTATTAATTACAGTTTATTCACTTTGTATCCCCCCTGTGATTCTCTCCCTTCTCCCATCCCAATCCCTCCCTTCCTCCACCTTCTGCATGCATGCCCCTCCCCAAGTCCACTGATAGGGGAGGATTTCTTTTCCTTCTTTCTGATCCTAGTCAATTAGGTCTTATCAGGAATGGCTGCGTTGTCTTCTTCTGTGGCTTGGTAATGCTGCTTTCCCCTCAGGGGGAGGTAATTAAAGAGCAGGCCAATCAGTTCATGTCAGAGACAGTCCCTGTTCCTATTAAAATGGAACCCACTTGGATACTGAACTGCCATGGGCTACATCTGTGCAGGGGTCTTAGGTTTTCTCCATGCATAGTCCTTGGTTGGAATATCAGTCTCAGGAAAGTCCCCTGTGCTAAGGTATTTTGGTTCTGTTGCTCTCCTTGTGGAGTTCCTGTCCTCTCCAGATCTTACTGTTTCCCACTTCTTTCCTAAGATTCCATGCACTCTGCCCAAAGGTTGCCCATAAGTCTCAGCATCTACATTGATAGTCTGCAGGGCAGAGCTTTTCATGGGTCCTCTGTGTCAGGCTCCTGACTTGTTCCCTCTTACTTTTTCATATATTGTTGTATCTTTGTCCTTATTAGCTTCAGTTGTCAACATTTCAAAGCCTACAGTCATCTGAGGGAGCCTCAATTAAGGGCATGCCCTCAACAGAGAAGCTGGCTGCTATATCTGTGAGAGATTGTGTTGACAGATGATTGATGTGGGAAGGCTCTTCCACTGAGAGATGCAATAACCCTAAGAAAATGGGCTTGGCCCACGTAAGATAACTACCTGAGCATGAGACAGTGATTAAGTAGGAGACCAACCCAAAAACGTTTGTCATGGCTTTGGCCTTAATTTCATTCAAACTTGACTTTCTATGCTAAGCTCCCAAAATGATGGACTGTGATCTGACACAACCAAACTCAATGAGTAAACCCATTTATGACCTGGGATTCTTTTGGTTACGGAATGTAGTCACAGAACAAAGTAGCAAATTAGAACAAATATATATATATATATATATATATATATATATATATATATATATATATATATATATACAAAGAGTGATTTCACTGCTGGACACAACCTTGGAATATTCACTTTTTAAGGAATATGGAAAACATCAGGATTTAAGATGGGAAAAACTTTAGAAAGCTGTATACAGAGCTTCATCGGCTATTCTGGTAGGACTTAGTTGATCAGAGTGTTGACAGTAATGCAAAGTAAGTCCAGGTCATAGGATTTCAGTGGAAAATAGACTCCATGGAAAATTAAGCTAGAGGTCATTTGTGTGATATTTTAGCTGCAAATCATGCTTATTCTGCTCATGCCTTGAGAAATTGAGTAAAGTAGAATTAAAAAATAATGGGCTGGATTTCTTACATGGAATGTTGAATCTGTTGAATGGATATTATTAGTGAGATGTTCAGGGCCAGAGTAAAAGAATGAGCCAAATGGAGCAGAAATAAATGTAAGGTCTTTGGTTTGTAGAGAAAAACACTAGGTAGTTTTAGATGGCAGGAACGTGGTGAAACAGAGACAGGAATTTTCAAGGAGATTATTGCCATCAAAGAGAAGGTCCTAGCTTTGGATCTGAAGCCTAAGATGGTTTCCATAGATTAATACTCCCTCTTGCTAATTCTTCTGTTAATGGAAGGAGTAGGCAACGTGATTCCTAGTGCCAGGAAAGAACTTCATATAAAAGCTGCTCCAAATGTGGTCAAAGTGTGACAACGTCCATCCCAATTTAGAATCCAACTTGACAGGCTCACCCATGTTGTGCTGGTTCTGGAAACAAGAAAGATTCAAAATTTAAGGTAATGGATGCTTTCTTTGTGGTTTCTGTTCAGCACTGTGCCAGCCATCTGTGTTTTGCAGAATCAGATCCCCAGCGAAGATGCTGTAAAGGTTCATTGCATGAAGCAGGGTCAAGTTGTACCTTGACACTACAAGATGTTCAGATGCCTAAGTTATGAGACACATCTAATATAGTGCTGCCTTTAGGAAGTGGAAGTAACCAAACAGAGATGTATGATACATTGCAGGGATAGGACCATCTAAGCCTTTTGAATCAGCAACAGGATTTGTTGTTTTCCTTGCTTATCTTTTTTCCTTGGTCCAGTCTCCCATCACTATATACTGGAATGAAAATGGGTATTCTGTGCATCTATGTTGGAATGATGTAACTTGTTTCTGATGTTACAAGATGTGGCACCCAAGAGATTTTTCTTCTGTGCCAGTAGAGACTTTGGACATTTGGACAGTGTATGAGCTATTGCAGAATTTTAGGATCATTGAAATTAGACTACATTTTCATTATGGGATGACAATAATTCTACAGTGAATTTGGTCAGAACATATTTGATTGAATCAAAATAGCTCCCAGAGAAGATAATGTTTCTGTTTTGACATTGAAGAAAAAGTTTCTATGTAGCTGTGGCTGTCCTGAAAGTTGGTATGTAGACCAGGCAGGTTTTGAACTTACAAGTCTAACTGCAGTTGAGTATTTGGCTTAAATTTAGTCCAACATGCCTGGCATGAACATCATCATCATTGGCCGCTGAGCCTGGAATGTAGGGTCAGGTGTATGACAACCTTCCTACTTGTTCTGTTTGGTTCTTTTTAACTTTATTTATTTATTTATTCACATTTAATTCATTTTTAATTTAAATTTGTTTCTTAATAATTTATTCTCTGACATGAACTTGGCTCTTTGATCACCTCCTCCTGGAGGGTGCAGCCTTGTGAGGCCAAAGAGGAAAATGATGCAGCCATCCTTGATGAGACATGATAAGCTAGGATCAGACAGAAGGGGAAGAGTTCCTTCCCTATCAGGAGACTAGAAAAAGGGCATGGGAGGGAAGAAGGAGGGTGGATGGGACTGGGAGTTACAGTAGGGATACAAAGTGAATAAATTGTAATAAATAAATAAATAGCATTTAAAAATAATTTATCTGCTTAACATCCCAGTTGAAACCCCTCCCTTGTCTTTTGCTGGCCTTACCCTCCTTTCCTCTTTCCCCCTTATCTAATTTTCTACTTCTCAGATGGTAGGAGCCCTCCTATCAATTCTCACTAGGACTGCCTGTATCCTCTTCCTTTGTGACATGCAATGCCCGCTCCACCACGGGGAAGTGATTAAAGAGCAGGTAACAGAGTCCATGTGAGAGACGTGGGATCCTCTTACTATGGATCCCACATGGAGACTGAGCTGCCTATCAGCTACATCTGAGCAGGGGTCTGGGTCCACTTCATGAATTGTCTTTGGTTGGTGCATCAGTCTCTGCAGGTCCCCTGGGCCCAGATTCATTTGACTTGTTGGTCTTCTTATGGACCTCCTGTCAGCTTTGGGTCTTTCTATCCTCCCACTCTTTCCTATGACTCCCTGTGCTCTGCCCAAAGTTTGGCTGTGAGTCTTAACATCTGCTTCGATCCCCTGCTGGGTAGAGTCTTTCAGAGAATATGTATGTTAGGCTCTCATCCTCTTCCCTCTCCTCAGTCACTTCTGATGTCAATTCTATTTGCCCTTTTGAATAAGAATTGACCATCCTCCATAGGGTCCTCTTTTTATTTAGCTCCTTTAGGCCTGTGGCTTGTAGTATGTTTATCCTGTATTATCGCTATTATCCACTTACAAATGAGTATATATCATGCATGTCTTTCTGGTTTTGGAATAACTCGCTTAGGATGATAATTCCTAGTTCCATCCACTTGCCTGAAAATTTCATGGTTTCCTTTTTGTTTTTCAATACCCAAGTAGCATTCCATTGTGTAAATGTACCACAATTTCTGTAAAACAATGGTTTGTTTGAGAGACATGTAGTTTGTTTCCCTATTCTGACTATTATGAATATAGATGCTATGAACATAGTTGAGCAAATATCTTTGTTGAATGGTGGAGCATCTTTTTGATATATGCCCAGGAATGGTATAGCTGGGTCTTGAAGTAAAACTATTTTCAATTGTCTGAGAAAGCATCAGATTGATTTCTAAAGCGGTGGTATAAGTTTGCACTCCCACCAGCAATGGAGGAGTGTTACTCTTTCTCCACATTCTTGCTAGTTTGCTGTCACTTCAGGTTTTAACATTAACCATGATGGGTTTAAGATGGAATGTCATTTGCATTTCCATGATGGCTATAGATATTGAGCATTTAATGTCCACCATTTGATATTCCTCTGTGGAGAAATCTCTGGTTAGTTCTGTACCCCAGTTTTAAATTGGATTATTTGGATTGTTGGAGTTTAATTTCTTGAGCTCTTTATATATATTGTTTATTAGCTCTTTCTGTTGTATATAGGGTTGGTGAAGATCTCTTCTCAGGCTGTAGGCAGTCATTTTGTTCTATTGACAGTGTTCTTTGCTTCATAGATTTTTGTTTCATGAGATCCTATTCATTAATTCTTGATCTTAGAGTAAGTGCTCTTGGTGTTCTGTTGAGGAAGTTACCTTCTATGCCAATGAGATCGAGAATCTTTCCCACTTTTTTTTTTCTAACAGATTTAGTGTATCTGGTTTTATGTTGAGGTCTTTGAACAACTTGGACTGCAGTTTAGTGCAGGGTGATAAATATGGATCTATTTTCATGTTTCCACATGTAAACTTCAGGTTAGACCAGCACTGTTTGTTGAAGATGCTGTCCTTTTTCCATTGCATGGTTTTGGCTTCTTTGTCAAAAATCAAGTGGACATAGGTGTGTGGGTTTATTTACGGGTCTTCACTTCAATTCCATTGATCCACTGATTGTTTTTATTATAGTACCATGCAGTTTTTATTACTATTGATATATAATAGACCTTGAGATGAAGAATGGTGATACCTACTGAAGATCCCCTATTGTACAGGATTGTTTTAGCTATTCTGGCTTTTTTATTTTTCCATATGAAGCTGAGAATTGTTCTTTCAAGTTCTTTAATGAATTATGTTGATATTTTGATGGGAATATCATTGAATCTGTAGATTGTTTTTGTTACAATGGCAATTTTTACTATGTTGATCCTACTGATCCATGAGCATGAGAGATATTTTTATCTTCTGGTATCTTTTTCAATTTCTTTCTTCAGAGGCTTGAAGTTTTGGGGGTTTTTTGTTGTTGTTGTTGTTGTTCATATAGGTTTTTTACTGGCTTGTTGAGGATAACACCAAAATACATTATGTTTTTTTGGTTGTTGTTGTTTTTTTTTGTTTTGTTTTGTTTTTTTACTGGCTATTGTGAAGGGTGTTATTTTCCTAATTTTTTTTCAGTCCATTTGTCTTTTGCATACAGGAGTGTATTTTTTTGAGTTTTTTTTTAAGTGAACTTTATATCCACCCACTTTGCTGAAGTGTTTTTCAACTGTAGGAGTTCCCTACAGTAGAATTTTGGGCTCATTTTTGTATACTGTCATATCATCTGTGAATAGAGATACTTTGACTTCTTCCTTATCAATTTGTATCCCCTTAATCTCCTTTAGTTGTCTTATTGCCCTAGATAGGTCTTTGAGTACTGTATTGAAGAGATTTGGAGAGAGTGTGTAGCCTTGTCTTGTCCCCAAGTCCAGTGGAATTGACTTAAACATTCTTTTCATTTAGTTTGATGTTAGCTATATACTATTCTGTATATATTTTGTATACTATCTTTACTATTTTTAGATATGTGCCTTGTCCCTGGTCTCTCCAAGACTTTAAACAAGAATAACTGTTGGATATTGTCAAATGCTTTTTCAGCATCTATGAAAATGGTCTTTTTTTCAATTTGTTTATACGGTGGATTACATTGATGGATTCCATATACTTAACCACCCTTGCATGCCTGGGATGAAGCCTACTTGGTCATGGTGGATGATATCTTTGATATGTTCTTGGATTTGGTTTGCAAGTATTTTATTGAGTATTTTTACATCATTGTTCATAAAAGAGATTGGTCTTTCTTTTTGGGGATCTTTGAGAATTTATCAAGGTGACTGTGGTCTCACTAAAGGAATTTGGTCATGTTACATCCATTTCTATTTTGCGAAATAATTTGGAGAATATCAGTATTCGCTCTTCTTTGAAGGTCTTGTAGAATTCTGCTCTGAAATCATCTGGCCCTTGGATTCTTTTGGTTGGGAGTATTTTGATGGTTGCCTCTATTGCCTTAGGCACTATAAGACTATTTATTATCTTTACCTGATGTTGAGTCAACTTTGGTAAGTGGAATTTAAAGAGAATTGTATATTTCATTTGGATTTTCAAATTTTGGGGCATATAGGCTTTTGACATAAAAGTTAATGGTTCTTTGGATTTTCTCAGTGTCTATTATATCTTTTTCTTTCAGACTTTGTTGATTTGGATAGTGTCTTTCTGCCATTTACTTACTTTGGCTAAGAATTTTCTGTGTTTTTTATTTTCTCAAAGAACTAGCTCTTGGTTTTGTTGATTCTTTGAATTATTATCTTTGTTTCTAATTTATTGATATCAGCCCTGAGTTTGGTTTTTCCTAGTGGTCTACTCTTGCTTGGTGTGTCTGTTTCGTTTTTTCTTAGGTCTTTCAGGTATGCCATTAAGTTGCTTGTATGGGATGTCTCCAATAGCTTATGATGGCCTTTGTTGGTATTCAAACTCCTCTTCGGACTGCTTTCATAGCATCCCATATGAAGTTGAGAAATCTTCTATCAAGGTTTGTAAAATATTCTGTTGGTATTTTGATGGAAATTTCATTGAACCTGTAGATTGCTTTTGGTAAGATGTCCATTGTCCTGCTAAGCCATGAGTATCAGAGATAGTTCCATGTTCTGATATCTTCTTCTAATTCTTTCTTCAGAGACTTGACGTTTTTTTCATGCAAGTCTTTGACTTGCTTGGATATGGTCACACCAAGGTACTTTATGTCCTTTGTGGCTATTTTGAAGGGTGTTGTTTCCCTAATTTCTTTCTCAGACCTTTTATCTTTTGTATACAGGAGGGCTACTGATTATTTTGAGTTAATTTTGTATCCAGCCACTTTGCTGATGGTGTTTATCATCTGTAGCATGTCCCTGGTAGAAGTTTTGGAGTTACTCAGGTATACTATCATATAATCTGCAAATAGTGATACTTTGACTTCTTCCTTTCCAATTTGTATCCTTTTGGTCTCCTTTAATTTTCTTCTTGTTCTAACAAGGACTTCAAGAACTATGTTGAAGAGATATGGAGAGAGTGAGCAGCCTTGCCTTGTCCCTGAATTCAGTGGGATTGCTTTAAGTTTCTTTCTGTTTACTTGATGTTGGCTACAGGCTTGCTGTATATTGCTTTTACTATGTTTAGGTATGTGCCTTGTATCCCTGATCTCTCCAATATTTTAAACATGAATGGATGCTGGATTTTTTCAAATGCTTTTTCAGCATCTAAGGAGATTATCATGTGTTTTTTTTTTTTCTTTCAATTTTTTAATATTGTGGATCACATTGATGGATTTTTGTATAGTGAACCACCCCTGCATACCTGGCATGAAGTCTACATGGTCATAGTGGATGATATATTTGATGTGTTCTTGTATTGGGTTTGCAAAGTATTTTGTTGATTTATTTTTGCATCAATGTTCATAAGGGAGATTGGCCTGAAATTCTCTTTCTTTGTTGGGTCTTTGTGAGGTTTAGGTTACAAGGTGACTGTGGCTTCAATGAATGAGTTTCATAGTGTTCCTTCTGTTCCTATTTTGTGGAATAAATTGAAGATAGCTGGAGTTACCTCTTCTTTGAAGGTGTGGTAGAATTCTGCACTGAAACCATCTGGTCCTGAGCTTTTTGTGGATTGGAGTCTTTTGAGGAATGCTATTTCCTTAGTGGATAAAGGACTATTTTATTGATTTACCTGCTCTTGATTCAGCTTTGGTAAGTGTAATTGATTAAGAAAATTGTCCATTTCATTTAGATTTTCAAATTTTGTGGCATATAGACTTTTGAAGTAAGTCCTAACGATTGTTTGGATTTCCTTAGTGTCTTTTGTTTTGTCCCGTTTTCATTTCTGATTTTGTTAATTTGGATAATCTCTCTGCTTTTAGTTAGTTTGGCTAAGGGTTTGTCTATCTTGTTAATTTTCTCAAAGAACCAGCTCTTGGTTTCATTGATTCTTTGAAATGTTGTATTTGTTTCTAATTTATTGATTTCAGTCCTGAGTTTGATTATTTCCAGTGTCTATTCTTTTTTGGTGTGTCTGCTTCTTTTTTCCTAGGGCCTTTAGATGAGCTATTAAGTTGATTGTGTGAGATGTTACAAATTTCTTCTTGAAGGCACTTAGTGCTATGAACTTTCCTCTTATCACTGCTTTTATTGTCTCCCATAAGTTTGGTTGTGCTGTGTCTTCATTTCCATTGAATTCTAGGAAGACTTGAATTTCTTTCTTTATTTCTTCCCTGAACCAGCTGTCATTTAGTAGTGAGTTGTTCAGTTTCCATGTGAGTGTAGGCTTTTTGCTATTTCTGTTGTTGTTGAGGTCCAGCTTTAGTCCATGGTAATTAGACAGGATACAAGGCATTATTTCAATCTTCTTGTATCTGTTGAGACTCACTTTGTGAAGAATGATATGGTCTATTTTGGAGAAGGTTCCATGAGGTGCTGAGAAGAAGGTAAATTATTTTTTCTTTGGGTATAAGATTCTGTAGATATCTGTTAGGTCCATTTGATACGTGACCTTTATTAGAGATATTGTTTCTTTGTTTAATTTCTGTTGTTTACCTGTCCTTTGTTGAGAGTGGGGTGTTGAAGTTTCCCAGTAGTAATGTATGGGGATTTGTGTGCGGTTTAGGTTTATTAATGTTTCTTTTACAAACGTGGGTACCTTTGTCGTTGGAGCATAGATGTTCAGAATTGTGATTTCTTCTTGGCGGAATTTTCCTTTGATGAGTATGAAATGACCTTCCTCATGTCTTTTGATTAATTTTGGTTGAAAATCTACTTTATTAGATATTAAAATGGCTACTCCTGCATGTTTCTTGGGTCCATTTGCTTGGAACCTTCCAGCTTTTTACTCTCAGGTAATGTCTATCTTTGTGACTTAGATGTGTTTCTTGTATGCAACAGATTGTTGGGTCTTGTTTACATATCCATTCTGTTAGTCTGTGTCTTTATTGGAGTGTTAAGTCCATTAATTTTGAGGGAAATTAATGATCAGTCGCTGTTAGTTCCTTTTATTTTGATGTTGCTTGTGGTAGTGTGTTTGTGTGCTTGGTTACTTTTAGTTTTGCTGTAATGACATTATTTCTTTCCTGTGTTTTTCTGAATGCAGTTAGCTTTCCTGGATTGTAGTTTTCCTTCTAGGAGCTTCTGTACCTCTGGATTTGTGGGTAGGTATTGTTTAAATTTGTTTTTGTCATTAAATATCTTGTTTGCTCCATCTATGATGACTGAGACTTTTTCTGGGTATAGTAGCCTGGGTGGTCATCTGTGTTCTCTTAGGGTCTGCATGATATCTGTTCAGGCCCTTCTTGCTTTCATAGTCTCTGTTGAGAAGTCAGGTGTGATTTGCATTGGTTTGCCATTATATGTTACTTGGCCTTTTTCCTTTGCAGCTTTTAGTATTTTTTCTTTGTTCTGTATACGTACTATTTATTATGTGGCGGGAGGATTTTCTATTCTGGTCTAATTTATTGGGTGTTCTGTAGGCCTCTTATATTCTTATAGACCTCTCTTTTAAGTTGGGGAAATTTTCTTCTATGATTTTATTGAAAAAATTTTCTGGGCCTTGGAGGAGGTAATCTTCTTTTTCCTCTATTCCTATTATTTTTAGGTTTTGCTTTTCATGTTGTCTTGGATTTCTTGGATGGTCTGTGTCAGGAATTTTTTAGATTTAACATTTTCTTTGATAGCTACATCTATTTCTTCCATTGTCTCTTCCACACCTAAGATTCTTTCTTCCATCTTTCGTAGTCTATTGCTTATGCTTACCTCTGTAGTTCCCCTTTTCCTCCCTAAGTTCTTTCTCTCCACAGTTTCTTCCACTTGTGTTTTCTTTATTTTTTTTTCCAATTCTCTTTTCAGATCTTGAGCCATTTTATTGATTTCCTTCACTTCTCTGACTGTATTTTCCTTCAATTCCGTCAGCTGTTTGTTTGAACAATCCTCTGTTTCTTTAATATCTTTTAGTGATTTAAGTATTTCCTCTCTAAAGGCCACAAATTGTTTGGCTGCAACTTCCTGTATTTCTTTAAGGATGTCCATAATCTGTTTGACTTTATCTTCCTCCATTTCTTTGCAAATGGCAATAATCTGTTTGACTTTATCTTCATCTAGGTCTTTACGCAGTTTAGTTTTTTCCTCTATTATCCTGTTCATAAGCACAGATGTAAGGTCATCATCTTGAATTTCATTTACCCTCGTATGTCCAGGGCTGCTTGCCCCTGAATAACTGGGTTCTGGAGATGCCATATTGCTCTGTCTTTTTGAGCTTTTACACTTGCCTCTACCCATTTGGCTATTTTAGGTGTTGGGTGTTAGTTTCTGGTGCTTCCTGGAATCCTATGGTGGGGATAATCCCCTTGGCAGGAATATGATTTTTTCCTGAAGGAGGCCTCCTCAGCTTTTGGGGTACAGTCACTGAATAGCAGGTATTTTTCAGGAATTGCCAAAACTCACCACAGGCATAGAGACCTGAGCGGTAATTGTGGTCTTTGTTAGTCAAGGGGGCTCTCCTCTCACCCAGAGAAGTCCTGGAGACAGCTGTCCTGCTTCTGGCTTTCTTGCTGTAAATTTAGTAAGCTGCAGCTGTAACCTGGGTACCCCATGGTTTGGTCAGTTTAGTTAGGGATAACTGGTTGTCCCTTGGAGTAGTATCTGGGGGTTGATCTTGGGGATCCCAGGCTTCTGTAGGACTGAGGTTAGAGCTCTGTGCCCCAGTACCCAAGCAATAATCCGTGGCAGCTGAGCACTGCTCTCACATGTGCAGCAGGAGGGTAGTGTCTGGAGCCTGTGAATAACCAGAAACTTTTCCAGAGCTAGGTGTCCTGAGGTAGGGCCAGATATTTCCCCCACCTTTGGGTTTTCTTTCAATAGGAAGACTCAGTCTGTGGTGTTTGACATAGTGTGTAGAATGCGTAGGCACTTGCCAATGATGGCTCCAAGCTGGTGACTGGGAAAGAATCTGAGAACTTTTCCAAGAATGTTCCTGTGTATGGTGGATGTAGTGTGTGTGGGGGGAGTTGGCTGAGTTCTCTAATCTGGGACCTGCTGTTTCCCTGCCTGTGGGGTTTTCTCCAGACAGGGAAACCCAGCCTCTAGTGTCCTGGGGCACACAGTTCTGTGATGGAGAGTAGGGCATGCAAGGCTAGCAGCTGGCAGCACACTCAGGCCTGACAGCTGTGTACCCACCGGTCTGCAGGACCTTTCCAGGGATAGACTGGGTGACCTGAGGTCAGTCCTGCTTTCTTCTTCCCTGTTTCTTTTCTAGACTGGGGCTCCCAGTCTCTGGTGCCCTGGAGAATATAATTTAGTCTGGAAAAGTTATCAGGACACAAAGTTGTATCCTGCGACCCAGGATATCTTCCAAGTTCTCGCTGAGTGACCTGAGAGTGGACCTGACTGACTCCCACACCGTGGAGTTTCCTCTCACCTGGGAAAAAGGATCTTTGTTGTTTTAGGGCCCAGAGTTCAGTCTTTTAGTTGCTGTACCAACATTGCTGTCCTACTCCTCAGACCCAATGTCCTCCTGGCACCTCCATCTTGGATTCCCCCCTTCCTCTTCCCTTTCAAATAATTTTGGTTGAAAGTCTATTTTATTAGATATTAGAATATCTACTCCTGCTTGCTTCTTGTGTCCATTTGCTTGAAAACCTTATTCCTGCTACAACATCCCAGGAACTTTCCCAGAGATTAGCTGGGTGCTCTGAGATTGGACCTGATTGTTTCCCTCATCATTGGTTTTCTTCTTACATTTGAAACACAGTCAGTTGGGACCCACAGATCCAACTATTGGACACCATGCAGTCTCTGCTACCCAGCTTATCAGACACAGTATGCAATCAGCCCAACCATCTGGGATCTATTTTTAATTATTATTGAATATGAGTATTTTGATTGTATGCATTAATATGCACCTCTTGTGTGCCTAATCCTCACAGTAGTCTGAAGATGTCTTCAGAAATCATGAACTTATAGCAATTGATAGTAGTGGGTCCCAGGTAATCACTGACAATTGAGCCCAATTATTTGAAAGAGCAGCAAGAACTCCTCACTGCTGAGCCATCTGTCCTGTTTTATGTTGCTTATTTATGATCAGCATTTACATTGTTAATATTTTCATCTTTCTATTTTTAGCTGTTTAAACATGCATTCCCTTTTAGTAAGATATCATTGAATTTACAGTTTAAGCTGGGGCAGTGCAGATTTCTGGAGAATAAATATACAACAGGAGTGAATGTATAATTCCTTGTAGAAGTTTCAGTAAAGTCCTCTGAGTTCTTTCAATATTTTGTGTTTGTTTGATTGACTTTTAGAGGAGGCTCTGTCTTACTATATAGGTCTGGCTGTCCTAGAACTCTTTGAATAGATAATGATGACATCCAGTTCAATAAGATACACCTGCGTCTGCCTCCTGAGTGATGTAATTGAAGGCATGACAGAATACACCCAGTTTGTCCACCATTTTTTGTAGTTAGTAACTGTTAATAAATTTCTCCGATCTGTACTTAGTATTGTTCATCTGTTAATTTCTCTCTCTCTGTGTCTCTGTCTCTATGTCACTGTCTCTCTATTTCACACTCTTCTCTCTGTTTGGCTTTGTTCAAATTAATTGCCATGTCTATTCCAAAGCTATATCCTCTTCAAAAAGTTCAGATATGATACAGTTAAAACTTGTTATTCCGTTTTCTTCTAAAATGACTTAGTGATAACATTAACACTTCTTTTTTAATAGAAAAGTTTTAATCTTTATTTTTAATCTATAGACTACATTATTTAGTAAGGAGGATATACAAACAATGATCAAAGAATAATCATGTGTTCTTTTCCTTTTCTTTTGTCTGGTCACTCAGAAATATGGTGTTATTGGCTATGATTATTGTTGCTTGCCACTCACATTATTTTTATCCATGTATTCACTGTAGTCCACTTTCCCTTCCACAAATATATGAGCCCCCCTCTTCACATACTGATATGCCACATCCCTGAGCCCTGGTCAAAACATAACATTCAGTACCATGTTGTCTTTTGACTGATGTTACCCATCTGTTCAGTGTCCCCTGATCAACACATCTCATTTGTTGCTATATAAAATATCATGACTGTGTTTTGTCCTTCCACTTGTATCATGACAGGGTCCTGACCTACTCACCCAAGTAACTGAAGGTGATTCATAGATTGCTCAAGAAGCCTACTAATGGCTACTTTATATTCATGTCTTACAAACTGATAAAACACAGGTTTTTGAAGCACGCCTTTGGTTTTTTTTTCAATCTAACCTTTAGGCTTTATCATCTCCCCTACTTCACATCACACACAGCACCCAACTGTATAACATTCTCACTTCTTTGTCAGAAAATAAATTGAAGAAGCAGTAGATTTATATGATTATATTGGCAATGACGTATAAATTATATTGTTGCCACTGTTTCTGTTGTACAAATGTATGGCATATTTTAGAATTCGGTGACCTTCAATGATGTGCATGTGAAATTCAGCCAAGAAGATTGGGCCTTGCTGGAACCTTCCCAGAAGCAACTCTACAAAGATGTGATGCTAGAGACCTGTGAAAACCTCACTGCTATAGGTAAGACTGCAATTTGTCTTTCACTTTTAAAATAAAGAGACAAATCTTACTTTGTTATTGATCCTCTTCTGTAATTCCAATTGAGAATGAGGAGGAATAAGGTAAATAAATCAGGCATGGTTCTAAGGGTCACAGATCATAATGATTTAAGTTTTGCCTTAATAATAACATGATGTTTCCAATAATATATATTTTCTCGTACTATATTTTAGGCTACAATTGGGATGACCATAATATTGAAGAACATTTCAAAGTTCTACAAGTAATAAAAGGTAACTTTATGTGCGTGTTGATAAAGATATAAATCTTAAATTTTAATGTATCCTGGAAGTCTGGTGTTTTTGTTTGTTTGTTTGTTTATTGGCTGCTTTTTATTTTCTGTTTTTGAAATAGATTTTTTTCTGGGTATCTGTGACTTTCTTAGACTTGCTTGTTAGACCAGCCTGACCTCAAAATCACACAGATCTGCCTGCTTCTGCCTCCACAAGTGCTGGAATTGAAGGCATGTACCAGCACACATGGCTGTGTCCTGGAAGTTTTAAAGAAAAGCAACAGTTTAAAAACAGCACTGCTTTAAGTGTACTGATGATCATTAAAATCTCATAATTCCATGTACTTCAATGTCAGGTATCTGATTTGTGTTTACAAGGCACTCCCCTAAGATAGAATAAAATAAAATAATATTGTAACAAAAATACCATTTGAATCATATGGACATTACAGCTACTGACTTGAACTGCCAATCTGTTTAGTCTCATTCTATCTACTCAGATATTGTAAAAGGTGTACACACTGAATTGGTGATCAGTATGTGTCCAAAACCTTCTAATAAGCAAAAATTACATAGTAGAACCAGTGTTACTCATTTTCGTGCAGTAACATTGTAAATTTTAGTGAAAGGAGCAGCTTATGAGAATCAAGAATATTGTTGTGGAGAAACCTTAATCCCTATATGACATGTCTATGATGAACAAAAACAAACTGTGTTAATTCAATGTGGTAATCTTTATTATTTTTGTAAATTAAACTGGTATATCATATGTCAAAATGATTCTAATACACATGAGCATAGGGTTATTGAAAGAAGCAGTGTCCCTGTCTTTCTCTAAGAACAATTGATTTGGTAGTAGTCCCCACTGTGAGTAAATTTTCTGAATGTGATAAATGGTTACTGTTAATTGGTTTTGCAACTTCACTGAGAATTCATCAGCAAACTCATATTGCTGAAAATACCCATGAATACTAGGAATTTGGAACTTCTGCTTGTCTTGGCTCACTTTGTAAATGAAGTATCATTCATACAGTACAAAAATTTGTGAATGGGATTGTTGTGGTAAAACTCTGAATTCTTACAATGCTCTTCATATATAGGAGAAAACCTCTTATAGAAAAATGATGCTATAAAAGTGATCCACATAACAAATGCTCTTACCATCACAGGGATCTTCAAAAATACCAATAATGAAGGGGAATACCGTGAATGTGAATAAAGTGATAAAACTTTAAAATTTGATTCTTCTTTACAATTAGACCAAATTATGAAATTAATTCATATAGATAAATATATTTATTTGTGTAATGAAATGACTGTGGTAAATCTTTCACATGTGCCAATTTTCTTTGCAGGCATGAAAGCAGTCATACTAGAGAGAAACCCTTTAAATGCACTCTATGTGGTAAAGCCTTCCCCTATATCACTGTTCTCCTATGGCATAAAAGAGCACACACTGGAGAGAAGTCTTACAAATGTAATCAATGTGGTAAAGCCTTTGCAAAAAGCAGTCAGCTCATACGGCATAAAATAACACATACTGGAGAGAAATCTTATGAATGTAACCAGTGTGGTAAAGCCTTTGCACAAAACAGTACTCTCTTAAGCCATAAAAGAACACACACTGGAGAGAAACCTTATGAATGTAATGAGTGTGGTAAAGCCTTTGCACAAAACAGTACTCTCTTAAGCCATAAAAGAACACACACTGGAGAGAAACCTTATGAATGTAATGAGTGTGGCAAAGCCTTTGCACAAAACAGTCATCTCATAAACCATAAAAGAACACACACTGGAGAGAAACCTTATGAATGTAATGAGTGTGGTAAAGCCTTTGCACAGAACAGTCATCTCATAAGCCATAAAAGAACACACACTGGAGAGAAACCTTATGAATGTAATGAGTGTGGCAAAGCCTTTGCAGAAAACAGTACTCTCTTAAGCCATAAAAGAACACACACTGGAGAGAAACCTTATGTCACCAGTGTGATAAAGCCTTTGCACAAAACAGTGCTCTCTTAAGCCATAAAAGAACACACACTGGAGAGAAACGTTATGAATGTAACCAGTGTGGTAAAGCCTTTGCACGAAACAGTCATCTCATAAGACATAAAAGAACACACACTGGAGAGAAACCTTATGAATGTAACCAGTGTGGTAAAGCCTTTGCACAAAACAGTCATCTCCTAAGCCATAAAAGAACACATACTGGAAAGAAACCTTATGAATATACCCAACGGGATAAAGCCTTTGCACAGCAGAGTAGTCTCCGAAAACAGGAAAAGACACACAGTGGAGAGAAGCCTTGTGAGGGTAATTAGTGTGATAAATCCTTTGCATGTATCAATCATCTTCTAAGACAACAATACATTCTGGAGGGAAACCATATGAATATAACTATGTGGCAAAGCCTTTGCACATAACATCTCCTAATACATAAAATAACACATACTGGAAAGATGTCTGAGTGTAACCAATGTGAACAAACTTTTGGACTTCAGAATAATCTCCACACTCATGAAAGAAATCCTAATGGACAGAAAGCCTGTGAGTGTTTTTAACATGGTGAAACCATTCCACATTTGTATAATCTTCATCATCATGAAAGGATTCATAATAGAGGAAAAACTTATGAATGTGTTAAAATCGTGAGGCCTTGCACAAATCCAGAGTCATCATCAACATAAAAGTATCCTTACTGGAGAGGAATTCTGTGAGTATAAGCAAGGTGGAAAGGCCGTTGTGTACTTTGGTCCACTGAGATGCAACAGAACTGTAAAACTAGCTCAATAGAAATGACCTCGCTTTTCTAAAGGGGAAAGGGGATAGGGGCAATAGGAACGGAGGGTAATCATGGGCAGAGAAGGGAGGGGGATTACTATTGGAATTTAAAGTAAATAAACTCATTTTTAAAAAGAATACAATGAATGGTGAACATCAATTACATGCAACAGTATTATATAATGTGTTTACGGAAGACTTAATGATAATCCTGATTCTCAACATTTACTATTTTCAGTTGCCTCACTTTACACAAGAAACCTTTAGTCCAGTGGATGAATATGTAGGGAATGGTGAACTAACACCAGCCAGGAAGTTCTCTGAGAGTAACACAACAGTGGTAGCCTGTAGCAGTTTCTTGGTGTACACATACCTATTGTTCCAGGGGTACTATTGAAAAACATCACAACCCACACTGAATTTTGAGATATGAGGGAGGAGGCTTTCTTTTTCATGTATGAACCTGCTTCTGGAGTAGATGTGTAACCATGTCAAGGGTGAGTTTTCTCTGCCTGACTTCATCTAGAGAGTGTCTTTAGACATTGACACCACCAACCAAATTTGACAGATAGCCTTTGACACAGATCCCTGTTAACTCTCCCCTCCCTTCAAATATAGGATAATTTGGTTCTGTGTTCTTGATGTTCTTATTTATATAATAGGAATGTGTTGTTTAATGCAAATCGAGCAGCCTTGAATTGCCTAGTATTAAACAATTATCTACACCTATGCTTGGAGCATCCCAGGCACTCCTAAAGGGATATAAGCCTCTGTTTTCTGTTTTCTGGAATTAAAGTTGAACTTACTTTCTGAGATGGTTCCCAGAGTGGCTGATCACTGTTATGCTTGTGGGCTTTCCAAGCTTTATACCTCATCTTCTACCCCTCATGCCTTCCTGGGCTGGTGGGAAACAGCCCTCCAGGCAGCAAGAGAATCACATTCTCTGAAATACTTGTGATAAAATGTTTCAGACTTCATAGCATTTCAAAGTTTGCATTTCTGGATGTGAAATGGTCAATCAAACAGTGTCATGGGGTGGGACTTTTTAAAATGAGTTATACTTAGTGTTTTTTTCATGGTAAGTTTGCATGCAAGCTTCATGGTAGGAAATTTTCTGAGGTGAGTATAGTGGCCCATGGAAAAGAAATAAGAGCAGAAATTTTATTTCTCTGTTTTTAATAGCTGAGTACTGTTCTGATGATATATGGGTGGATGGCAGAGGAGAGGAATTCCTCTTTTGAGTGGTCTAGGGAAAAGGCATGGGGGAAGATGGAGGGAGGGTGGGACCATTAGGAGTTGAGGGAGTGACCTTCAATCAGCATACATAATGAATAAATTGTGAAAAATAAAAACAATTAATAAAATAAAACATAGTAAGAAAAACAAAACAAAAAACAAAAATTTGAGTCCAGTTTGGGTAACCGCCCTCCCTTGAAAAAATGAAAGAAGATATATACAAAGAAAAGAAAAACAGAATCTTTGTTTTGCCACCTTTCTTTCATGTAGTCTCACTTGAAGATCATTATCCAATGGAGACCATGGTTCTCTCTCTGAAGTTTAAGTTACCATAGAAGTAGGATTCAAACCTTGAACTAATGGCAGAGGTTCCTAGTTAACATATCATATCAAACCTAACTGCCATTTTCTCCCAGTAATCCTTCAGTCCTTCCATGTTATCTGATCCTCCAGGGTAGTACAGCCCATGCAATACCCTGAATTCTTCCCAGGGCCTGAGCTAACCTCACTTCCCCCTCACCCACCTACAGGCAAACTATTTTGGCTACCTGCCCCTGTCAAGAACCATGCAGTAGCAACAGCAAAACAGCTGTAGAACTCATGGAATGTGGCTCCCCTGTTAGCATACTCACGATGAGTTTGTCTCAGAGAAGCATAATCCCAAGAACTGATATTCTGGAGGATTTTGTGTTCTTATGTAGCATATCTCTGCATGTTGCCGTTATGATGTCCATAATCCTTATAACATGAGTTGTATGAAAACTCTAAGAAGCCTTCTAGCTCATCACTGGGCAATATCACTGACATTTATAATTAACAATGCTTGATCTCTTTTCACATGTTTACTGGAGCAGATTAATGAATTAACCACTGCCCTTGAAAGGAGCCATAGATGTAGATTGTTAGCAATCACCATTATACTTAGAAAGAATTTGGAAAAATAGATTGTTTAACAAGGTCAGGGAAGATGTTTTTGCTAATGGCTCTGATGTAAAAAATCTTAGAGAACAATTTAAAGTTAAGAAAAGTACACTATTAATAGTAAATCCAGGGATGTTTTAAGGTTGATGAGCCAAAACAATAGCCCAAGGTAACATTGGTTGTCTGGGCACCTTCAAACTGGGTCTAAAACTTAGACAGCAGGTGATTCCCCTATACTTGTTTTACCCCTCAGCTTATTGATATGATTTAATAAAAATGATTAATGAGTAGATGCACACCCCTTTAAGATTTAAAGTACAGGTGCCAGTACCATGCCATTTTTTTGTTACTTTTACTCTATAGTAGTACTTGAGATGTGGGATGAAGATACCTCCAGAAAATCTTTTATTGTACAGGCATGTTTTTATCAATTCTGCGTTTTTTGTTTTTCCATATGAAACTGATAATTGTTCTTTCAAGGTCTGTAAAGAGTTGTGTTGGTACTTTGATTGGAATTGCATCGAATCTGTAGATTACTTTTGATAGAGTAGCCATTTTTACTATGTTAATCCTACCAATCTTGGTACATGGGAGATATTGTGATATCTTCCTTGAAGTTCTTTTTTTCATACAAGTTCTTCATTTGCTTGATTAGAGTCACACCAAGGTACTTTATGTTATTTGTGTTTTTTGTGAAAGGGTTTTGTTTCTCTAACTTCCTTCTGAGCCCATTTGTTTTTTGTGTACAGGAGGACTTCACATTTTTTAAAATTTAATTTTGTATCCAGTCATTTTGATGAAGTTGTTTATCAGCTGTAGGAGTTCCCTGGTTGAATTTTTAGTGTTATTCATATGTACTATCACATCATCTGCAACACAAGCTGGACTGGATGTGGAGAAAAGTGAATCATCCATTGTTGGTGGGAATGTAAACTTGTACAACCACTTTGGAAATCAATCTGGTGCTTTCTCAGAAAATTATGAATAGTGTTACTAGAATATTCAGTTATACCAACCCTGGGCATATATTCAGAAGATTATCAACCATACAACAAGGACATTTGCTCAACTATACTCATAACAGCTTTATTGACAATAGCCAGAATCTGGAAACGACCTAGATGTCCCAAAACTGAGGAATGGACACAAAAATTGTGGCATTCATACAATGCAATACTATTCACCAATTAAAAACAAGGAAATCAGGAGGCAAATGGATGCAACTAAATAAGATCACTCTGAGTGAGGTATCCAGAAACAGAAAGACACTCATGGTATATACTCACTTATATGTGGATATTAGTCATATAATATAGGATTAAAATACTAAAATCTATAGTCCTAAAGGATCAAAGCAACAGGAAGAAACCTATGGAAGATGCTTAATCCTCATTTAGAAAGGCAAATGGGATAGATATCAGTAATGGGAGAAGACAGGGAACAGGGCAGGAACCTACCACAGAGGGCCTCTGAAAGAATCTACCTAGCAAGGTACTGAAGCAGATGGTTAGACACAGAGCCAAACTTTGGGCAGAGAGCATGGACTAATATGGAGGATTCAGGAGATAGAAAGACCTGAATGAGAGAGGCACTCCAAAGGAGGCCAATTGAGCTAAAAATTTTGGGCCATGGGAGTCCTGTTTCAATGAAGGACCATTCATGAAAAACACCTAGAACCCCTGCTCAGAGGGGTAGCTCATAAGTATCTCAGTTTCCATGTGAGTTCCCTATTAACAGTGGCTGTCTCTGATAGGAACCCAGTGGCAGGCTCCTTGATCACCTACTCCTGGAAGGTGCAGCCTTGCCAGGGCACAGAGGAAGAAGGTACAGTCATTCTTGGTAAGATTTGATAAGATAAGCTAGGATAAGGTAGTAGGGAAGTAGGACTTCCCCTATCAGTGGACTAGGAGAGGGGCATAGGGGTAGAAGAGGGAGGTAGGTTATAATTGGAAGATGAGGGAGGGGCTTACAGCCAGAAAACAAAGTGAATAAATTGTAATAATCAATAAAAAATTAAAAAATGAGGTTTTTTTTCCTGAAATGGCTGGACTCAGGCAACTGTCTCTTAAAAACAACTAAAAAGAATAGTACTTCATCTCTTCACATTTTCCATTTTCCTGTAATACTATATATAATAAATATCCTTGATAAAATTCAGTGGTTTGTTATATATACCTAGTATTATAATATTATAAAATATTTTACAAATCAAATTTTGATATGTTAAGTGTGTAAAAATAGTTTATGAAAAAGTGCCTTGAATTTTCAAAAGAGCAAAGAATGATTACTCAAAACTCAGGAGGGTGAAAATGGAAGGAAAATCGATGGAAGAATAAATAATATATAAATAAATTAATATCTCTTACACAGTAATTATAACATTTTTGTTATGGAGATTTAAAAAATATACACAGAATATTTCTCAAGTAAACAATGTAAGCTATTAATAGCTCTTATGCACACACCCTGAAGTATTACTTTATGTTATTCCTCTTGTCACTGAAATGTGTTCTTTGACAAGTCATGTCACTACACTCTGATGTTCAGGCTCTAATACTGACTATTCAGTTCTTATTTCAGAGTACTGACTTCTTTTAGCCCAATTAGTACTGAAGTCAGACAATGTTTGATTTCTGTGTCTAGCACAGATCATAAGTTTTGATGATACATTTTAAGTTTATCCACAATTTCAAAGTAAAATGATTGCCTTTCTTGAAATGTTAAATGTTCTCTCTCGCTCTCTCACATACACATACACACATGCACACACATGCATGATACATGTAATAGCAGTTATTGGCACCCCAAGACTTGAAATTGAAAGAGCCAAAAGAGGGATATATGAGAGATTTTGTAGGGAGGGCAGAGAAATGAGAAATAATGTGATTATATTAAAAATTCTCAAAAAACAAATGTGCATATTTTCCATGAATAAAAAATTGAATAATATTATATTTTGCACTCATGTGATTCAGGACAATCAAGTCCATTCTATCTTAGCACATGGTAAGCTTTGCTTCAGTAAACATAAGTGTAGATGTGTGCTGGACCTGCCCAAGTCATCTGTTGTTTTCATATGGATAATGGTGGAACTCATTCAGTGTGTACAGTACATACTCTCTTTTAAATTGACTCAAGAATTTTAGTATTTGTTTGTGTGAACATTATAAAATAAAGTTCCACTAAACTTCTTTTTTGGTCCACTTTCTTCTACTGTCCTTTTACACAGAGATGCTGTCCAGCCTGGATGATAAAGAGTGTTCAGTAAATGCAGCAGAAGAATGGACATTGTTGTCTAGTCCATTCTGTTAGTTCCTGTCTTTCTATTGGAGAATTGAACATCCAAGTTGAGAGATTTCAATGAGCGATGTTTATTATTTCCCTTTATTTTGTAGTTATGGTGTGGGGTTTTTGCCTTCTGATTTGATGCTTGGGATTATTCATTCTTTTTGTTGTCTTGGGTATGGTTAACACTTTAGATTGGAGTGTTCCATTGATTGGCTTCTGTAGTGAAGTTTTACAGAGATATTGCTCATATTTGGTTTTATTATGCAATATATCTTTATTCATCATTTATTATTTAAAGTTTACTGGATATAGGAATAGGGGTCCCTTAAAGATTATATATAATTTGTTTCAGACAGTCTAGGTTTAGAATCTCTCTTGAGAGTATAAGAGTTACTCTAAAGAGCCTGAATTTATATGCAACTTAATATTTTCAACTTGCAACTTTTAATATCCCTTCTTTAACATACTTTTCTTTACATTTAATGTTTTGATTTTATGTGCTGAGCACAATTTCTTTTCTGTTGTTGTTCTATATACTTTTTGTACTTTTATAGGCTACCCCTTCTTCATTAGGCTAAGGATACATTCTTCTATTATTTTGCTGAAAATATTTTCTAGGATTTTGATGTGAGTTTTGTCTTCTTTTTCTATTTTTATTATTTATAAATTACTTTTTTGCACTTTTTAGATTTTCTGGATCTTTTATGCATAGCTATTTAACATTTCTTTTGACACAATTTTTCTTCTTCTTCTTCTTCTTCTTCTTCTTCTTCTTCTTCTTCTTCTTCTTCATCTTCTCATCTTCTCCTCCTCCTGCTTTTCTTCTTTCTCCGAATCTTCCTTCTTCTTTTTCTTTCTCTTCATTCTTCTCCTTCTCCTTTTTTTCTTTTAAAAATAGTCACTTTACTTATATGTTCATCCGGATTAAAGTTTTCCCTTCCTCTAATCCTGGCAACTCTTTCCCATCTCCCCTTCTATCCTGTCTAAATTCACCCTCATATTAAAAAAAGGAGGGATATAATTTATAATAAGAAAATAAAATAGCAAAAAAGAAAAAGCAAACACATCTGAGTAGGAAAAAAAAAGAGACCAAGTTGGGAAATGATGCAGACTTGTTCATACATGCAGAAATCTCATAAAATATTAAACTTGAAACAATGGTATACACACAGAGGACATGTAGCTTTAAAAATAGGGAAAAAATCTTTAGCCAATTAAAATGAGAACTATGATAAAAACATTTTAAATGAATGCCAGAATTCTAGTACATAAGAATCCAAACTTGCCAGTGAGGGAAATTTTTGGCCATCTACCTTTTGGAATGTACTCTTAAATGTACAATTAAGAGTAGTCCCTTGGATAAAATGAGTGTCCCTTGGAGAAAACTACATTTTTATTTGCAAGCACTTATCAATTAGAGATAGGGCTAGGGACAGAACACTAAAGCCTTGTGCATTCTGCCTCAGTCTATCACAGTTTATCTATTCTTCAGTCCTCTTAATTTATAGTGCTTTGTTCTTTGATATGCTCTATCCTTTCTGGCTCTTACACTCTTCTGGCTGAATTACTGAAGAGCCTGGAGGGCATATTCTGAGGTCTCTGACAAACTGTCTACTTTCTCTATGGGTCTCTGAATTTGTTTCCATCAGCTGCAGGAGGAAGCTTCTTTGATGATGGATGAACAAGATGCTGGTCTGTGAGTATAGCAGAATGGTGACAAAGGTCATTTTATTACTTTTAGTAGAGCATAGTATTTGCTTTTTCCCTACAACCCTGCGCTATGTAATTTCTTTTTCTTGATCAATAATCCAGTGTCAGGTGTGGATTGCATCATGTGAAGTGTGCTTCAAGTCAAACTATAGATTGGTTATTTACTCCTATAACTCTTGCACTAATATGTCTTACAGGTAGGACATTGTTATAGTTCAAAAGTTTGGTAGCTAGGTTAGTGTTTATATTTCTCATCTTGTAGTTGCAGAGTACTCCCTATATCAAAGTTGCTAGAATGTAAGTGTGAAGGTTCTATGTAGGCACAAGCTCTATTTATCTATGTTCCATGTAAGTGTAAGTGTTGTCTTCAGCAATACGGCATTGCAGTCAATTTATGGAGAGCAGCCTATTGTCTTGGCAAAATCCTGTATTGTTTTGGCATTACAATCACACTACTTTGGCCAATACCTCAGTTAAATATAGACTATTACCAGTACTGGATGCTTTACTTAGTGACAAGAGATTTCCAGTTGGGACTTTCTTCTTGTGTGGTGATTTCATTTATATTGGCTTCTTATATGTATATATTTTAGATATTTTAGAAAGTTTCTATTGCAGTAGGTTTCCACTGTACTAAACAAATGACCCTTAATTTTACCTGTTCTTCCTCATGTTACCTTTTCATTGCCCTCTTCCTTTCCCAATGCCCTTCAATTCTATCCTTTTAGCCCACCTTCCATTTATTCTATGTATTTTATTTCCCTTTCCTATGGAAACACCTCTGCCTCCCCTAACTTCCAGTTCTTAATCTGTATGTATCCCCTGTGGTATTATGTTCAGTTGCTTCCATATCAGACATCTTGAAACTAATATATATGTAAAGCAAATACATACCCTATTTCTCTTTTGGGGTCTAGGTTCTCTCAGTCTCAGTTACCTGCAAATCTGCATTTACCTTCATGTTTCATGATTTGATTTTTTAAATGTCTGAGTAATATTTGATTATGTAAATGCATTAGTACTATAGCAAATAAATATAACTATAACAAAGAAATAGAAATACAGACTGGAAAGCAAGAAATACACATTGGAAAAAACAGATAAAATCTTCATAAATGGTGCTGAACAAACTAGATGTCTATATGTAGAAACATGGAAATAGATGCTTATTTTCACTCAAAAGTCACCTCCAAATGGATTAAAACCTCACCAAAGTGTATATACAGTTAAAGTCTCAAAGTCAGCACAGCTATTTGACCAAAGATCCAGCATAGCTGAGTTGCATGTTACAATAGCCTTCATACTATCTTTCAGGCTTGGTCTTGATCTCCACTTGCTACATGCTTAGAGGGTTTTCAATACATGTACAACCTGGGGCCATTGGAGCAATGGGAAATTTTTTCATGAATCATTTATGCCTTCACCTTGGAGTACTGCTTCTAAGCTTCCCCAGAAAAATCCTGAGCATACTGCTCCTCTCATTTTTAGGAGAAATATCAATTATCTGGCCCTACAAGAATGTCTTTCTCATGGAAGTTTTTACTCACATAAATATGGCAGAAAACTCCTTATGAGACTTCATCTCCAAGATAGTCTTGCAAAACCTACCCCTGTGCTTCCTCAAGAAAAAAATAATCAGAACAACATACTCTTAAAAAGGCAAACAAAGTTTCTAGAGCTAAGAGAGTTGATAGTATTTGAGATTAATTACCTTGTACTGCTGTATCTTCAGATGATTACTTGGCATATAAGATTAGGAGTTACATATGGTATGCCCTCAATGATTAGATAAACATGTGAATGAATGGCTAGAGACATCATCACCTTACAGTAGGGTCTATAATGATGGACAAAGAATGTTTTATAAAAATGATTTTTAAGGTGAGGTATTAGGGCCTCCTTTTCCTAGAAATATCAGCTTTCACAGTATCACTGTGGTGTTGTATGACCAAAATAATGAAAGAATACTTAAATTTAGCACATAAGTAAATTCTACAAAGATAGGAGGTATAGACATTGAATTATGCCAGTAATGGAATAATAACTGTTGCTGCTTTGGACTAAATGGTTTTTCTAGAGGCTGTCCATTAAAATTTGATAATATACCTTTTGGGACAAAGCAATATGCCCAGGCTGGCTTGAAGATTTTCTATCTATTGCCATTGAATCTGATAATGCTTCCAACCTGAGAATGTGCTTTCAGGCTGTGGCAAATATGCCTTAGGATTCTCAAAAATGTCACGTTATGGGATTGATGAAGAAAAATGATAGTGAAAGATAAAGTTTATCAATGATGACTAAATTTTTAACTAAGAGACAATTGAAACACCTGTCTGGGGACAAAAAGGATATAATCTATGTTTTAGAACAATGTGAATCTTTTATTATTGTACTCTGTCTAAATAAAGAAGTACTCTGACTGCCAGTGAGTCGAGACTCTGTTTCCTTGGACAACAATGTCTGACTCATCTCTGTCCCACCTTATCCTTCCCTCCTCTCTGGAAACTATCAACTGCTGAGGCTGGTCTCCAATCTTTCAGGACAATCTTTCTTTTCTTTCACAGTAGGCTGAATACTCACAACTGAAGTCCTAGAGCTACATGCTTCAGAGTAGATAGGACACGTGATATCTCTTTTCTAGATTTGAGTTACCTAAACCAACATCATCATTTATATTTCTATCTACTTATGTGCATACCATTTCACTTATCTATATCAGTTGAAGGATATTTAGGTGTTCCCATTTTATACCTATTGTGAACAGAATAGCAATGAGCATGGTTGAGAAAATATTTTTGAAGGAGTATATTGATTCCATTGTGCATATGTCAAGGAAAGTTATAAGTGGTTCATATGGTAGATTTATTTTCATCATGTTGAGAATTCTGCACACTGATTTCCGCTGTGGATGTACAATTTTGCAAGCTCCCTTTGCCAGAGGTCCAGGTTTTTGCCTGTCCAACAGAAGATGTCAACTATCAACTTAATTCCTGTTGTTGATCTCCTTGTGTGACTCCTGACCCTTTTAGGTCCTTCTATCTCCCACTTCTCCAATAAGACTTTTTGTGTTCTATACAAAATTTTGCTGTGGGTCTCTCCATCTGCTTCAATCACCTGTTAAGTGGAGTCACTTAGTGTACATCCGTGGAAGGCTCCTATCCTGTTCTCTCTCTTCTATGGGTTCTGGTGTCTATCCTATTTTCTTTTCTGAATAAGAATTAAGCATCTTCCCTATGTTTCTCCTTCTACTTTAGCTTTAAAAAGTCTGTAGATTTTAGTATGTCCAATCTATATTGTATGGGTAATGTCCACTTATAAGTGAATATATACCATACATGTATTTCTGCTTCTGGAATATATCATTCAGGGTGATCTTTTTTAGTTCCATCCATTTGCCTGCAAATTTCATGATTTTCTTATTTTTAATACCTGAGTAGTATTTCATTGTGTAAATTACCACAATTTCTGTATCCATTCCCCCACTGAGGGACATCAAGTGTGATTCCAGATTCTGGCTATTATGAATAAAGCTGTTATTGTCATAATTGAGCAAATGCCTTTCTTGTATGGTTAATCATCTTTCTGATATATGTCTAGGAGGTGTTTAGCTGGGTCTTGGGGTAGCAGTATTCCAAGTTTTCTGAGAAAGCGCCAGACTGTTTTCCAAAGTGGTTGTACAAGTTTACATTCTACCAGCAATGGAGGAAGGTTCTCCTTTCTGCACATCCTCTCCAGCATGTGTTGTCCCTTGAGTTTTTGATCTTAGCCATTCTGATGTGTGTGAGGTGGAGTCTCAGAGTTGTTTTTTCATTTCTCAGATTTTTAAGGATATTGAGCATTTTAAGTGTTTCTACACCATTCAATATTACTCTGTTGAGAATTTCTGTTTAGCTCTGAACCCGATTTTAAATTGGATTATTTGATTTGTTGGGTTATTTATATATTCTGGATATTAGCCTTCTGTCAGATGTAGAGTTGGTGAAGATCCTTTCCCAGTCTGTAAGCCATCATTTTGTTCTGCTGACAGTGTCCATTGCTTTAGAGAAGCTTTTAAGTTTCATGAAATTCCATTTATTGATTGTTGATCTTAGAGCCTGTGCTGCTGGTGTTCTGTTCAGAAAGTTGTCTTCTGTGCCAATGTGTTCAAGCCTCTCCCTCACTTTTTTAAAATAACAGATTAAGAGTGTTAATTTTAGGTTGAGGTATTTGATCCACTTTTGTGCAGGGTGATAAGTATGGATCTATTTGTATCTTTCTATATGTGGACATCCAGTTAGACAAGCAACATCGGTTGAAAATCTTTTTTTTTTTTCCATTGAATAGTTTTGGCTTCTTTGTCAAAAATCAGGCATTGTAGGTGTGTGGGTTTATTTCTGGGTCTTTGATTCAATTCCACTGATCCACCTGTATGTTTCTATGCCAGTACCAAACCATTTTTATTGTTTCTCTGTAGTTAGTACAGCTTGAGATCCAGGATGGAGATACCTCAAGAAGTATTTAATTATACTGGATTCTTTAACTATTCTGGCTTTTTTTGTGTTTTTATGTGATGTTGAGAATTGTTCTTTCAAGGTTTGTAAACAATTGTGTTGGTATTTTGATGGAAATTTGCATTGAATCTCTACATTTCTTTTGGTAGGATGGCCATTTTGCTGTTATTCCTACTGATCCATGAGTATGGGAGATCATTCCATTTTATGATATCTTCTTCAATTTCTTTCTTCAAAGACTTGAAGTTTTTTATACAGGTTTCTCACTTGCTTGGTTAGAGTCACACCAGTGCACTATATGTTATTTGTGGATATTGCAAGGTTGTTGTTTTTTTTCCTAATTTATTTCTCAGCCCTCTTGTCTTTTATATACAAGATGGTTTCAGATATTTTTTAGTAACGTTATATCCAGCCACTTTGCTGAAGGTGTTTATCAGCTATAGTAGTTCTCTGGTAGAATTTTTAGGGTCACTCATGTATACTGTTATATCATCTGTGAATAGTGATACTTTGACTTCTTCCATTCTGCTTTGTATCCCCTTAGTTTCCTTTAGTTTTTTTTTTTTTACTGCTCTAGCTAGAACTTCCAGTACTATGTTGAAGAGAAAGGAGAGAGTGACCAAACTTGACTTGTCTCTGATTTCAGTGGGATTGATTTAAATTGCTTTTCATTTAGTTTGATGTTTCCTATAGGCTTGTTGTATATTATCTTTACTGTGTTTAGGCATGTGCCTTTTATCTCTGATATCTCCAAGACTTTCAATATTAATTGAGCTTGGATTTTATTAAATACTTTTCAGCACCTATTGAGATGATCATGTGTTTTTTCTTTTTCAGTTTGTTTATGTGGTGGATTACACTGATGGTTTTCCATATATTGTATCTCCCCTGCATGACTAGGATGAAGCCACTTGGTCATGGTAGATGAGATCTTTGATGTTTTCTTGGATTCATTTTGTGAGTATTTTATTAAGTGTTTTTGTTTCAATATTCATAAGAGAGAATGTTCTGAAATTATCTTTCTTAGTGTATCCCTGCCTTTTAGTTAGCTTTTGTGAGATTTAGGTATCAAGGTGAATGTGGCCTCATAGAATGAGTTTGGTAATGTTCCTTCTTTTTTGGTTTTGTGAAATAGTTTGGAGAGTATTGGCGTCACCTCTTCTTTTAAGGTCTGGAAGATTCTGCTCTAAACCCATCATGCCCTCGGCTTTGTTTGGTAGGGAGACTTTTGATGAATGTTTCAAAAGGACATGTAGGTCTGTTAATTTAGTTACCTGATCCAGATTCAACTTTGATTACTGGAATCTAGCAAGAAAATATTCCATTTCATTTAAATTTTCAAGTTTTGTGGCATATAGAGTTTTAAGGTGAAATGTAATGATTCTTTGATTTTCCTCAGTGTCTGTAATTATACCCCCTTTTATTTTCTGATTTTGCTGATTTGTATAGTGTCTCCTTGTGTTTTAGTTAGTTATGCTAAAGGTTTGTCTATCTATCATTTTCTCCAAGAACCAGCTCTTGCTTTTGTTTCTTCTTTGAATTGTTTTCTTTGTTTCTAATTTATTGATTTCTGCCCTAACTTTGATTATTTCTAGCCATCTACTCCTCTTGTGTATTTCTGCTTCCTTTTGACTAGGTTTTTCACGTGTGTTGTTATGTTGATTTGAGATGCCTCAGATTTCTTTATGAAGGCACTTAGTTCTATGAACTTTCCTCTCAGACTTAATTTCGTTATGTCTCATTAGTTTGGGTAAGTTGTGCCTTCATTTTTGTTAAATTCTAGAAAGTCTAATTAGTTTATTTTTTCCATAATCCAGCTGTCATTGAGTAGAGTTCACTTTCCATGCATATGCAGGCTGTTTACTATTTTTGTTACTATTAAGGTCTATCTTTAGACCATGTTTTTCTAATATGATACAAGGGATTATATTGGTATAATGTTTTTTTTTTGGATGTATACAATTTACCCTTGTTCATTCAAATGCTGATTTCTCTATTCCGCTGCCTGGTTTCAATGCAAATATTGCATTGTGATGCTTTTTCTAAGCATCACCTGTCTCAGGTTTGCATAAACATGCCACCATTTGTTCTCTATATTGTCAATTAAAACAACCAGCCCCAATACTGAATAATGGAGAGGATAAGGTGAGACATCCTGGTCCAGAGTGGGAGGAAGAGAAAGGAGACAGGAGAGGAGAGGAGGAGAATCTGCAGGAGAGGGCTTGGCACCACATGCAGAAATTAACTGGAACTAAAATATCACAAAAAGCAAGTATGATGGGTGAATCTGAATCCTAGGAATCTCTGCGGGCTTGGAGGTTTAGGATGGAGTAACTGTTAGCCAACATTGTGCTCTAGGTTAATTAATTAAATCCTAGTCTCTGTGTGGTGATTTGGTTATACAGCTGTTTAGGAATAACCACTGCTTAACCAAAAGATTTATCAATAGTAAATATTAATAATCTACAACAAATGGCACTCAACTAATCTAAGTATCCACACCCTTTAAATCCTACTTTAATTTAATTTGGTGGGGGAGAGGAATAAGCTCTCAGTGATACAACCCAAACTTTAAACCTAAAAACTCCCAGATAAATTACTGGCTCTTTAAAAGAGACTCTTAAACATGCCTCAGAACAAAAGACAGCCTACTGTGGGCAGACCTGAGACTGAACAAAACTGGTTGCAACTACAGTCTAACAGGATGAGAGATAAAACAGACTTCTTTGAGCTTGGATGATAATCTCTTCTACAGTTTTAAGACAGAAATAAAGGAAAGTTTAGAAATTATGACCATGGTTACATTCATATTCCTCAATTTAACTTTAAAAATTGATTTAGCCTTTTATGTGTTCTCAAAGGCAAAGGCTTTCGAAAAGATACTGGAACAACACAAAGAACAAGTAGAACAATATGAAGAAAAAAATGAAGGTTGGAAACAGGACATAAAACGAGATACAAAAACTTACAGAACATGATAAACAACAGGAAAAGAGGGCAGAGGTTTTAGAAAATATACTGGAAAACACAAAGAACAAGTAGAACAATATAAAGAAAAAATTAAAAGTTAGAAGCAAGGCATAAAACAAGACATTCCAGAGATTATTGAACAAAACAAAAAATAGAGAGATGGGTGTAAAATATGGGTACAGACCTTAAAAAAAGAGTTTAGAATACTAAGTAATACTCAGGCAGACGCAAAAGATAATAATATAGAAAGCCAAACAAAGTTGGTTAGAAAACAAATGTTAGCTTATCCAGTCAGTGTACAACAGAGACCAGCAGATGATTACCCACAGGATTACCATGAGGCTGAATGGCACCCTGTGGAAGTGCTAGACCTGAGAAAGTTTAAAGAGAGTGTCACCAATTTTGGAATGCATTCACCATTTGTTAAACAAATGCTGACTTCCTGGCCAATCAGTATAGTAATCCCAAAGGACTGGGAGGATATGGCAAAGACAATAAAAGAACCTGAGCCATATTTACAATGGCTATCATGGTGAAGAGAAGAGGCTAGAGAGATAGCATACAAAATAGAGCCAGGGCTGTTGGTATTTTTAAGGAATGGCTGCTTGGTGATGGCCAATAGGCTCACACAGAGATACGAGCTGTATATAATGAAGAAACCTTAGTATTATGTCACCTAGCAGCCTTAAATACCTGGGACAAGGTTAAGGGATCAGGAAAAAGGCTTGAGCCATTCTCTCAGGTCATACAAGCTCCAAGTGAAACATTCACTAATGTTTTGCAAAGCTGGGGATACAAGTATATCAGATCCACTAGCTAGAAAAGCACTAATAGAACCTTTAGCTTTTGAAAATGCAAAGATTTTGATTGTAAAGAGGTAATACGGCCATTAAAAGCAAGGTGTGCACAAATAGACGAATGTGTTATAAATAGGATTGACATCAGACCTCAATTTGACCTTGATAGGAGAAGCTACCCCTAAAAACATTGGGAAATGTCTTAATTTTGATGAGCAAGGTTGCTGCAAATGGAGTTACCAGGAAAAACAAAATAATTCAAAAAGGGAGCCTATACGTCCTAGAATATGCAGAAGATGTGCAAGGGTTGACATCGGATAAGTGAATATAGAGCACAGATAAATGGGGTAATTCTTTATCAAAAAATGCCTGAAGGGGCCTGTCTCAAGCCCCAATACAGGACAGGGATACTCCTCCACAAGAAAGATAAACACCACTGCTCTGGGAATAAACATTAAAAATTTCAACAGTGAGGCCAGGGTAGGTTTTATAGGTAAATAAATAAAAAAAAGGAAGGGAAGGGAACAAAAAAGCAAATATATTGGCAAACCTCTATAAATGATCATAGGGCAAAGTTAAAGATAATTTTAAATAGTATTGAAATTGAATGTGTGGTGGATACTGGGACTGATGTCACAATTATTACTTGTAAATCCTGGCCTCCAAATTGGCCACTTCAGGAGGTGGATATTCAATTCCAAGGAGTTGGGACTTTATCTAAAGTGAAACAAAGTGTTAGATGGTTTAAATGTACAAAACCAGAAGGTCAAATAAGAAAACTAAGACCATATGTGGCTGAGATAGCCATAAACTTATGGAGAAGAGATGTGTTACAATAATGGAAGACCCACATTAACATCCCCCCATGTTATGAGGCAAAAAACAGGTAATACTCCTGATAAAGAAGCTAAAATTATTTTAAAATGCCATCAAAAACAGTTTCAGACTGTCCAGGCTGTCCATAAACAAAATACAGCAGAGGCCATTTTTTCAACTGCCTGTTGGAAAGCCACTGCTGATAAAATTCCCACAGCCTTACCACTAAGGTGGTTGGAAAACCAACCTATTTGTATTGAACAATGGTCTATGAGTAAAGAAAAATTACTGGCACTAGAACAGCTAGTCCTGGAACAACTGGAGGCTCAGCATATAGAGGAGTCCAACAACCCTTGGAATTCTCTGGTATTTGTCATCAAGAAGAAATCTGGCAAATGGAAGATGTTAACAGATCTCAGAGCCATTAACAAAATTATTCCAGCAATGGGGTCATTACAATCCGGAATCCCATTGCCTTCCGTGTTACCTAAACAATGGCCTATTATAGTGATTGATATAAAGGATTGCTTTTTCACAATTCCTTTACATGAGTATGATAGGGAAAGGTTTGCTTTCTCAGGACCCACTTTGAATAGAAGCTGTCCAATAAAGAGATACCACTCGAGGGTCTTACCACAAGGGATGTTGAACAGTCCTACTTTGTGCCAATATTTTGTACAACAACTGTTGGAGGTAATTTGTAAGCAGTTTCCTCAATGAATAATTTACCACTATATGGATGATATCTTATTGGCTGATTCAGATAGAAAAACATTAGAAAATATATTTGATGAAATAAATAGAACTTTGCCTTGTTGGGGTTTAGAGATTGCGCCCGAAAAAGTACAAAGAGGAGATTCTATTAATTACCTAGGATACAAAATAGGTCTACAAAAAAACTCAACAACTTGGAAGAACCCAATTAAAAACTCTCAATGATTTTCAAAAAATTACTGTAAGATATTAACTGGCTATAGCCTACATTTTGTTTAGCTACTCAAAGCTAAATAACTTATTTTAAACCTTATATGATGATAAGGACTTTAAATGTCCAAGAACGTTATCAACTGAAGATGAAAATGAATTGGCTCTGGTAGAAAGGAAATTACAAGATGCATATATAGACCATATTGATCCAAAGACGGCCTATATTTTGGTTATCTTGCTTTTCACTCATTCTCCCACAGGAATTCTAATGCATAAGGTGGACTGTGTCTTAGAATGGGGTATTTTTGGTACACAAGCAAAATAAAAAAAAATTAAAAATCGATATAGAAAAGTTCCTGAATTACTCTTAAAAGGAAAAATGAGACTTCATCAGTTGGCTGGAATAGATCCATCTGGAATTGTGGTGACCTTTCCCAATGCTGAGATTGTATCATTATGGGCAGTGAACGGATATTGGCAAAGAGCTTGTTGTGAGTTTTTCGGAGAAATCAGCAACAGATACCCCAAAATCAAGTCACTTCAGTTTATAAAAAGAAACAATTGGATTCTTCCTCATATAATAAAAGGAACTCCAATTTTTGGAGCTCCCATATTTTATACGGATGCCAATAAATCAAAAATGGCAGGTTCTAAGTCAGAAAATCTGAGTAAAGTGATGGAGAGTGCTTATGATTCAGTTCAAAAATCAGAATTATATGCAATTCTCTTGGTGTCATCAAATTTTCAAGAATTTCTTAATATAGTCACTGACTCTCAATATGCAGAAATTATTGTTCTACATATAGAAACTTCTGATCTAATTCAGGATTATTTGGACTTAACTTCACTGTTTCTTCAATTACACCGAGTAATAAGAAATAAAAATAATACATTGTATATAACATAGATCAGATCTGATATGCATCCACCAGGCACTCTAGCACAGGCAATGATGAAATTGATCAACTATTGACAGGAAGTTTGTTTGAGGCCTCAGAATTTCATTTTAAAAACAGTATGTTAACAGCAAAGGTTTAAAAAGAGAGTTTTCTATCACTTGGCAACAAGCCAAAGAAATTGTGCGAAAATGTCCCACTTGTTCTTTATATAATTAAACTCCACTACCTGCAGGAAGTAACCCAAATGGTAAACAAAGAAATGAAATTTAGCAAATCATGTGTTTTATTTTATAGAGTTTGGTAAACTGAAATATGTGCACCATACTATAGACACATATTCAGGGTTCCAATGAACAAAAGCCACAAGTTCTTTTTTCTTTTTTCAATGCAGTTTATTCAGGAACCTTGAACAATCATCTGACCCTGGGAAAAGCCAGCCCACAGGTTAAATATCCTCTGGGTAGCCAACCTCAGCATGCCACGTGGGCAATGAAGATAGGTCCACATACATGGAAGCAAGCCAGATCCTCAGCCTTAGCCAAATGTGGAGTTGTTTGTGACAGAGAGCACTCACCATGGAGAAGGTGGAAGGCGGAAACCAGCTCCATCTTTCAGGCGAAGCCACAAGTTCTAAGAAGGCTGATTTAGTTATTACAAATTTATTAGAAGTTCTGGAAGTTATGGTTATGCCTACACAAATCAAGTCTGATAATGTTACAGCATATGTCTTTAATAAAATGGAAAGATTTTTTTACATATTATAAGCTAAAACATGTAACAGGTATTCCGCAGAATCCTGCCAGTCAAGCAGTCATTGAAAAATTGAATCATACTTTAAGGGACATGCTTAACAAACAGAGAGGGGTTTTAACCCCCCCCCCCACGAGATAGATTACATAATGCTTTTTTGACCTTAAATTTCTTAAATGTTAATGAACAACAAACAACAGCTGCACAAAGACACTGGGTTATAGAAAAAAAATTGCTGAATTATTTCAGCCTATATATTTCAAAGATACCCTAACTTCACAATGAACAGTAGGGGATGTATTACATACTGGGGAAGAGGTTTTTCATATGTTCATACAGGAGAAGAGAAATTATGGGTTCCTTCAAAACAAATAAAAATCAGATATCACAGAGGAAGACCACCCGAAAACCTTGGTCACACACAAGAAGAAAGAAATTAAGAATACCAAACAAAACAGGCAATATAAATTGATAATCGCTTCACATAATTCTAAAGCTGACTGAGACATAAAAAATGTCTCTAGCCAGAACTTCAGCAGTACATGACCAATAAATCCTTGGCTATAATATCCTCAATTTTTATTATGTCATTCTTTTAATTGGCATTGATAAAATTGGTTTACAGTTTAATTTCATTCTGAACATCTCATACATTTATAATTTTAGAACTGTATAATGCTTGTGAGAAATTATATGTTTGCAGAACAAAAGGAGTGAATACTGGAGATGCTGGACCAAACCTGACAGAATTTTTCTTCCAGCATGCTGAGATATTGACACATCTGTTTGTATCTTGCATGTTCCAGAATTGTGCTTGTTCCTGCCTCAACAACTTCAATTGCTGTTTCTCATCACGGCCTGCTCCCAAGAGAGCTTTGAAGAAAGCTACAAATCTTAATTGGTCCAGCATTTTAAACTGTTCTAAACAGGACTTTTATTATTTTCTCAACATTCAAAGACTGGACCACAAATATTGCTTACTTAATTAAACATTTTTCCAATTTTCTTTGGGCCCCCAACAGGATTTCTGCATGTCCAAAATGTCAGCTAGAAGAAATCAATGAGAATGATGTCATATTTTCCTTAAGGGGGATTGGGTAGGTTTTTGGTTGTTTTCTGTGGCTACAAGTGTTTATTGTCATTGGGAGATGTTTATAAATTACTAATGGTATTATTCAGAGTGAAACTGTTATGCCATTTTGGGAAACCCAAAAGACCTGGGATACACTCTGCTGTAAATACATGAGGTTTTTAAAATTGTATACGTGTTCAGACATGGGACACAAACTTCCTGTGGACACAGGACAGGAATGTAGCCCTGAGATTTAGGGAAGCAAGGTTTTTATGGGGCAAAACTGCAAGCAGGGACTTACATGCTTTGGGTTTACATGATTGTGTAATGGAAACTCAGTTTGAAATGATTGGTTACTTTGGGCATCAAGACCACAAACAGTTCTGGCCTGGTCCTATGGGCCAGTTTCCTAGCAACTGTATAATTAGTGGGCAGGAAAGAATGCAGTAAGGTTAATTTGTCCCCTTAAGGCTAGTTCTTCCCCAAAGGAGGCTGGACATGTTTCCAACTAACTAGGCTTTATTCATGCTTATGCTTTAAACTTTAAAACAATACCCACTGATTTTAAGTCTTTGCTCTCTCAAATCCACTAAGAATTAATGTAATTGAGATTTTAAAAATGAAATAAAATGAAGTTTCAAATCTTTCTTCCATCTGCTATTTTTCCCATAAACTCTACTGTGTGCCTTCCTTGGGAAAGGAACCTGTTTCTGACAATGTGCCAGCAGGCCTGGCTCTGATTTTTTTTATTTCAATCTTATTATTATTATCATTATTATTATTAATTTGGGTTTTTGAGACAGGTTTTCTCTGTGTAGCCCTGGCTTTCCAGGCCTCATTGTATACCAGGCTGGCCTCGAACTCCCAGACATACTCACAGACATCTACCTGCCTCTGCCTCCCGAGTGTTGGGATTAAAGGTGTGTGCACTGTGCTTGGCAGGACTTTCTTATAGCCTGGTTGAAGTCATACTTTATGACTTAGGACATGTGAGTGTGAAGAGCTGGCAGGGGTGCAAACCCTTCCTTTTGGAGAGAGGGTTTCTCTTGTGGCCTTGCATGTCCTGAACTCGTTTTGCAAACCCAGATGGCCTGGAACTCACACCAGCCTCTGCTTGCCCCACTGACAGCCACAGGCATGCGACACCACACCTGGCTTCTTGTTATAGTCTTTAAGAATGATTTATAATCTCTGTCTGCCTTCCTGGGACCAGCTCTGTTTTGACTGGGAGAGTTTGCAATCACTAAAAGAAAGGGGGGCAGGGACCCCAGGATTCCTTCTGCAGTGAGCAGGGACTGGCTGGGCCCTGGCTGAGCAGGGAATTTAAACTGGACACATTTAAACTGGGAATACATAAATTTAAGCTGGGGCTGTGTGTGCAATAAACTAGCTTTACTTACTAATGGACCCTTGTGCTTTTTTCCCTTCTTCTAAGAAGTGTAAATCCCATCTATTTGTTTATTTTTACACGTATGACTGTTTTGCCTGCATGGATAGGTGTGCCTGTGTACCAGGTGGATGCCTGGTGCCTGAAGAGGCAGCATTGACAACCCACAAGTATACCTTTGAGTTTTTCTTTTGCCATCTATTGCTTCTCATGGGACCTACACATTAGTCTCGTTTGTTGCCTCAATGAGAGTCCCTTGGAGAAAAATAAGATTTTCATTTATTATCATTGTTATTATTATTGTTATTATTATTATTAAATAGGGAATGAATGTTCTTTTTGGAGGGATGGACACTTTATTTATGATTCATAGTGTAGTTCTCTTTATTATGGAAGATTTTTTTATTATTTGTACACTATTCTGTCTGTATGCCAGAGGAGGGCACCAGGTCTCACGATAGATTGATATGACCATGTGGGTGCTGGGAATTGAGCTCAGAAACTCTGGAAGAGCAGCCTGTGATCTTAAACTCTGTGCTATCTCTCCTGCCCCCTTATTTCTTATTTTTATTTTTTAAATTTTTATTTATTCATTTTACATCCCTGTCTTAGACCTCCCCTTCTTCTCCTTCTCCTTCCAGTCATACCCTCCCTTTTTTTCCACTATCATCCCTCACCTGGCTCTTCAGAAAAGAGGATCACCCTGCCTCTCCTGTGCATACCCACCCACCCCAGCATATCAAGTGGCATCAGGACAGAACACATACTCTTTGCCTGTTGAGGCAACCCCAACAGGGGAAAGTGAAAGAAAAGATAGCTTGTGGGTCAGGGTGCATTCATATGTGTGTTGGTCTTGCTGTGTTTACAAGGCCTTGTTACCCTTGTGTCCTTCATCCACTCTGGCGCTTACACTCTGCACACAGAGTTTCTTGAGCCCTTAGGGGCTTAGGGTTTCTTGCAGACATCTCATTTAGGGTGGAATGGTCCAAGGCTTCTCACTGTTTGCATATCAACTGGATGTGGGTCTCTGTATTTATTCCCATCTCCTGCAGGAGAAATTTCCAATGATGGCCTAGCAAGGCACTAATCTGTGAGTATGGCTGTGCTCCTTTAGCACAACTGTAGCATTTAGATTTCTCTTATGTCCTTGGCCTCTGTAGACTCAGGTTCCTGGCCAATCAAGCAGTATTGGATCAAGGTTCCTTCTCATGGAGTGGGCCTCCTGAAACCCAACTAGATATTAGTTGGTCTCTTCTGTGACCTTTATACCACAAGTGCACCAGAAAATCTTGTAGGCAGGTCACTGTTGGAGAGTGAAGGGTGTATGGCTGGGTTGGTGTGTACTTTTCTCTTCTGGTGGCATGCAGCGTATGTTCCTGTATCGCAAACAGCAGTCTATAAGGGTGAAGGTTCTCGGTAGGGGCCAGCTGGGATTCGCTGTGTCCAATGACTTGTGAAGGTGTTGTCCTCAGCAACAGAATCTTACCATCAGGTTGGGGAGAGCACTGGAGGATGGACACAGGTGGGGGGCCCCAGGCCCTGCTTTGATCTAGCACAGAGACCTCCTGCGTACCGACTCCACAGGACTCTGGGAAGCCTGCTCTCAAGACACGCCCTTGTCTGTTCTTATTAAATTGAAATAAATACATAGTATTAAATGAAAACATCATATATATAAAGCTAGTTATTAAGTGACACGTGTGCTCCACCAGAGGGCACCAGATTCCTTGACAGATGGTTGGAGCGCCACCGTGTGGTCCCTGGGATGGAACCTGGCACCTTGATAAGAGAGGGATTTTCTGTGTCTGATGGCTGTTGCGATGACAAAGGTCGGCTTTTTTTTTTTAAGATTCATCCATCCATGTATTCATTCATCCATTCATTCATTCTGCTTGTGCACCAGAAGAGGGCACCAGATCCCATTACAGCTGGCTGTGAGCCACCATGTGGTTGCTGGGAATTGAACTCAGGAACTCTAGAAGAGCAGCCAGCGTTGTTAACCTCTGAGCCATCTCTCCTGCCTCCAGTTATTTTTTAATATTTAAAAGACATTTATTTTCCCTGTGAGCGCGTTTCTGCCTTCCCAAGACTAGTCCTCCTTTGACTGGGCGACTCAAAATTAATTTTAAAAAGGGGGAGGGACCTCAGGATCCCTTCTCCAGGGACCAGGGACCAGCTGGACTTCCTCTGATCAGGAGAATTCAAAGCGCTCATTTTTCCTGCACACAAGTGCAGCAGCCCTGTGTGTTTACTTCCGGTACCAGGGGGCGGGGCGATGGCATCACAAATTGGCTCCGAAAGGCTCCTGAACCTGAAGACTGCGAGGGGCACAGGGCAGGGACATTGACAGAACACCAGGGACCAGGGAAAACACTGTGCGCTTTGTGACGACGGGTAAAGCGCTTCCGGGGGATACTTCTGGGTCCTGACAGAGCTCTAGGCTAAGTAGGGAGGAGGAGGATAGCTTGCGAGGGTGTAATGCGATAAATACAGCATTCTGGGAATTGTATTTTTGCGTCTGCAACTCGGCAAAGCGACGATATAGTGAGACCTGGCTATGTTACTACAAACAATCCCAGAAGTCCTTGCTCTGAGACAGTTCTCACTGAGGCTCCCAGCAGGCACAATGCACTCTGGGATTATTTGTAGTTCCCTGGCTATGGAGTGCTTGGCTTTAAGAATTTCCGTGTCTGGGACATTTCATCATGAATTCAGTAAGGATGTTCACAATCGTACAAGATAAAACAGATAATTTTTTTTTTTTTTTTTTTGTCTATGAGACACCTATAATACAATGTGAGTGGCTGGAAGTGGAGCTGAAATGCGGTAGATAGATTTAAGATTGATTTAAAGCCTGGACAGCTCCTAAGAGGGTGGATGGGGTATTGGAGCTTTTGGACAGGACTGTGCTGGATGTTAAGTGGAACGCGAGCACCCACAAGCATACATGCCATGTCTTCAATGTGTTATGTACTGTTGAAAAAGCAGGCACTTGAGGAAAACTATAAGGTTATATTCCAAGAAGCTGGCAGTTGGTGGAAATTCAAAGTTCAAGAGTTAGCATGGCACCTCTTCAATTTCCTAGTTCCTCATTCTGCATCCTGTTATTTTCAGGTATTTCAGACCGATCAAACAGCATCTTTTCAGGCTGGAAATGGACTGCAGTTTTAAGTTCAGATAGGTAGTAGCATATAATTTTTGAGGATTCTCTTAGAAAACCCTTCCCAGTAACTCAAAAGTTGACTTCTCATGCCTGGTGTTGGAGTTTTTTGTTAGATGGAGGGACAATTGTCATCACAGATGGCAAAATTTCATTTAAACTAAATTTTAGTTTTATACAACAGCTTACATGGATTATACATTGTTACTAGTATGATTCCATAATACTTTTTCAGACATCCTTACTGTTATTTTACCATCTTCCCTTTTGTATTTCTTTCTGTCTTACCTCCAAAATTATTATACCCCCTTCAAGTTTTTCCCATTTACTATTTCAAATCTCTATACCCTTCTACTTTCTACTGCAACCCCCACACTTCCATTCTCACCTTGGAAATGGTCACTATTTCATTCTTGGTTTTTTAATTATTGCCGGATATAGACTCACATATGAGTACACACATATTCAGTTTAGAGCTGGGAAACTTAGAAGAGAGAATATGTGAAGTTTGTCTTTCTGTGTTTGGATTACATGATTTTTTTCTAGTTCTATCTATCTACCTGCAAGTTTTATGTTTTTATACTACTCAATAGTGATTCATTTTAAAATCATGACCTAAAGAGCTAATATTTAATTCATTTTTAAGGTTATTTAATAATTACATCATTTTGTGCCTTCTCTTTTCTTCCCTCCAAACCTTCCCACAGACCTCTCTTATTTCTCTTTCAAATTCATCTTCTTTTTTCAAATTGGTATTATGCTCTTAATATAAGTTGCTCAGTTTAATAATGTTACTTCCATGCATGTTTTCAGGGTTGATTGCTTGGTATTGGATAACTAACTGATTTTATGCACTTTCCTGGAAATAGTTTTTTATTTTTCTCACACTCTCAGCATTTATTAGTTCGCTGTATATTTTTTCATAGGATTAAGGACAATGGTTTCTTCCTAGACCACTTTTGCATATCTATTAGTATTTCCAATTTTCAGCTCATTTTTATACAGGTATATTGCTAAGCCTTTTTTTGTCTTTATTTTTTATATTGGTATATCTTATGGGTGTACCTTCTGATATTATTAGGAGACACATTACCAGAACATACTCTGATCCTCTGACATATATATATATATATATATAACCTCCTGTTATGCATGCTCACTTAGTCTTAGATCTGGGAATTGTTCTGTAGATGTATCAGATGTGATTATTCTCCAGAATTCTGCCTTGTGATTGGTTGTGGTTTTCAGTCATGATTGTGGTTCAAGGAAAAGCTTCCTTGATCAGTGTTGAACTATACATATCTATGTGCATTAGTTATTTAGGTTGCAACATGTTTATATTCATGCATGTACTTACATGTATTATAGGGATTTTGTGTAGATATTTCAAAGTATGATTGCTTAAAACTCTTTCAAAAATTTACTGTTATTTCACCGACTTACTTCTTTTATATTTATCCTGTAGTACCTGGGGTTTCATAGCTCAGGAGTTCAAGATCGCGCCCTTCTCAGGAATTCCCAGAGACCACAACTCGATGCAAAAGCAAGAGTTTTTTTTTTTTTAATTATTTCAATCGGGATAGGGTCACCCCTCCAAAGGCAGGAAATGACCCCAAGCATGCAAAGCACATGGTTTTTATACTTAAAATTCTGGCCACTTTTGCTCTATACATTGGTTGGTCAGCAAGAATAGCATGAAGATAGTTCACAGCTAGTTGTTTGCAGTTTTTGGCTGTTTGTCACTTTTCTCAAAACAACTCACCCTGCCCTTCAAGAGCTGCCTGCTTCTGGCTTTAATTCAAGGCTATCTTGGAGCAGTTCATCCTGCCATTTGAGAGCTATGTGCCTCTGGCTTTAATTCAAGGACAGGAATAGTCACAGCTGTTTTTCTTTTAGAGTTGTTTTCATTCTAGGGTGGGCTCTCACCCCCCCTTTTCTTTGTGCTCCAATTTTAACCCTAAAATTGTGGATCAACCTCAGAGAGAGATTGATACTCCCTCTGGAGCATCAGGACCTGAACCACACTTACACATTCCCTAACGAAGGCGAGTAATCAGTTAACCATACAGGGTACTATTTTGACAAGGAGCAAAAGGGTAGCAAAAGGTCCCAGTAAGAGAAGCACATAGGGGAGCAGACCATTAAACCCATTCCAAAGAAGAGATTCTATTAATTCTCATCTCCTCTTTTCAAGATCTTTTTGTAATTTTTGTAATCTTTCCTTTAACAATGCCTGATTTATTAGTGTAAAAACACCATTTCTCCTGTAGGGCAGATTCCTCCTTTTTTGGCTGTAAGGAGGTCTAATCCCCTCTGGTTCTGGAGAACTACTTCTGCTAAGGAATTGAGCTGGTCTTGGAGTTCATTGATGATGCTCAAAAGCAATTGTACATCACTAATTAACTGTTGAGACAGTTTGTTGTATTTATATAATAAAAAACCCAAACCAGCTGACCCAGTGCCTATGGAAGCAGTGAGCCCAATTCCCACTAACAGAGGAATGAAATGAACGGCTCTCTTTGTTCTTCCAACCATTAAGTCACAGCTCGGGACTGGGACTGTCTTTTCCCCTGGAATGATGCTTATATCAGGGAGTAAGTTTGCCTGTACACAGGTCCCAGTCCAATCTGCGGGCAAGAACATATAGGCTTTTTTATTCCTGTGTAAGAACACGGTGTTATTGTCAGGGCAAAGAGCTGTGGAGATGTCAATTGTTGAATCACAAATGGCAAAGGTAGCATCCCCTACAGGTATATCTGAGCTATCATTTTTGTAGGGTTTTGTCAAACAGTTAACATTTTGGTTGAAGAGAGGCTGCACTCTCATAGGGGGTGCTGAGTGGCAGGACCCCTCAGCAGTGGAGTAAGTGGCATTAGAGGGGGGAGATCCAGAAGAACAGGCTGCCCTTGTCAGAGGTGGAGCCAGCAATCACTTGCAAGCAAAGGATTGGTGTCATTTAGGAGGCTATGAGTGGCAGTAATAACATCTACAGTCTGGGGGTCTAAAATAATGTTCCCTCTACTATCAGAAAGAACCAAAGGGTGGTAATTAAGGGATGAGTATTCTTTTTTCAATTAACTCTTCAATGCATTGTTTAACCTGTTCTTGTCTGCCCTGATCCTGCAGCCCTCTTCCATCTGAAAGGTGAATGAGAGGTACCTTTCTTCAGCATACAGGCTTCCCTACCGTCACCAAACAAGGGGCTTGGAGTAATTTAGATCCATGGCCTCCTGTTGGCACATTGTGGGACCAATCATCTATCCTCATCTCCTCCCTGACTTGGTTCATTATGGCAGTGAAATAGGTGATGTTATCTTTTCCAATACATTGTTGCACAACTCTATAGCAACTGCTATGCACAGTGTGTTGATAGGTATCACAAGTGCAAGGCCTGGGGCACCCATTTACATAAGGAACCATTTTAGGCTTGGTTAAACAATGCCATTCTAAACTTGGGGTGGCCCCTGAAGTTTGTAGGGCTCTATATGCTCATGTATGGCCACACTCAACTTGAGCATAGGCCTTGTTAGGGCTCCAAATCTCACCATTAAGTAAGGCTCTGCCATTCATCACCCACCCTTGCAATCACAGGGTTTAGCATGCATTGCTTGTAGGGCCTTGTGAGCCTGGTGAGGATCACCAAAGCTCCAGTCAATAATTACCCAATTGAGTACAAACAGCACCACCCAGAGGTACCATTGTCTGTCCACTTTACTGGTCAAAGAGTTCATTGTCCCTGATGAGTTTCAGTTTTAACAGGTTGCTGGAGGCTTGGAATTTCCACATGTCAGCAGGTTGATGAAGAGCAGGCTTGACGTGTGACCCATGGATCCAAGCTGCAATGCCCTCTGCTTTGACAGCTCTTGTGGTTGTGAGCAGGACACAATAAGTATCCTTCCACCAAGGTTCCAGATTCTGGCTGCGGTGTCATCTCACATACACCAGATCTCCAACCTGGAACTGATGGGGCACATCCAAGGACCCAGGCGCATATGCACTGGGTCCAAATTTCTTTCTGAATAAGTTGCAGTCCTTTCAGCCTGGACAACAAGTCAGAGTTACCATTAGTTATGTCAAGGGGGTCCCCAAGAAGAGTCAGGTTAGCAGGAACCCCATATAGTAGTTCGAAGGGAGTTAAGCCTAGTATGGAGGGAGTATTTCTGACTCTAAAGAGGGCCAAGGGAAGGATCACTGTCCAGTCACCATCAGTCTCCATGGTCAATTTGGGGAGAGTCTCTTTGAGAGTTCTATTCATTCTCTCCACCTGTCCTGAACTTTGAAGTCTATAAGCACAATGTAACTTCCAATCAAGCCCCAGAAACCTGACCACCTCGTGGCTTACCTGAACAACAAAGGTTGTCTGATCCAATTACTTTTGGAATACCAAACAGAGGAAAAATGTCTTCCAGAATCTTTGTGGCCATGACCAGGGAGGTTTCTTTCTTTGTGGGAAAAGCTTCCACCCATCCTGAGAAAGTGTCCACAAATACAGGAGATATTTATTGCCATACCTGGATGGTTTACTTTCAGTGAAATCCACTTCCCAATGCATTGTGGGTCTAGTTCCTCTCAGCCGCTTTACTGGGCTCTGGAAATTCTTACCTATGTTTACTCTCTGGCAAGGTTCACATGCCCTAGTCACTCTCTCAGTCAGGATGGTGAGGTTTAGTATTCGGTACTGGGATTGGTGGGCAACTTCAGACAAGTTCTTTGCCCAAAAGAGAGTCCACTTATGCATCTGAGTAATTAATCTCTCAGCGTCTTCATGTGGTAGAATGATCTTACCTTTAGAATCAATGCATGCACCCACATAGGTGTCAAATATACCCTGTGTTTTGCCGTAGTAACTTTAGTCAGTTTCTGAGTAATTTAGTCGTTCTTCTCTGGAAAGTTCAGTGGTTAGTACCACTTGGACAGAGTTTCCTCTAGCAGCTACTTTAGCCTCCTGATCAGCCATGTTATTCCCCTTTTCTGCCTCAGAAGTCCCCTTCTGCTGTCCCAGGCAATGAATAATGCTTACCTTGTCGGGCAGCAACAAGGCATTGAGCAAAGTCAGAATCTTGTTTTTATTTTTTTATCTATTTACCGGCTGATGTTAGCAGGCCTCTCTGCTGATAGATTGTTGCTTGCACATGGGCTGTTGCAAAGGTGTACTGACTATCAGAGTAGATGATTCTTTTTACCCTTTCCCAGAGTTAATGCCTATGTTAAAGCAATCAATTCAGCTCGCTGAGCAGAAGTGCCCTCCAGCAATGCCTGGACCCATATTACCTTATGTCCTTCTACCATTGCTGCCCCTGCCTTTCTCTTCCTGTTCTCCCCAAACTGCTCCCATCCATATAGTATGTCATCTCACAGTAGGACAGAGGCTGATCTTTCAAGTCCTTTAGCCATCCCGGTTCCTCTGCTAGAACCTGCAAACAATCATGCTCCAGGGGCTGGATTTCTGGATCCTGCAATAAGGTGACAGGGTTTAGCCTGTAGCCAGGGCAAAGGTGACTCTCTTGTTATTCAAGAGCAAAGTCTGGTAATGTGTCATGTGAGTGTTCATGAGGCAGCGATCGGGTGGCTGCCTTATGACACTATCAAGGGCATGAGGCGCATAGATGGTGAGGTCCTGTCCCAGAGTCAGTTTGTCTGCATCTTTCACTAGTGCCGCCACTGCTGCTATTATTCACAGGCAGGTTGGGCATCCTGCCGCTGCTGAATCAAGCTTTTTGGATAGATAGGCTACCTGTCTCTTCCAGGGTTCAATTTTCTGTGATATCACCCCTTTGGCCATTCCCTGATTCTCAGACACATACAGATGGAAGAGTTTGGTTACATCAGGGAGTCCCAATGCTGGGGCCGATATTAAGGCTTATTTGATATTGTCAAATGCAGTTTGTTCATCCTTTCCCCAGATGAAAGAGTCATTTCCCTTTGCAAGGGCATACAGAGGGGCTGCCATCTTGGAAAATCCCAGAATCCACAGCTGGCAAAACTGTGCTATACCTAAAATTTCCCTCAGTTTTTCAGTAGTCCGTGGAGGGGGAATATGAAATACAGTCTCTTTTCTAACCTCCGACGGCCATCTCTTTTCCTCTTTTAATATATATCCCAGATAACTGACCTGTTTCCTGCAGAGATGGGCCTTTTTCGCTGTAGCTGAGCTCACCCATCTCTTGCAACAGCTGGTCAGTGGCCTCAAAACAGGTTTCTTTACAATCTGCAGCTAATAGTATATCATCCATATATTGGAGAAGAGTTACCTGGGGATTGGTGGCCCGGAGGTGCACCAGGTTCCAGTTTAGGGCTTCATCTTCCTTTTGGGACAATCCTTGATTCAGTGTCCTTTCTCCTTTCAATAGGCACACTGACCCTTAGACAGAGGGCCCCTCTGATTTCCAGGAACTCTCTCCATATCATTATGACTGCACTGCAGTGTCCAGGATCTTAGTCAACTTTCTGTCTTGCCTCTTATCCTTTCTCTTTCTCTCACTTCCTGCTTTCTTTTCTCTTTCTCTTCTTCCATCTCCCAGCTGTAGAAAACCTTTTCTGCTACCTGCACTAAATCCTTCAACGACTTGTCCTATAAACCCTCTATTTTCTGGAGTTTTCTAGAAATAACTCTGGCTGACGGGTCTATAAAGGTTATAGTCACCATTGGCTTATGCTCATCTGAGATAGGGTCATAGGGCGTAAACCAGCAGTATGGCTCTATCAGCCATTCAAGCAAGGCTGCAGGATATTCAACCGGACCCTGAACTGTCTCTCTTACCTTCGTCAAATTGGTGGGATTTCAAGTGGCCCCATGGAGACCCGCAATTAGAGTCTGGCAGTAGACCTTCAGCCATTCCCTACCTCTAGATGTGTTGTAATCACAGTTGGCATGGGTGAGGGGAAAGCCATCATCAATCTCATTAGGGAGGATGAAAGGCCTCCTGCCCATTCCAGGCACAGTCTTTCTCATCCTAAGGAGGATCCGTCTCGTTCCTCAGTAGTTAAGAGGGCCTGCAAGAGTTTCTGGCAATCATCACAACTGGGCTGGTGAATAGGACAGATTCAAACAAATATGTGCCTTTTATCTCACCTCCAAGAAATGATAGTCATAGCCTGTCCCATAATAAAGTCGTCCATCAAGAAAGTCATATACGCAGCAATGATAGAGACAAAGAGAACAAGAGAGGCAATTATACAAGGACACCCTTACGGGTGGTACCACAGAATTCTGATTGAGAGGCTGTCTCACAGCAGCTGTCTCTGAAGAGAAACAGATGGGAGGAGGACCATCCTGGACCTAGCCTCCCCAAATGGAATCTGAAGCATCCTCCAGTTCCCAGTCAACCGATATTCTGACAAGTCTGTCTATTGTAGTGACTGAGCAGATGACCAAAAAGGTCCAGATAGGTGCATAAAGAGAAACAGTGTTATACCAGAAATCAGACTAACCTGTTCCAAACTTGACCTCTGAGCCCAGTCTGTTGAGGGATAAGGAAGGGCATGCTGCTTCCCAGGCAATGCACCAAAATGTAAGACCTGGAGTCTCACTTCTCAGGAGCTCAGGATTGTGCCCTTCCGAGGAATACTCACAGACCACAACTCGATGCAATAGCAAAAGGTTTTATTGCTGTCGAGATAGGGTCACACCTCCAAAGACAGGACATGACCCTGAACATGCAAAGCACAGGGTTTTTATGCCTGAAAATCAGATAACTTTTGCTCTATACTTTACAGCTGGTTGTTTTTCAGAACAGTTCACCCCACCCTTCAAAAGCTATCTGCACCTGGCTTCAATTCAAATAATCACAGTTATTTTTCTCATTCCCAGGTGGTCCCTCATTTGTTCGGATGATGAAGTCACTGAATAATGTCATGTTGCAGTGTTAAGAGTGCAGGGATCTGTTTAGGAGCCTATGGAAAACAACCGCCTCATTCACTAAGGTAATTCAAGGCCCTGGAGAAGACTGTTCACCAACTTCACACAGAGATTGGGTTCAGCTCTAAAGAGGGAAGTACCAGACTGACACAAGATAAGCACTGATGCCATTCTTGGCGCATGATACTGTAAATATCACATGTAGGAGAGCATTTAGAGCATGAAAAGGAGGAGCAGCCCCAAGAAATGAATGATTAAGAGAGACAACTGCTTTCGACTCTCAGGAGCGTCATGCTGACCTCACAGGACAAGCTACAGCTAGAGTTCCCAGTTCTCAAATCACCCGTTGTGCTATTTTGGGTGAATGCGGGAATTTACCAAAAAAAAAAAAAAGAAAAGAAAAAAGTGAGGTTAAAATCTCTAGAACTCAAAATAGGAGGTGTGTTAACACAGAGGCAAGTGGTCCCTTTACTCACAGAAGGGAACAAGCAGATTCTGGCTCCAAGGGAATGCAAAGGTTCCTGGGGATTCATGGTAGCTGTGGCAAGGGAAAGCACTGGTCTAGGGATCACAGCTCCGAGAGGGACATACAGGCTAACCTCTTGCCATCAGTAAACAAACAGAGGGGCCTGTCAGGCTTACACCCCTCATGCAACAATATGAGCTGTCTCCCATCAGGCAGCCATGTGGTACTAGGCAGGTAGGAAAATCTCAACTGAGGATTTCAGATTTGATACACACCACTGCATGCAGCAGCGCAGCTTTGCATCTGGCTGCAGATAAACCTCTGACCCTATCCGCAAGAGTTCTATGTCACAAAGGAAATACAGCTGTTTATGGACCTGTGTATTCAGGGATGGTAAAGAGGATCTCTGAAAGAAGCAGAATAACTTCTAAAGGATGTATTGGACACCCAGGTACTGTCGATGGGGACTGCAAGAAAAAAGTTAAAATTATGGTGCATGTAAAACAGGAGATGCAAAAATAAGGCAGGGGTAGAATTGCTCAGCTGTTACTGTTCTCCTCCTTCTAGGGCAAAGCCGCATCATTAAAAGGACAGGTGCATTTGGCAGTCCCGGAAATTGTGTGTTCTGGAAAACAGTGCCTAATGATCAGAGATGCAAATTAATGGCAGCAACAAGTAGTGTTAGTTGAAAAGCAGGAGATGACTTCAGTATCCTCTCCCAAAAGTCTTGGGATCCACAATGTGTGCTTCTGAGGTTCATACACAGTTTCTAGGAATCTGTAAAATTTCTCCAGTAGGACAAAGTGTATGGTGGATTAAATAGGTGGAACCAGAGGGGCCAAGAGGAAAGTTGACACCTTCTGTGGCCTGCCACTGAAGGAGAAATTCAGAAATAATTCCAGGTGTCTTTCTGCAGGATAAGTCTCCTCTCTGCCCAAATGCTTAGACTTGCAGGGTCCTAACCATATTTAGATTGTTGAAATCATACACCAGGAGACTGGAGCTGAAAGGAACTTAAGGCAGACAGCACACGGAGAATGCAAGATCTGTTCTAGCCATGTTCCTCCTTGAGCATCAGCCAGAGCTGAATGAATGACCTTGTTAAAGTAGGCAAAGACTGCTCATGGCTTAAGCCTCTTCTCCTTGCCTGATCATCAGAAGAAGTGCCTTAGACTTTCCCCTCAAACTCCTGTGGGCCAACACAGGTGCATATTGTGAGCTAAGCAGTGGAATTAAGGTAGAACACAAGACCACCTGTTTCTGGAAAGACTGCTTTAGGGTGGGCTATGGGAAAATTCGCAGGAGGAGGGAAGGGTTGCACAGATTGGAAGCAGAAGGGTGTTCCACGGTTTAGCCTGTAATAGGAGGCCTCGAGGTAGTAGGTGGGGCCTCAGGTCTGTATTTAAAGGGGAGTAGCTGGCCCCTTTACGCATTTGACATAGCCTGCACCGTCCTGGGAGTTGTTCTGAGTAGACACTGAAGAGGAAGAACTCCTGTCAAAGTGTCCTCGGCAGGATGGAAGATCAGGCAGATGTGGGTGGCTGCAGCACGGCAAAGACATCCCGGCGTCGAAAGACTGTTTGGAAGGCCAAGCAGAAGGAGGTCTTGCTCTCAGTTTTCGCCAAGACACCTTACCCGAGCTTCAGGACCAGGCAGGAACTGGCCAGGGAATTTGGGGTTCCAGAGTCCTGCATCCGCGTGTGGTTTCAAAACCGCAGAAATAGGACTGGCGTGTCGAGGAAGACCTCAAAACAGACCACCGCAGGCTCCAGCCTTGAAGCCTCCCTACAGCCTCCTGAAAAGCTTGTCGCCAGGGTACAACAAGCAAGAGGCCCACCCTCAGAACGGAGAAGGCCTCGAACGCGGCTTAGTCCAGCGCAGATCAGCATGCTAGTGCAAGCTTTTGAGATCTCTCCATCCCCAGACTATGCCACGAGGGTGCAACTGGCCCTGAGCACAGGTTTGCCTGAGGACACTGTCCACATATGGTTCCAGAACAGAAAGGCCAGGGAGAAAGGCTGTTGAAGACAAGCCCCGAGAAACTTCTGACCTTTTCTCATTCCCCCCACCCTGCTGCACCTGGTTGACCAAAATCCTGCTTGACAGTTACAGAAATGTGCTAACTGTACCTTGACATCCTAAAATAACTGCAAAGTGTTCCAGGCCCTGGGCCAAGAAGATTCTGTAACTTCCACCCTGCCCCTTCCTGATCTTAGAGGCTCTAAAGTAGGCCTTTCCAACCTGCCCCTTCCTGATCTGAGAGGCTCTAAAATAGGCCTTCCCAACCTACCCCTCCCTGAGTAAAAAGGATTCTGCACTGCGCTCCTCCCTCGCCCTGCCCCTATCTAAGGTTGGCCTTAAAAGCCTACTTCGGTTCAATAAAATTTGACTCCTGACAAGTGCACATTTGCTTGAGTCCTTCCTTTCTCTGGGTTGGGGCAAGTGGGGCCCAACATGGGGCACGAGGTATGGGTCAAGTCGGACGGACCCCCGGAGTAAAGACCTTGATCAAGGCAGTTTCTGAGGCTCCTGCTTTGGCACCCGAGGAGCAGCAATGCCTGGTGAGTTTCTATTTTACATTTCCGTCCCATAAAGATGGACCATTCTTTGTCTAAAGAAGCTGCTTTTGTAAAGGATTTAAAGGCTTCTCTCACAGAGAGAGGAATACGGGTTAAAAGAAAAAGGATTTAATTAAGTTCTTTGTTTTTGTGTCAGACATTTGTCCATGGTTTGCTATTGATGGGCCAGAGATAGGCCAAAAAGTAGGATCAGGTTGAAGCCTGCCCTCTCGAGGACCTTAGAGAAAGAGGTCGAGATAAAGATAATAATTATCCCCCCCGTCATTACTGTTAATTCCCTAGCTTTCCACCGTTTTTCCCAAAGAAGGCCCTGACCAATTAGACCCCTCAGAGGAGAGTGATTTGAAAGAGGCTTCCAGGTAGCATAACCCTGATTGGCCACCTACACTTGGCAGTGCATGCAAATGTTAAGAGTTAGTACATAAAAAAGAGCTGGTACCAAAAAGCCTCCTAAAGAAGAGATAGACCTCATCTCATTACAAAGTGAGGATGAAACAGAGTCAGGGGAAGAAACTGCTAAGTCTCATACCCTACTTTCTTTGCGCTGCGTCCCTTCCACCCAAAACAAAAAAGGCCCCTAGGTGGGCTGGGGCAAAGGACATGGATTGGAGCCTTAGCCATAGCTCGGTGAGCAGGAGGAATGGGGACTCTACTTGTCTCCTTCCCACTCCCCTACCAAGGGCCAGGCTTGCGGAGAACTGGGTGGATGAGAACGCCTAAACCCTCAGAGGCCTAAGACCTGCCTCTGCCAGCTGGAGAGCTTAGCAGGACTGCAATTTACTTCGCCCCCTCCCACCAGCTTCAGCCAGTGTCAGCTTCAGCCAGCTCTCAAACAGAAACCAGAAAGATGGAGCCACTTCTAGTTTTAAAGATTAAATTGTGTTCACTGATAAATTCTAAATATTTCTAGTTCTGACTTAAAATCATGGTTATGCTCTGTATATATATTTAAATGTTTAAAAAGCAGGTACCGCAGTTGTTTTTTGTCTTTGTCTCTGTGTTTTGTTTTTGTGTGCGGGCCATAAGAGTCTAAATGTTTCTGTGCAATGTTTGTGCGTGTAGTACTTTCTGTTCTCTGTTCTGAAAATTCCTCAAAGCTCAAGGTGTCTGTGTCTGGGTAGCAAGACGTGATCAAAGTGGTCGCACTGGTGGTCACAGCTGCTGAAGTTCAGGGGAACACCCCTAGCTTCATCAGTATTTTCAGTATTTTGGTGGGTAATCTGTACACCTGGTCCCAGTGAGTGCCACTCAGTGTCTCCTGAGGCAACAGCCATGTGGTTTGCATTAATTGAGAAAATTACAGTTTTTAAAATGTATCTTGGTGAGAGCTGTTTGTTAAACTGCTTTGCTTATGGAAAACATGTTTTCACCTAGTTTCTTAAAACTTGTTCGAAGTTCCTTGGAGTTTGTTTATGTTACCTTTATGTTAACTGCTACACGAAAGTTATTTAAAAAAAATATTTGGCAGTTTCAGAACTTTTTGTAATAATGTAACTTGTTTTTGCTTTGCCTTTAAAAAACAAATTGTAGATGCTGGGCTCCAGCAGGATCATGTTAGGAAAGAAAGGATTTTGATGAGAGTTTTGTGTTGTCTAAAAAGCAAGAGAGAGAGAGCAAGAAAGTAAGAATGTCTGGTTAAGCCAGAAAAAGGAAGCTAGGAACCTGAAGGTATATAGGATGTTGCAGAAGGTTAGTAAATGTGTTATAAAAAGCCAGAGAGTTAATATGATTTGAGAAAGAACTGTAAAATATGTTGTTCTTCATTTAAAAAGGTCGGAGACTCTTTAATGCAAAATGTTTGCTTGTGGTTTTTTAAAAGGAAAAAGGAACTGCAGTTCCATGTTAGTCCAGGGTTATGCAGGGTTATTTTCAGATCATTGTTAACCATTATATAAAATATATGCCTGGCTGCCAGCGCCTAAATAAATAAACTAATGTGGTTTCTTTCTGGCCTATAGATTTGGTATGGCCAAAATACTCTATTTTTGCTGAGGGTTACAAGCTGAGTTTAGTTCTCTGTTTAATGCTAAATGAAACTTTTGTCCTTTAATTTTTTGCTATTAAGTCTTAATGCAATATGGTAGGATTAATAAGATTTGGTAGCCCCCAAACTATGTCTGATTAAAAGTTTTGCTTTGATTTTAGTTTAAAAAGAGCATATTTAAAGTTATGCTAAAGATTATAGTTAAGTATAATTAACTAGTTATACTTAGTATATAAGTATATAACTTAGTATATCACTTAGTATACTTAACTTATACTAAGTTAAGTATAATTTACCTAGTCGCTTTGTTTAAGTTGTTGTTCTGTTTTTAAAAAGGTTAAATCTAAAATGGGTAACCATAAAATCTGACTATATAGATTTACTTAAAATTTGGCTATAAAACATGCATCAAAAATATACCAAAATTAGAAATTATGGCATCCTGTTTTATAGGATGCAGTTTAGAGCAGATGATAAAGATAAACAAAGAGTAACTCAAATATGCTGGCCTTCAGGCTTGTCAGAAATCTAATAAATATGGCATTTTAACATATGTAAGCTTATTATGACAAAGTCCAACCTGTTGATGCATCTTTTCAAGTGTCTAGCACATCTGTGCAAATAACAGAGTTACCTGCAGTATTGGCTGTGTTTTAAAGTTTTAATAAACAGTCTTTAAACATTTTTACAGATAGTGTCTATGTAGCTTAGTCTTTGCCTAGATTAAAGACTGCAAATTAAAGTTAGACATCTTCTCCTGCTAAAATTATTTTTACAAATCCAAAATTTGATACAAAAAGAAAAGTTTTCCTTTTACATTGGACATTTACAAGCTCATTTTAACCTTCCAGGACCTTTAACTAAGGTAATTATAAAGCGGACTTGTTTAAACAATGTCCTTCTTGTGTTGTCTTTTTGCCTACTTCCCATCTTGGGGTCAATCCCTGTGGCCTTGTACCTAATGTTATTTGGCACATGGATGTTACACATATTCCTAAATTTGGTAATTTAAAATATGTTCATGTGTTTGTTGACACTTATAATAGTGGGTTTATATTTTCCACACTCCAAACTGGTAAAGCTGGAAAAAATGTTATTGCTCATACGCTGTCAGAAATTGCTATATTAAAACTTCCAACACAACTTAAAACAGATAATGGCCCTGGCTATGTTGGAAATATGCTTTCAAAATTTTAAGAGTGGGCCCCCAGAGACATAAGCCTCAGGTTGTTAGGGGATGAAGCACAGGGAAGTTCAGGGGTGCCATCCTGGCTACTCATAATTGGATGAGGGATTAGGTAGCTGACTTTCAGGTCTGGTCAGTCCTGGCCAGACACCTGAGGAATATCTGATCTTTAATTCATGTTCAGAATCTCCTGCTAGTGGGGATGTGGCTACAGCCAAAGATGGAAGAGCAATTAGCTTCAATCTGTGTCTTCTCTGAGGAGCAAGCCTGAGAAAAGGTCAGAGGCTAAATCCTCCTCTCCCTCAGGGCTTCCTAAGTAACTCTTCTGAGGAACTTTCCAAATTACCATTATTAACACATCTTGGTGGGCCATCCTGTGTTTTCTAGTCACTTAGTAAGCCTGCCAAAGGCAATTACATTCCTTCTGCTTCTGCCCTTCAATGAAGAGGCCATACATCAAATTAACGCATTAACGCCACTGATTTTCAGGAATGCTGGGTGTGTTACTCACCACGGCCACCCTTCTATGAGGGCATAGCCTTACCCTTAGAAGTAATTACAACTAATAATTCTAATGCCTTATGGTGGCAGGACCCAGAGGGAGTCAGCCTTACAGTAACACAGGTGTCCGGAATTGGAACATGCCTATTGGGACCTTCTATGCTTCCCCCGGTGGCTTTACAAGAAATTTGCAGTATTACTCTTGTAAATTCAAGCTTTACATATATTGCTGCACCTAATGGCATTTATTTTGCCTGCTCCACTGGTCTTACTCCTAATCTTGTAAGCTCCACCTTTTTAGTCCATAGAGATTACTGCGTCCTTGTACGGCTTTTCCCAAGGCTGACTATACATTCTAAGGATGAGTTCCTTCAGTTTTGGGAAAAAGGGGTACGTCCATCTCGAGTTAAACGTGAGCCCTTAACTGCCATTACTCTAACTGTAATTCTAGGACTTGGAGCTGCTGGAGCTGGTACAGGCATAGCCTCCCTAATTACCTCCCAGCAACAATTTAACCAACTCTCCCTGGCAGTGGACAAAGACCTACAAGATTTGCAAAAAGGCTTACAGGACCTAAAAGATTCTATGGTATCCTTATCTGAGGTAGTTTTACAAAACAGGCGCGGTCTAGATTTGTTTTTTCTCCAGGAAGGCGGACTCTGTGCTGCGCTCAAGGAAGAATGCTGCTTTTACACTGACAAAACAGGTTTAGTGCAAAGCAGTATCCGTAAGGTTCGCTCCACTTTGGAGGAACGAAAATGGAACAGAGAGAAACAAGAGTCCTAATATCAAAATTGGTTTTCCACATCCCCAGGGCTAACCACTTTGCTTCCCAGTCTGCTAGGACCTTTTGTAGGTATCCTTTTACTTCTCTCTTTCGGCCCCTGGGCCTTTAATAGATTAACAAGCTTTGTTAAGAGTCAGGTGGATTCTGCAATCAAGCCCATTGGAGTCCATTACCATCGCCTGGCTGGAGAAGAAGAATCTGCCGTAGAGCTTCCACCTGATGCCTCAGCTTCCCGCCCCCTCGATTTCTCCACCCTAATATCCCCTGGCCCAAGATGGAAGTTCAGGGGCTGCTCTCCCAACTAGATCTGGACCCTTTACGATTCTCACAATTGGCTGACCAATTTCGTTAAAATTAATTCAAACATATTTAACAAATGTCTTGTAGCTCTTAACTCGGGGTTGGCCCTCATTCTTTCTGAGGAGAGTTAATGCGTTACAGTTTCACAAACTGAGCGGTCTGGTAAGTCAGTGATGGTTGTGTGCAAGTCAGTCTTCGCCCACCTAAGACAGGACAGCCTCGCAATAAGAGGAGGTTGCTCCAATGACAGGTAATGGCCAAGCATTGCCTTCCACCAGGCTCAGACCCCCGTTTGTGCCCCTAATCATAATGAGGACTTATGCCCGCCATACTTGTTGATATACGCTGTCTATGGCCCTGGCACTCTGAGGGTTTTGTCCCATTGCACCAGAAGTGGCATAGACTGTCGACAATGGTGGTGACGTCCTGCTTTGGGGAAAGCGGTCTCCAAAACTTGCTTGTGTGGATAACCCCGAGTAGGCTATACAAATTGGCTCTTCCAAAATGCCTTTTTTATGATCATTGAGAATCCTAAAGGGTCCCCTCATTTTAAAGAGATAAAAAGGGAGGAGATGTTGGGAACTAAGCCCTGGGACCCTCCCTAAGAGCCTGGCCTGCCAGATAAGCACCGGACACCAGCAGGCCATAGTTTCTTACGACCCATTGTTCCCGAAACTGTTTGCTATGGGACACATCCGTGACCACAGATACTATCTTTGGGCCTTGTGACCTTTTACCCCACCTTCTCAATCTTGGGGACTTCCCACCAAGGGCCTTGGTATTTTTCCACTACTACTTCCCTTTTCTCGACCCTCTCCCCCCGCCCTGCCAGAACCGTGCTTTAAAAGAAACACTGAAGCTCAATAAAGCTGACACTTGACCGGCAACCATCTGCTTGTGTTCTTTCTCTCTCTCACCCATCTTTTCCAGGATTGACCCCCTTCGCCCCCACAAATAACTAGGTCCCGCGGGTAAGAGCAGGTGCTGATAGTATGTTTGTGTGCTTGTGTTCTCTTGATTTTTTTTGTTGTGATGTCATCTATATCCTGTGCTTCTTGAGTTTAGATGATCGCATTGGTTGGAGTTTTCCTTCCAATGTAGTAGCTTCTCTACATCTGCAAGCTGCAAAGATATTGTTTAAATTTAGTTTTGTCACGGAATATCTTCTTTCCTCCATCTGTGTTGACTGTAACTTTTGCTGGGTAACTTTTGCTGGCATCTGTGCTCTTTTAGTGTCTGCATGATATCCACTGAGGCCCATCTGGCTTTCATAGTCTCTGTTGGGAAGTCTGGTGTGATTCTGATAGGTCTGCCTTTATATCTTATTTGACCTTTTTCCTTGCTGCTTTTATTTTTTTTTCCATTGGGTAGATTTAGTGTTTTGATTATTATGTTGCACAAGTATTTTCTTGTCTGGTCTAGAATATGTGGTATTCTGTAAGCCCCTTTTATGTTTAAGGCTATCTCTTTCTTAAGGTTGGTGAAACTCCTAGATTTTATTGAAAATAGATTCTGGACCTTAGAGCCTGGAATCATCTGTTTATTTTATTGCTATTATTCTTAGGTTTCATCTTTTCATGGTGACCTGGATGTACCAGTTACTTCAACTACATCCTCAATGCCTGAGATTCTCTCCCCAATTTCTTGTATTCTGTTGGTGAGGCTTATCTCTATGGTACTTGATCACTTTTCTAAGTGTTCCATACCCAGTTTTCTTTGTGGTTTCTTTATTAATTCTAATTTTCTAAGGTCATGAGTAATTTTATTTCCTTCACCTGTTTGATTGTGGTTTCCAGTCTATGATGGCCTCTCTTTGGTTGTATTTGCCTGTATTTCTTTGAGAGATTAGTTGTTTTCCTCTTCATATGCCACAAATAATTGAATAAGCATAGATTTAAGGTCATTTTCTTGTGTTACAGCTACATTAGTATATCTATTGTTTTGGGGGGGGTTGGTGGAGCCATGGTGTCCTGATTTTTGTTGATTGTTATTTTATGCTAGACTTTTACCATGTGGTTTTCTGTAGCCTTCGCTGTTTGTTCCTGGAACCTGCACCAAAGACTGGACCAGCCTGTCTTTGGAGTCTAGTGTAGCATTCAGGAAGATGAGGAATGTGCAGTGGCTCAAGAATGGGTACTGGTAATTCAGATGCCAGTGTCTTGAAGGGCAGTGAACAGGCCAGGTAGTGAGCAAAAAAAAAAAAAAAAAAACAAAAAACAAAAAAAAACAGATGGGGGCAGGTGAATTGAAGGTCAGGGAGTGTGCATGCATGGGAGCTCCGATGTTTGGGGTGCAGGTGTTGCTGCTGGTCATGAACACTGAGCATATGCAAGTGCCCCAAAGGGCTCCAGGCCAAGATGACAACAGTGGGGGTTAATCTGAAGAAAGCTGGGCTGCAGCTTATAAGCCTGCCTAAAACTGTGTTCCTTGTATGCAGATTCCTCTTTGCTCTGCCATATTGGATCTGAGATCCCTGTGTTTCTCTTATTCCCCTGGTGTCCACAAGTTGTCCAGAGAATCTGTGGCTTGGTGGCTGGGATTCTGTCCCAGCAATCCTGATGTTGACCTCAGGGGAGCAGGAGGGATCTGAGGTCTGGTTGCTACAGCTGAGAGACCCTGGGGGTCCAAACTCACTGCAGTATGTGGAAGGGCAGGCTGCCCATAGTTTGCTACCCCTGGACCTGCTCAATGGACTTTGGGACTCTGATCCTCTACCCTTCAGTTATGGCGCACCCTGGTCTCCAACATATTGGAGTCTCCTTTTGTAATCTTTCAGCTTCCTTAATTTCTTTTTTGGTAAGATGCTTTCGTGAGCATTTTAATTTCCTCATGGGTCTCTTTAGGTCTATTTAGGATGGTGAATAAAAGTTGAATTCATGTTTGAGTCATGGTTGCTTGGGCAAATCTAAAACTTACCCATTTCATGTGCATTTTAAGCACTCTGCTATATAATTTTTCTAAATGTTCTCTTAGAATATTCTGAATTTCTTTGGATTCCCTTAGCAATGTTTTTCCATCACTTCTGATTCTACTAATTTGAGTCCTCTATTTCTTTCTTTGATTTACTTGAGACATGGGTCTGTCAATTTTCTCTTCAGAAAGAACCAGTTCTTCCTTTAGTTAACTCTATGCATTTTCTTTGTTTCTGTTTCATTCATTTCTATTAAAATCTTACTATTTCTTTTTAATGGATTATTAATTAATTTATGTACTATTGCAGCATCTAATCACACTTTTCCTCCTAGTCCCTCTCTGTCACCTTACCTGCCAATCCATGTGCCCTTCCTCTCTTTCTTTTCAGAAAAAAAGGAGCCTCCCTTGGATATCAACCAGCCTTGGCATATAAAGTTGCAATAAGACTATGCACAACTTCTGCTATTGAGACTAAACAAGGCAGTCTAATTATGGAAAAAGAATCCAATGGCAGGCAAAAGAGTCAGAGACAGCTTTGATCTTGCTGATAGGTGCCCCCATGAAGACCAATCTGCACAATGGTTACACATGTGCTCTTAGAAGTCCCACATGAGGACCAAGTTGCACAACTACTACATATGTGCAGAGAGCACATATCTGTCCCATGACTACTTTCTTGTAGGCAGTTCATTCTCTGTGAGCCTGTACCAGGAACCTTTCTGTGAGGCCATCCTCAGCATGGAAAAGAGAATTGGAGTATGTTTGCAAGCAGGGTGTTCCACAGAGTATATACTATATGAGGGGTCAGTAAGTGAAGGGAGTGAGTCAGGTGCAGTGGTCGGGGGAATCTCTCAGTTGACATTTAAAATTCAGACATTTCTGTAGCTCTGATTTACTATCAACAAGGTCCTTCTGTATACAAGTTTCACAGTTCAAATGCAGACTAATGATTATACAAGTGGTACAGAGTAGGTGTTTGATTTTTTTTTCATTACTTATCCAGGGTTACAAGTTCAGCAACAATTAAAAAAAATACAAACAGAAAAGATAGTATTATAAGCCCATGACTCTACTTTAAGGAATCAAAAAAAAAATATCTCCTGCAAAGAAAACATATTTAATGTATGACAGTTTGCTTTTAGACTGGCAGTGTTTGTAGTATGAGTGCAGTCCAGAAAAACAGAAAATACTGTAACAGGTCTTTGTATGAATAGCAAATACTAATAAATAACTCCTTTTACTATATGCATCATCATCATGCTATTAAGTAGAAAAAGTTTATTTTAGTCAATCTATCCTATTTACTGAGTTTTATTCCATCAGGGGTGTATTCTCTATGATCTCCTATCTTTAAACTACATTTTCAGGGAGCTCTAAACCTATAATGAAAGGAAGTCTTAAATCTACAACTGAATCTCCTGGCCTCTCAAGGTTTGCATAATGCCTTCTTTACTCTGCACCAAAATACTGTTTAGGGGAAGATACCCCAAGAAAACTTCTGAAATAATGGCCTCCTATCTAATATGCTTATCTGTGCTTAATGATGTCCTAGGCAGAAAGAAGATTTACAAACAGTGTACACATAAAGTTAAGTTTTGGATTTTCATAAAAAGACTCAGACATAAATTTTTGTAGAAAAAACAAATGAATCATAGTGCAGAAAGCCCCTAGTAAGGAAACACACAGAAAAAAAAATCCAAAAAGTTAGAAGAACAGTGATTTTAACAATCTACTCAGCTTTGCTGGAATTCCATGAAGCAAAGTAAATGACTTTCACCAACTCTGGTGAATATTACTGTGCCATTTTCTCCTTTCTGATGTAATGATTTAAAGATTTATAGACCTCTTGTGTGACACATAGGGCTTTTTTTAGTCTTCAGAGGATGACCAGAAAACCAAGTGTGGAAACTAGAACAATTCCTAGGATTACTCTGGAATTATAATGAAAAGACAAAGAGTCCTGTACTGAGTCAAAGAATGCTAAAGAATGTAGAAATGTATTTGCAACTTCTACAGCTGAGATAGATACTGATGGATCTGAGCTTAGAGCTGCAATTTGTTGATGCAAGTGTTGTATGCTTACCACCAAATCAGGATTGTTTCATAGGCCATGGATGTGGGATCTAACTTCTTGGCATGTTACCTTGGAAAAATATATAGACGTAGGGTAATAAATATCTACTGAAACTGTGAGTAACAAGAAAAATGAGAAAAACCCATGATGGTGGAATCAGAGAAGTCCATTTGGGTACACTGATGTGATCAAAATACTATACTTAGTAATTTAAATCACTTCATTTAAAAACATGTGAAGGATTACTTTATAGTTCTACTCTGAAATATGAGTGATATAGATTTCACTTTAATTGCCTTAAACAAACAGTAATAAATTCTTTAAACAAAACTTATTATTAAGTATCAAGGTTAAACAATAGATTAGGATTCATAAAGAGTTCATTATTTTGGCACTATCATGAAGCCGAATATGCCAGGCTATACAAATCATTGAAAAGAACTCTTATGAATGAAATGTGTAAAGTGTAAATACATGTATAAGCTGAAATGTTTATTCACTTTCTCCGCACAGATCAGCAGGAGTGCATTCCTTGCCTAAGTCAAGACTACCCAAACCCTGAGAGAAACCAGTGTTTACCTAAGGCAGTGATATTCCTATCCTTTGAGGATCCTCTGGGCATGGCTCTGGCCTGCACAGCTCTCTTCTTCTCTGTCAGCACAGTTACAGTTTTGGGGATCTTCCTTAAACACCAAGAATCAGCCATTGTTAAGGCCAATAACAAGACTCTCAGCTATACGCTGCTCATCTCCATCCTCCTCTGCTTCTTTTGCTTTTTTTTCTTCATTGGACACCCAAACAATGTCTCCTGCATACTACAACAAGTAACATTTGCATTTGTATTCACATTGGCTATTTCCACTGTTTTGGCAAAAACTATAACTGTAATTCTGGCCTTTAGGATCATGAAACCTGGGAGAACAATGAGAAGGTTTTTTGTCTCAGGCATCTATAATGCTGTCATCCCCATCTGTGTCCAGATTCAACTTATTCTCTCTGGAGTCTGGCTGGGAACCTCTCCTCCCTACATTGACACAGATGTACAATCTGAACATGCTCATGTCATCATTTTATGCAACAAGGGCTCAGTTACTGCTTTTTACAGTGTGCTGGCTTACTTAGGGACTCTGGCCCTAGGGAGCTTCACTGTGGCTTTCCTGGTGAGGAACCTGCCTGACACATTCAATGAGGCTAAGTTTCTGACATTCAGCATGCTGGTGTTCCTTAGTGTCTGGATCACCTTCATCCCTGTCTACCAGAGCACCAAGGGCAAAGCCATGCTGGTTGTGGAGGTCTTCTCTGTCCTGGCCTCCAGTGCAGGGCTGCTTGTGTGCATCTTTTTCCCAAATTGCTACATTATTCTCCTAAGACCTGATAAAAACACTTTGAGAAGTTTGAAAAACAAAAAAAATAGCAAATAAAAATTGATCATTTTGATGTATTAGTTTTCTAATAAAACCCATTAGTATACAAAAATTAAATCATTTACCTACCTTAAAGTAACTTTTTCTGAAATGTGTATTTAAAGAAAATAAAAGCCTCTTACTTTGTCTCTCAATCACAGACATTTTATTTTAGAATAAAAGCTACTGTTAAAAACATATTTTAGTAATTTATGCATGTTACTTATGAATGTGTGGACAATATACATATTCAAAATGTAATTATATGATAGTAATTATATGATAGTAATTATATGATAGTAATTATATGATAGTACATGAACTGAAAACTTGTTCTCTCTGTTATTTTTGGGAGTATAACAGGTTTGGGTGGTATATGAGATTCTTCTACAGAACAAACATGAAAATCGATCTAGGGAAAGGGGGGACTGGTGTCTTTGAAACAGGTTGAGCCATTCAAGAAATCAGAGTAGAGAATTTTCTAAATGGAAAAAATAAATCTGCTGCCTGACCCTGCTCTCTTTTCCTTGACATACATAAAAATGATTTGACATCCCACTCTCCAAATACTTGCTCAGTCACCTTCATTGCTATTCTGTTCACAATAGGTAGGAAATGGAAGTTCATAAATATGTTTAACATGATAAATATCATACATATAAATAGATGTAAGTAAGAAAAATATAATTTAGGTAACTCATATCCAGAAGACAAATATCTTTCATTCTCTACTCTGGGGCATCTAGCTCCAAATGTTGGTTTGTGGGTATTCATCATGGAATAACTGTAGAAACAAGAAAGCATGGTAGGGAAGCAATACAATGGCAGGTACAATTGATGCGATTGGGATAAACCAGGGGAGGTACTCTAATTATGAAGGAGGATAAATATAAAAGAAGGAAATGGTTGAAATAACAGTAAATTTTTGAAAGAGTTTTCAGCAATCATATTGTGAATTATCTACATAAAATCCCTATAATACATGTTAGTCCATTCATGAATATAAACATGTTGCAATCTAGATATTTTTAATAATGCACACAAATAAGTATAGTTCACCACTGACCAAAGATTATGCTATTGTTATATCTAACCTGAAAACTACAGTCCATTTCCAGCCTGAAAAGATGCTTTTTGTTCAGTCTGAAATACCTGAAAATAACTAGGAAAATGAAGAGGTGCCATGCTAACTCTTGAAAGTTGAATTTCCACCAAGTGTCAGATTCTTGGAACATAACTTTATAGTTATTCTCAAGTGCCTGGTTTTTCAACAATACATAAGACATTGAAGACATGGCATGCATGCTTGTGGTTGTTCGCATTCCCCTTAACATTCACTACAATCCACCTAAAGAGGAAAATACACACCAACCCAGCTATACACCCTTCACTCTCCAATGATAACCTGCGTACAAGATTTGCTGGTGCACTTTGGGGCAAATTTCATGGAAGTGATCAGTTAATATCTGATTGGGTTTCAGGTGGCTCACTCCATGAAAAGCAACCTTGATCCAACATGGCTTGGGTGACCAGGAGCCTTCATCTACACAGGCCATGGACATCAGAGAAATGTAAATGCTATAGTTGTGCTAAAGGAGCACAGCCATAATCACAGATTGATGCCTTACTCAGCCATCATAGAAAACTTCTTCCTGCAGCAGACGATAACAAATACAGAGATCCACATGTAGTTGATTTGCAGACAGTGAGAGGCCTTGGACCACCCCACCCTAAATGAGATGTCTCCAGCAATTCCCTCCCCTAAGGGCTCAAGGAACTCTGTGCAGAGTGTAAGCACCAAAGGGGATGAAGGACACGAGGGTAACAATGCTTTGTAAACACAACAGGACCAACACACATATGAATGCACCCTGACCCACAAGCTAGCTTTTCTATTACATTCCCCTGTCGGGGCTACCTTGCCTCACCACAGGGGAAGAGGATGCACTGAGTCCTGATGTGACTTGATATGGTGGCATGGGTGGGTGGACACAGGGGAGGGGATGATCCCCTTCTCTGAGGAGCCAGGTGAGGGGTGATAGGGGAAACAGGGAGAGTAGAACCAGGAGGAGAGGAGGGAAGCGTCTACGACAGGGATGTAAAATGAATCAATAAATATTAAATAATAAAATAATAATAAATGAGGGGGCTGGAGAGATGTCACAGAGCTTAAGAGCACAGGCTTCTCTTCCAAAGGTCCTGAGTTCTATTTCCAGCACCCACGTGGTTGTTCACAACCATCTATAGAGAGATCTGGCACCTTTTTTCTGGTATGCAGGCAGAATACTCTACAAATAATATATTTTCAAAAAAAACATCCCCTCCCTCCAAAAAGAACACTCACTACCTCTTTAAATAATAATAATAATAATAATAATAATAATAATAATAATAATAATAATAAATTTTAAAGATAGTTTTCTCCAAAGGGCCAAAAAACCAGACTAATCCGTTAGCCCCATGAGCGGCAACAGATGGCAACAGAAATATTCAAGGGCATATTTGTGGGTTGTCAAGGCTACAATATATATTCACTTCTTTTGTATGCCTGTGGCTTCTGGTTTCATGCTTTCATGGTATTTCTGTGTGAGCGAATATCTGTATCTCTGCACCCATGTTTTCCTCATGTTTTTTCTTTGCTCCTTTTATTAATAACATTAGGCACTTCAACCATTTTATTGATTTCTGGAAGATTGGAGCCTGACAATTTCTTCTTTCTGAAATACGAAAGTGTGTGCCCGTGACATAAATCCACCTCCCCAAACTAATGATCTGGCCTGCCATTTAGCATTTTCTGGTCTAGGGTTGGTGCATTTCTGTGCTTCTTTGCTATCACCGCTGTGGTTTAAATCAATTTGTGAAGTACTAAGCCTTTCCTGGCCAAGGGCAATCCCAGAATTCTAAGCCATCCCTTGATTATCTGCTGCTACTGCTTCCTCTACTATTTATTCTACATTGGCCACCACAGCACAGTCATCTGCGTCACCCAACAAGCCACTCTGAAGCTCTGTTCATGAGTCATTTAGGGTGTATATGTTTGAGAGAGAGAAAGAAAGGGAGACAGAGAGATAGAGACAGACAGACAGAGAAAGAATTCTACTAAATGTGTGTGTGTGTAGTTAATGCTATAATTCAGGAACACTGAGGCAGTTGCTGGTATCAATAGCCTATCATCCTTCTCATTTGCTCTTGGATTCAACTTGTTGTCTGTGAAGTTTGCTGGGAATTTCTCTCCCATGTTAAAAGAGTTGCATACCCTGAACCTGACCGCCCACCTCATCATGGGAATGAGAATGCCCACAGAGGCTCTGTGTCTACAGAGTCTGACTAACCCATCAGAACTGGAGTGATGTGGAGATGTTGATGTGTCCAGAGCCTGATAACAATTTGTCTTTGGCCATCTTTAGCCCCTATTTGCCATTCTTTGCCAGCCTCTTGGTTGGACCTAGTGTCTTAGGACTGATGAATACCTGTAGGGTCATGCTAAATAGAACACAAGCTTCTTCCAGGCCGGTTGTTAAGAATTTCACCTTATGGTATTGGAGGCCCATAGCTGAGTTTCCTGTTTTGCCATAACCCACTTTTCTAAGGTCTAACTGAAGAGCATTTATGGCTCTTCTGATAGTATATATATTTAATGGGATTGCCTCCACATGGGAACGTGTAATTTGGAGTGACCTGAATCTATGCCCCCGGGCCATGGCAATTGTCATGTTCAACAAGGACACAACTCCTGCTTTCTACTGTGTTCTGGGATACTCAGTTGTCCTTTCACTGATGAGTGTCCACTGTGATTTTTCTGGCTAGAGCTTTCCTGACTGATCTACAGAAGCCAGGTTCCTGACACCCAGTGTGTTGGTGTTCTGCAGTGTCTTAGCCAATTTCCTGACTGACCCCTATAGCACCGTGGGCAAGGTCAAGGTAGTTGTAGAGTTTTCATGGGAACCCAGAAATGTCGGTGACTGCCTTCTACACTTACAGTCAATATTGTGAGAAGATTTCTACCAATAAGCCACAACACTGAGGACGAGATCATGGATGCCTTTCATAGTTCTGGGGCTACAGAAAAGGCTCGGGGTTAAAAGCACTTGTTCTTGCAAAGGATCAGGTGTGTTTCCCACCTGGTAGCTCACCCCATCTGTAACTCCAGTTCCAGGGGATTCAGCTCCCTCTTCTGGTCTCTTCAGGCACCACGCATCCACTTGGTACACAGGTACACCTTTTCACGTAGGCAAAACAGTCATATGTGTAAAAATAAACAGATGGGATTTACAGTTCTTAGGAGGGGGAAAAAAGAAGATTAGTAAGTAAAGCTATTTTATTGACCCCACAGCCACAGCTTAAATTTACATAATCCCAGTTTAAATGTGCCCAGTTTAAATTCTTCTGCTCAGCCAGGGCCCAGCAAGTCCTTGCTCCCTGAAAAAGAAATTCTGGGATCCCTGCCACACTTTCTTTAATGAGTGCCAACTCTCCCAGTGAAAAACAGGCCTGGTCTCAGAAAGGTAGACAGAGATTATGAACTGTTTTTATAGAAATCAAAGAAGGCAGGAAAAACTACAAAAGATCCATAGGGCGGGGGTTGTGGTGAGACACAGGGTTCTATTTTTATTTTGTAAAGAGAATATGTGAAAACCTTCTACTGAAGAAGAAAGGTGTGAAACACTTGACAAAATATTCTGCCTGTCGAGGCCACATTACCACAGTGCCTCTCATTGGCACCTCTTAAAAAATGTGCTTTTCTAGTTGTGAGGATGATTGCACATTTACTTTTTAAAAGAGACATATGTTTGTGTATAGTGTGTGTGTGTGTTTCCATGTGGGAGAGAAGAGGACACTGGATTCCCTGGAGTTGGAATTACAGTTGGTTAGGAGTTGCCTGACATGGCAGAGCGATACATTTAAGTATTTTATTATGTGGGAGATACGTTATGCATACAAAGTTTGGAAATGTTAAAATGTGATAATCCCCCCCCACACACAAAACAGATAAATGTACTATCTGCTTCACTGTTCTCACTTTAGCAGCCCAAGCCTGGAACCTCAGCATTCAGAAGGCTGAGACAAAAGGATCACAAGTTTAAGGCTGGCCTCCCCACCTCCCTCTTAAAAGCTGCTGTTTACTCAGTCATTGCTAAGGCAGCATACAGCTTCCTAGTGGTCATAGGTAAGAAATAATTATCGTCCTGAAAATACAATGATAAATTTAATTCACCATATGGTGACATGAGCCCTTGAGATGAACTCAGCAGTATTTGTTTAAACTTATGTGTGACCATAATAAAGAATCATTAAGACATTTCTTAATGAAATTAAGACACTTCATTTCCTTCCTTGAAAAACAATGCCTCCTTCTACAGATGCTCATTACACATTCATTTATGTGTTAGAAAATTTATGGAACATGAGCTAAAAAAAAGTGGGACCAGGGCTGGGCTCAGATGATAAGAGCATAGGTTGTTCTTCCAAAGGTCCTGAGTTCAATTCCCAGCAACCACATGGTGACTCACAACCATCTATAGTGAGATCTGGTGCCCTCTTATGGAGTGCAGGTGTACATGCAGGCCGAAAACTACATAATAAATAGATAGGTAGATAGATAGATAGATAGATAGATAGATAGATAGATAGATAGATAGATTGGAAGAAATAAAGAAAGAAAATAAGAGTGAAAGAATGATGGGACTAACAAATTAATACCATAATTCCTTCTTAAAAATGTTTCTAGAAATGTGATCCTCCTAACTCTGCCTCCTGACTGCTTACCCTACCCTTACCTTGTATGTTCCCTCATACACTTAGCCTAGAAATTTCAGTTTAGAAAACAGTCTGAAGAAGAAGCCCTATTTTTTTTTTGGTGTCAAATATCACCAAATAATATTGAAATATTGAAGCATTTGAGGCAGTAACAAGCAGAATGCTGGAACATGCGAGAGACTAGAACAAATATGTTAAATTCTCAGCATGCTGGAAGGAGGATTCTGTCAGGTTTTGTCCAGCATCTCCAGTGTCCAGTCCTTTTGTTCTGCATACATATAATTTCTCACAAGTATCATACAGTTCTAAAATTATAAATGTATGAGATGTGCAGGATGAAACTAAACTGTAAGCCAATTTTAACTATGCCAAATAAAATAATGGCATAATGAATTTTTGAAGATATTATAGCCAAGGATTTATTGGCCATGTTTTGTTGATGTTTTGACTGGAGACATATTTTTATGTCTCAGTCAGGTTGAGAATTGTTTCCATGTAAAGGGATCAACAATATAAGTTACCATTATTATTGAACATACAATCATTATCATGTTGAAATAAAAACAATGTTGGATAGATCAAAGTATCTTTTGGGGGGATCTTGGGTAAGTGTTGTATTAGGCCAAGCTGCTACCTATCTCCCGAGAGGTCTTCCATTAGAGAGACAAGCCGGTTGCCTTGAGCAACAGAAAAGGCATGTTTTAAATAAACTTTATATAAACTCCTTTTTAATTTAGAATTTAAGCATACCCTAGGTATCCTGTACCTGTTTAAAGGTTTAGGCCTAGGTTTTTATATATGCTGTAGCTATTTGTCCTATCCCCTTTTTTAATATAGAATGGGAAGTTATGCCTTTATAGCCAAACTTTATTTAAACTCCCTCTTACCTTTAGCATTTAAGCATACCACAGGCATATTGTACCTCAGTTTTATATTGGTTGTGACTATTTTTTGGCTTGCCCCCTTTTTTTGCACAGGATGGGCCTTTATAGCCAAACTTTATATGAACTCACTTTCCCTTTTAGCATTTAAGGATATGCTAGGCATCTTGTACCTGGAGTTTTACATTTGTTTGGGCTACCTTTGGCCTGCCCCCTTTTTGATATGGAAGGAAGGAAGGAGGGAGGAAGGAAGGATGGAGGGAAGAAGGGAGGGAAGGAAGGAGGGAATGAGGGAGAGAAGGAAGGATGAAGAGAAAGGGATGGGAGGGAAAGAAGGAGGGAGTGAAGGAGGGAGGGAGGAAGGAAGGAAGGAAGGAAGGAAGGAAGGAAGGAAGGAGGGAGGGAAGGAAGGAGAGAAAGAGAGAAATAAAGAATTCCAGGCTGCCCCAATTGCTTGTGAATTATTTCGAGACAGGGTCTCTCTTTGTGGCTCCAGCCAAGTCCCGGACTTGCTCTGTGGACCAGGATGGCCTCGAACTCACGCCTCCCTGAGCTCCAGAACGCTGCAGAAACCTACTCACCACCTTCCCCTCTCCTCCCTCCCCCAGCCGGCAGCCCCCACCGGGTTTGGATTCACTTGGCAGCGTCCTTGTCCTCTGGAAGCTCCTGCCGTTGTGGGTCTTGCTCTTGTGTTCCACCTTGTGAGAGAAGAACGCTGTGCGGGGGTAAGTGAGGAGAAGGTCACAGTTAGACACACTCCAGGGGTGGAGGAGAGGAAGGGGTATCAGACCTTTCAATTGTCTCCCCAAGACTTTAAGATGCTTCCTGGATTCTGGAGGCAGAGGAGGAAGAGGAGAAAGAGAAGGAGGAGGAGAAGAAGAGGGAGGAGGCAAAAGAGGAGGAAGTAAGAGGAGGAGGAAAAAAAGAAGGAGGAGGGAGGAGAAAAAGGAGGAGGAGGAGAAGAAAAAGGAGGAGGAAAAAGAGGAGGAAGGAGAAGGAGGAGAAGAGGAAGGAGGAAAAGAAGGAGGAGAAGGAGGAGGAGGAGGAGAAGGAGAAGGAGGAGGAAAAAGAGGACGAAGTAAGAGGAGAAGGAGAAGGAGGAGAAGGAGGAGAAGTAGGAGGAAGAGAAGGAGGAGGAGAATGAATTAATGAATGAATGAGTGAATGAATGAATGAGTGCACAGAGGACTGAAGGATTTGCACATAGGGTTAAGTCCATTGCCTGCGCGGAGGGAGCCCAGAGAGAAGGAGCTGATAACACATCGTTATCATTACAATGTACTAATAACATGTTTGCCATCCTCCAGGTCGCAGTACAAGGACCCCCATGTGACCCCTCAGGCAGGTTACCCAGAGGGCCGAACGCTTACCATCAGACCAACCTCCAGGAGGTGACCTCTGAGGAGCTGGGAGGGACTGGCCTGGAAGGGCGTCCTTTGAGCTCCACAGCACATTCCAGTGCATCGCGTAATGTATTTAAATATATTCAAATTTATTCAAATACCCGTGTATTAAAATAAAGTCAAACACATTCAAATATATTTAAATGAGCTTGAATACTCAGGGTTCACAGACGAGGAGAGACAGAGAGAAAAAGAGACAGACACAGAGAGACAGAGACTCAGAGACACAGAGCCAGAGACACAGAGCCAGAGACACAGAGACAGAGATACAGAGATAGAGATACAGAGGGAGACAGAGAGACAGGGACAGAGAGAGACAGAGAAACAGAGAGACAGACAGAGAGACAGAGACACACCCAGAGACAGAGATACAGAAAGACAGAGAGACAGAGACAGACAGAGGCAGAGACAGGGACAGAGACAGAGAGAAACAGACATACACAGAGACAGAGATGGAGACAGAGAGACAGAGACACAGAGACAGATACAGAGAGAGAGACAGAGACAGAGATGCAGAGACAGAGAGACACACAGAGAGAAACAGAAAGACAGAGAGACATAGAGAGACAGAGACAGAGAGAGACACAGAGAGATAGACAGAGACAGAGAGACAGAGACAGACAGAGAGAGACAGATAGAGGCAGAGAGAGACAGAGACAGAGTCAGAGACAGAGACAGAGAGTCAGAGACAGAAACACAGACCAACAGAGACACAGAGAGACAGAGACAGAGAGAGACAGAGACAGACACAGACACAGTAACAGAAACAGAGACAGACACAGAGACAGAGAGACACAGAGAGGCAGAGAGACAGAGAGACAGAGACAGAGAGATACCAGAGTGCTGTGCAGAAGGGACAGGACTCCTGTGTCCACTCCACATCCAGGGATGGAGGGCGATGGTGATTGCGACAGTGACAGTGATGGTGGCAGAAGGCGGCTCTGAGGAAAGCTGTTAAAGGGCCCCTCGCACTTCTCACACACAAGAAAGTGACAATAATAAAATAATAATAGTAAACAGACAAAATTACCAATAAATGATAAAAATCAGGTAATAATAATCAGATAATGATAATAAACAGATAATAATAAACCGATATGAACCAGATGATAATAATCAGATGGTAATAAACAGGTAATAATAAACAGATAATAAGGATCAGATGATAATAATAATGATCAGATGATAATAATATCAGATAATAATAATAAGAAAATGATAATAAACACATAATCATAATCAGATAATAATAATGAACAGATAATAATGATCAGATAATAATAATCAAATAATAATAATCAGATAATAATAACCAGATAATACTAGCCAGATAATAATAATCACATAATAATAAACAGATAATAATAATAAACAGATAATGATAATAATATCAGATAATAATCATAATCAGATAATAACCATATCATAATATACAAATAATAATAAACGGATAATCATAATGGTAATCAGTTGATAATATCAAATAATAATGATTAGATTACAATAATGAAGAGATAATAATAATATCAGATAATAATGTTCAGATGATAATATAATAATAATCAGATAATAATAATCAGATGATGATAATCAGATGATGATAATCAGATGACCAAACCCCAGCCGGTGACGGAAGTGAAGGAAGGCGGGAGCTGATGCAGAGGCAGTGGACCAGCCGCCCAGGGCTGGCTCTGTCCACAGGGGCCTTGGTCTCACCACAAGCCCAGAAGATGGCTCCTCCCACAGGGGGCGGGATCTCCTCACCAGCCCAGGTGATGGCTCCTCCCACAGGGGGCCTGGTCTCCTCACCAGCCCAGGAGATGGCTCCTGCAGAAGTCCTCTCCTTCACAAGAGCTAATTTCAGATCAAACCTGTTTACAAAGCTTTCCGGTTTGGGCCAGCAGCTGATTTTTACTTATTCCTAGAGGAGAATCCTAGGCTCCCTCCGCCATTTCTTTTTTTTTTCCTGGTGATACTTCCTGACCAGTTGTTGGTGGTCAAGAGCTAAAGTCCTGTCCCTAATATTATCATTAACCCTGGAATCCTCCCGAAACAAACGGAGAGAGAGAAAGAGAGATTGTTATGTGAATTTTAACAATGTATTTTAGTTAAAACATTAGAAACACAAAATTAAAAATGTTATTAAAACTTGAATGGAGAAAGATGAACGAGCTTACAAAGGTGGCGAGCCTGCTAGAATAATACATCAACTTTAAACTCAAAAGGAAATCAAAACACCGAGCCTGACTCCTTGGACACCGTCATTGTTAGCAAAGACGTTATCATCTGCAATGGTATGTATTAAAACCGAGAGAGGGATATTCGTTTAGGATAAACACATATGAAAAGATTTGATGTGTCCAGAGACGGGTCAGTAGAGAAAATGAGGAGGAATACCTCCACCTAAGGAGAAGAATTAACACATCTGAGACATCACAAGGTGCTTAAAGACGTTCCCCTGGGACGTGAGGTGGTTGAATCAGCCCAAGAAAACAGCATGAGGTCATGAACATGACAGGAATCAGCATACATCTTTCAACAATAATTCAATAAGTGGTCTAAAATTCTCAATAAAAAACACATGAACTACCAGACTGTCTAAGAGACAGGATCCGCCTATTTTCTACTTCTGAGAACATCCCCTCTACATTAGACACAGAAACTGACTTGTGGTTACAGGTTTGAAAGAATCACAAGGAGGTGGAACCAGAAAACAACTATATTCTATTGTCTGAGAATATTTTTATTTTTTTTGGTCTGATAACATGCACTTCGAGTCAAAAGTTGTCAACAGGGGAGATCCAAAATGGAGGTGTAAGCATGCAGGGAGGTGAGAGCATGCAGTGAGGTGTGAGCATTCAGGGAGTTATGAGCATTCAGGGAGTTGTGAGCATGAAGGGAGGTGTGAACTTGCAGGGAGGTGTGAGCATGTAGGGAGGTGTGAAAATGCAAAGAGGTGTGAATGTGCAGGGAGGTGTGAGCATTCAGGGAGGTGTGAGCATGCAGGGAAGTGTGAGAATGCAGAGGTGAGAACGTGCAAGGAGGTGTGGGCGTTGTAGGAGGTGTGAGTGTCCAGGGAGGTTTGAGCATGCAGGGAGGGGTGAGCGTGTAGGGAGATGTGAGCATGGTAGGAGGTGTGAACATGCAAGGAGGCGTGAATGTGCAGGGAGGTGTGAGCATGCAGGGAGGTGTGAGCAGGCAAGTAGGCGTGAGCCTCATAGGAGGTGTGAGAATGCAGGGTGGTATGAGCATGGTAGGATGTGTGAACTTGCAGGGAGTTGTGAGCATGGCATGAGGTGTGAACCTGCAGGGAGATGTGAACATGTAGGGATGGGTGAACATGCAAGGAGGTGTGAGCATGCAGGAAGTGTGAGCATGCAAGGAGGTGTGTGCATGCAGAGAGCCGTGAGCATGGTAGGTGTGAGCGTCCAGGGCGGTGTGAGCCTTGTAGGAGGAGTGAGTGTGCAGTGAGGTGTGAGCATGGTAGGAGGAGTGAACTTGCAGGGAGGTGTGAGCTTGTAGGGAGTTGTGAACATGCAGGTATATGTGAATGTGCAGGGAGGTGTGAACATGTAGATAGGTGTAAATGTGCACGGAGCTGTGAATGTGCAGGTGGGTGTGTGCATGCAGGGAGGTGTGAGCATGGTATGAGGTGTATGCATGCAGGGAGGTGTTTGCATGGTATGAGGTGTGAACCTGCAGGGAGTTGTGAACCTGTAGGGAGGTGTGAAGGTGCAAGGAGGTGTGAATCTTCAGGGAGTTGTGAGCATGCAGGGAGGTGAGAGCATGGTAGGAGGTGTGAACTTGCAGGGAGGTGTGAGCATGGAAGAAGGTGTGAAATTTTAGGGAGGTGTGAACATGTAGGAAGATGTGAATATGCAAGGAGGTTTACGTGTGCAGGGAGCTGTGAGCGTAGTACTTATGAGCATCCAGAGAGGTGTGAGGCTTGTAGGAGGAGTGGGCGTGCAGTGAGGTGTGAGCATGCAGGGAGGTGTGAACATGTAGAGAGGTATGAATGTGCACAGAGCTGTGAATGTGCAGGTAGGTGTGTGCATGCAGGGAGGTGTGAGCATGATATAAGGTGTGAACTTGCAGGGAGGTGTGAGCATACAGGGAGGTGTGAATGTGCAAGGATGTGTGAATGTGCAGGGAACTGTAAGTATGCAGGGAGCTGTGAGCATAGTAGGTGTGAGCATCCAGGGAAGTGTGAGCCTTGTAGGAGAGAGTGTGCAGGGAGGTGTGAGCATGGTAGAAGCTGTAAACTTGAAGAGAGGTGTGAGCTTGTAGGGAGGTATGAACATGTAGGGACATGTGAGCCTGCAGGGAGGTGTGAACATGTAGAGAGGTGCAAACCTGCACAGAGGTGTGAATGTGCACAAAGGTGTTAGCATGCAGGGAGGTGTGAGCCTGCAGGGAGCTGTGAGCATGGTAGAAGGTGTGAACGTGCAGGGATATGTGAGCATGCAGGGAGGTTTGAGCGTGCAGGGAGATGTGAGCCTTGTAGGTGTGAGCATCAAGGGAGGTGTGAGCATGCTAGAAGGTGTAAACTTGCATGGAGGTGTGAGAGAGGTGTGAACATGCAGGGAGGTGTGAGCCTGCAAGGAGTTTTGAACATGTAGGGAGGTGTAAATGTGCAGGTAGGTGTGAATGTGCAGGTAGGTGTGACTGTGCAGGGAGGCATGAGTGTGCATGGAGGTGTGAGCATACAGGGAGGTGTGAGCATGCAGGGAGATGTGAGCATGGTAGGAGGTATGAACTTGCAGGGAGATGTGAGCATGTGGGGATGTGTGAGCGTGTGGGGATGTGTGAACATGTAGGGAGGTGTGACCGTGCAAGGAGATGTGAGCGGGCAAGAAGGTGTGAGCCTTGTAGGAGGTGTGAGCATGAATGGAGGTGTGAGTGTAGTAGGAGGTGTGAACTTGCAGGGAGATTTGAACCTGTAGGGAAGGGTGAACATGCAAGAAGGTATGAACGTGCAGGGAGGTGTGAGTGTGGTAGATGAGAGCGTCCAGGGAGGTGGGAGCGTGGTAGGAGGTGTGAACTTACAAGGAGGTGTGAATTCAGGGTATTGGGTGGGCTATGCAAGCCTTGAGGACCGTAAAACATGGAAGAACTGAGGGATTGCTGGGAAAAAATTGGCAGCTAATTCTGTATTGATATGTTAAATATGAACCTCTGCCTTTTGTTCCAGGTATGAAACCTACATCTATGGAAATATAAACTTCAGACTGAGCAGTTTGGTCTCCACTAGGTAATGATTAAAAAATGAGCTCACAAGGAAGAAAGGTGGCAAAGACAAAGATTCTATTTTTCTTTGCTTTCTTTATATCTTCTTTCTTTTCTTTGAGGGAGGGTGGGTACCCAGACTGGACTCAAATTTTTGCTGTCGTTTTGCTTTTCTAATTAATTTGTATGTTATTAATCATTTTTATTTTTTCACAATTTATTCGTTGTATACCCCTTTTAAAGGTCACTCCCTCAACTCCTACTGGTCCCACACTTCTTCCCTCTTTCCCCCAAACCCTTTCCCCTAATCCTCTCATAGGGGGAGTTCCCCTCCTCTCCCATCCATCCACACATTATCAGAACACTACTCAGCTATTAAAATCAGGGAAATAAAATTTCTGCTCTTATTACTTCTGCATAGGCCACTGTGCTCACATCAGAAGATTTCATACCATGAACCTTGCCTGCAAGCTTACTGTGAACTAAACAATAGGTATAACTCATTTTAGAGAGTCCCACCCCCAAGACACTGTTTGATTTACCATCTCACATCAAGAAACATGTGAAATTTGAAATGCTATGAAGTGTGAAACATTTTTTTTCACAAGCATTTCAGAGAACGTGGTTCTCTTGCTGCCTGGAGGCTGTTTCCCACCAGCCCAGGAAGGAAGGAGGCCCAGAAGATGAGGTATAAAGCTTGGAAGCCACCAAAGCATAACAAAGATCAGAATACTCGGGGAAAGTAAGTTCAACTTTAGAAAGTAAGTTCAACTTTAATTCTAGAAAACAGAGGGTATGTACCCCTTGGGGAGTGACTGGGATGCTCTAAAATAAGTGTAGATAATTTTTTAAAACAGGGCACTTCAAGGATGCTTGATTTGCATTAAACAGCACATTCCTATCATGTGAAAAAGAACATGGAACCTAATTAACCTATATTTGAAGGGAGGGGAGTTATCAGGGATCTGTGTCAAAGGCCATGTATCAATTTTGGTTGGTGGCATCTATGTCTAAAGGCACTCTCCAGATGAAGTCAGGCAGAGAAAACACACCCTTGCCATGGTTTTACAACTAGGCCAGCAGCAGGGTCATACATGGAAGAGAAAGCCTCCTCCCTCACATCTCAAAATTCAGTCTGGGTTGTGATGGTTTTCAATAGAACCCCTGGAACCATAGGTATGTGCACGCAAAGAAACTTCTACAGGCTACCACTGTTGTGATATTCTCAGAGAACTTCCTGGCTGGTGTTAGTTCACCATTCCCTACATATTCATCCACTGGACTCAAAGTTTCTTGTGTAAAGTGAGGCAACTGAAAACAGTAAATGGTGAGAATCAAGATTATCAATAAGTCTTCCATAAACACCTTATTATATAATACTGTTGCATGTAATTGATATTCAACATTAATTGTATTCTTTTTAAAAATAAGTTTATTTACTTTAAATTCCAATAGTAATCCCTCTCCCTTCTCTGCCCAATGACTACCCTCCGTTCCTATTGCCCCTTATTATATAGTACTGTTGCATGTTCCCTTCAGAAAAGGGAGGTCATTTCCACTGAGCTAGTTTTACAGTTCTGTTGCATCTCAGTGGACCAAAGTACACAAAGGCCTTTCCAAATTGCTTATACTCACAGAATTCCTCTCCAGTAAGGATACTTTTATGATGATGATGACTCTAGATTTGTGCAAGGCCTCACCATTTTAACACATTCATAAGTTTTTCCTCTATTATGAATCCTTTCATGATGATGAAGATTATACAAATGTGGAATGGTTTCACCATGTTAAAAGCACTCACAGTCTTTCTGTCCGTTAGGGTTTCTTTCATGAGTGTGGAGATTATTCTGAAGTCCAAAAGTTTTTTCACATCGGTTACAGTCAGACATCTTTCCAGTATGTGTTATTTTATGTATTAGGAGATGTTATGTGCAAAGGCTTTGCCACATAGTTATATTCATATGGTTTCCCTCCAGAATGTGCTGTTGTCTTAGGAGATGATTGTTACATGCAAAGGCTTTATCACACTAATTACCCTCACAAGGCTTCTCTCCACTGTGTGTCTTTTCCTGTTTTCGGAGACTACTCTGCTGTGCAAAGGCTTTATCAGGTTGGGTATATTCATAAGTTTTCTTTCCAGTATGTGTTCTTTTATGTCTTATGAGATGACTGTTTTCTGCAAAGGCTTTACCACACTGGTTACATTGATAAGGTTTCTCTCCAGTGTGTGTTCTTTTATGGCTCATGAGATGACTGTTTTTTGCAAAGGCTTTACCACACTGGTTACATTCATAAGGTTTCTCTCCAGTGTGTGTTCTTTTATGGCTTAAGAGAGTACTGTTTTCTGCAAAGGCTTTGCCACACTCATTACATTCATAAGGTTTCTCTCCAGTGTGTGTTCTTTTATGGCTCATGAGATGACTGTTTTTGGCAAAGGCTTTACCACACTCATTACATTCATAAGGTTTCTCTCCACTGTGTGCTCTTTTATGGCTCATGAGATGACTGTTTTGTGCAAAGGCTTTACCACACTGGTTACATTCATAAGGTTTCTCTCCAGTGTGTGTTCTTTTATGGCTTAAGAGAGTACTGTTTTCTGCAAAGGCTTTGCCACACTCATTACATTCATAAGGTTTCTCTCCCGTGTGTGTTCTTTTATGGCTCATGAGATGACTGTTTTTTGCAAAGGCTTTACCACACTGGTTACATTCATAAGGTTTCTCTCCAGTGTGTGTTCTTTTATGGCTTAAGAGAGTACTGTTTTCTGCAAAGGCTTTGCCACACTCATTACATTCATAAGGTTTCTCTCCAGTGTGTGTTCTTTTATGGCTCATGAGATGACTGTTTTCTGCAAAGGCTTTGCCACACTCATTACATTCATAACGTTTTTCTCCAGTGTGTGTTCTTTTATGGCTCATGAGATGACTGTTTTCTGCAAAGGCTTTGCCACACTCATTACATTCATAAGGTTTCTCACCAGTGTGTGTTCTTTTATGGCTTATGAGATGACTGTTTTGTGCAAAGGCTTTACCACACTGGTTACATTCATAAGGTTTCTCTCCAGTATGTGTTCTTTTATGCCGTATGAGCTGACTGCTTTTTGCAAAGGCTTTACCACATTGATTACATTTGTAAGGCTTCTCTCCAGTGTGTGTTCTTTTATGCCATATAAGAACAGTGATATACGGGAAGGTTTTCCCACATAGAGTGCATTTAAAGGGTTTCTCTCCAGTATGACTGCTTTCATGCCTGCAAAGAAAATTGGCACATGTGAAAGATTTACCACAGTCATTTCATTACACTAATAAATATATTTATCTATATGAATTAATTTCATAATTTTGTCTAATGGTAAAGAAGAATCAAATTTTAAAGTTTTATCACTTTATTTACATTCACGGTATTCTCCTTCATTACGGGTATTTTTGAATATTCCTGTGATGGTAAGAGAATTTGTTATGTGGATCACTTTTATAGCATCATTTTTCTATAACAGGTTTTCTACTATATATGAAGAGTATTATAAGAATTCAGAGTTTTACCACAGCAATCCCATTCACAAATTTTTGTACTGTATGAATGATACTTCATTTACAAAGTGAGCCAGGACAAGCAGAAGTTCCAAATTCCTAGTATTCATAGGTATTTTCAGCAATATGAGTTTGCTGATAAATTCTCAGTGAAGTTGCAAAACCAATTAACAGTAACCATTTATCACATTCAGAAAATTTACTCACAGTGGGGACTACTACCAAATCAATTGTTCTTGGAGAAAGACAGGGACACTGCTTCTTTCAATATCCCTATGCTCATGTGTCTTAGAATCATTTTGACATATGATATACCAGTTTAATTTACAAAAATAATAAAGATTCCCACATTGAATTAACACAGTTCGTTTTTTGTTCATCATAGACATGTCATATAGGGATTAAGGTTTCTCCACAACAAAATTCTTGATTCTCATAAGCTGCTCCTTTCACTAAACTTTACAATGTTACTGCACGAAAATGAGTAACACTGGTTCTACTATAAATTTTTTGCTTATTAGAAGGTTTTGGACACATACTGATCACCAATTCAGTGTGTATACCTCTTACAATATCTGAGTAGATAGAATGAGACTAAACAGATTGGCAGTTCAAGTCAGTAGCTGTAATGTCCATATGATTCAAATGGTATTTTTGTTACAATATTATTATTTTTTCTTCTATCTTAGGGGAGTGCCTTGTAAACACAAATCAGATACCTGACATTGAAGTACATGGAATGATGAGATTTTAATGATCATCAGTACGCATAAAGCAGTGCTGTTTTTACACTGTTGCTTTTCTTTAAAACTTCCAGGACACAGCCATGTGTGCTGGTACATGCCTTCAATCCCAGCACTTGTGGAGGCAGAAGCAGGCAGATCTGTGTGATTTTGAGGTAAGGCTGGTCTAACAAGCAAGTCTAAGAAAGTCACAGATACCCAGAAAAAAAAATCTTTTTCAAAAACAGAAAATAAAAAGCAGCCAATAACCAAACAAACAAAAAACACCAAACTTCCAGGACACATTAAAATTTAAGATTTATATCTGTATCAACATGCACATAAAGTTACCTTTTATTACTTGTAGAACTTTGAAAATGTTCTTCAATATTATGGTCATCCCAATTGTAGCCTAAAATATAGTACGAGAAAATATATATTATTGGAAATATCATATTATTATTAAGGTAAACTTAACTCACTATCTTCTGTGACCCTTAGAACCATGCCTGATTTATTTACCACATTCCTCCTCATTCTCAATTGGAATTACAGAAGAGGATCAATAACAAAGTAAGATTTGTCTCTTTATTTTAAAAGTGAAAGAAAAATTGCAGTCTTACCTATAGAAGTGAGGTTTTCACAGGTCTCTAGCATCACATCTTTGTAGAGTTGCTTCTGTGAAGGTTCCAGCAAGGCCCACTCTTCTTGGCTGAATTTCACATGCACGTCATTGAAGGTCACCGAATTCTAAAATATGCCATACATTTGTACAACAGAAACAGTGGCAACAATATAAATTTATACTTCATTGCCAATATAATCATATAATTCTAGTGCTTCTTTAATTTATTTTCTGACACAGAAGTGCGAATGTTAGACAGTTGGGTGCTGCGCGTGATGTGAAGTAGGGGAGATGAAAAAGCCTAAAGGTTAGATTGAAAAAAAAAAAAAACCAAAGGCGTGCTTCAAAAACCTGTGTTTCATCAGTTTGTAAGACATGAATATAAAGTAGCCATTAGTTGGGTTCTTGAGCAATCTATGAATCATCTTCAGTTACTTGGGTGAGTAGGTCAGCACCCTGTCATGAGACAGGTGGAAGGACAAAACACAGTCATGATATTTTATATAGCAACAAATGAGATGTGTTGATCAGGGGACACTGAACAGATGGGTAACATTAGTCAAAAGACAACATGGTACTGAATATTATGTTTTGACCAGGGCTCAGGGATGTGGCATATTAGTATGTGAAGAGGGGGGCTCATATATTTGTGGAAGGGAAAGTGGACTACAGTGAATACATGGATAAAAATAATGTGAGTGGCAAGCAACCACAATCATAGCCAATAACATCATATTTCTTTGTGACCAGACAAAAGAAAAGGAATAGAACACATAATTATTCTTTGATCATTGTTTTGTATATCCTCCTTACTTAATAATGTAGTCTATAGATTAAAAATAAAGATTAAAACTTTTCCATTAAAAAAGAAGTGTTAATGTTATCACTAAGTCATTTTAGAAGAAAACGGAATAACAAGTTTTAACTGTATCATATCTGAACTTTTTGAAGAGGATATAGCTTTGGAATAGACATGGCAATTAATGTGGACAAAGACAGAGAGAAGAGTGTGAAATAGAGAGACAGACACATAGAGACAGAGACACACAGAGAGAGAAATTAACAGATGAACAATACTAAGTACAGATCAGAGAAATTTATTAACAGTTACTAACTACAAAAAATGGTGGACAAGCTGGGTGTATTCTGTCATGCCTTCAATTCCATCACTCAGGAGGCAGACACAGGTGTACCTTATTGAACTGGATGTCAGCATTATCTCTTCAAAGAGTTCTAGGACAGCCAGACCTATATAGTAAGACAGAGCCTCCCCTAAAAGTCAATCAAACAAACACAAAATATTGAAAGAACTCAGAGGTCTTTACTGAAGCTTCTACAAGGAATTATACATTCACTCCTGTTGTATATTTATTTTCCAGAAATCCGCAGTGCCCCAGCTTAAACTGTAACTTCAATGATATCTTACTAAAAGGGAATGCATGTTTAAACAGGTAAAAATAGAAGACAAAAATATTAGTGGTGTAAATGATGATCATAAATGAGCAACATAAAATAGGAGAAATGGCTCAGCAGTGAGGAGCTCTTACTGCTCTTGCATATAATTGGGCTCAATTGTTAGTGTTTACTTGGGACCCACTACTTTCAATTGCTATAAGTTCATGAATTCTGAAGACATCTTCAGACTACTGTGAGGATTAGGCACACAAGAGGTGCATATTCATGCATACAATCAAAATACTTATATTCAGTAAAAACTAAAAATAGATCCCAGATGGCTGGGGTGATTGTACACTGTGTCTGATAACCTGGGGAGCAGAGACTGCACAGTGACCAATAGTTGGATCTGTGGTCCCCCAAACACCACTGACTGTGTTTCCAAGGTAAGAAGAAAACCAATGATGAGGGAAACAATTGGGTCCAACCTCAGAGTGCCCAGCAAATCCCTGTGAAAATTCCTTGGATGTTGCAGCAGGAATAAGTTTTTCAAGCAAAGGGACCCAAGAAGGAAGCAGGAGTAACTATTCTAATATCTAATAAAACAGACTTTCAACCAAAATTAATTGAAAGGGATGAGGAAAAGGGAATCCAAGATGGCATTGCCAGGAGGACCAGGATAGGAACAAGACAGCAATGTTGGTACAGCAACTAAAAGACTAAACTCTGGGTCCTAAAAGAACAGCAATCGTGTTTCCCAGGTGAGAGGAAACTCAGTGGTGTGGGGATCATTCAGTTCCACTCTCAGGTCACTCAGTGAGAACCCGGAAAATATCTCATGCGCAGGATGCACCTGTGTGTCCTGATCACCTTCCCAGGCAAAACTGTGTGCTCCTGGGCACCAGAGACTGGGAGCCCCAGTCTCAAAAAAAAAAAAAAAAGAACAGGGAAGAAGAAAGTTGGACTGACCTCAGGTCACCCAGTCTATCCCTGGAAAAGGTCCTGCAGGCTGGTGGGTGCACAGCTTCCAGCCTTGAGTGGGCCTCCAGTTGCGAGACCTGCATGCCCTACTCTCCATCACAGACAGAACTCTGTGCCCCAGGACACTAGAGGATGGGTTTCCCTGTCTGGATAAAACCCCACAGGCAGGGAAAGAGCAGGTCCCAGCTTAGAGCACTCAGCCAACTCCCCCACACACACACTACCACCACCACACATGGGAATATTCTTGGAAATGTTTTCAGGTTCTTTCCCAGTCACCAGCTTGGTAGCCATCTGGCAAGTGCCTACCCATTCTACACACCATGTCAAACACCACAGACTAGGTCTTCATGTTGGGAGAAAACCCAAAGGTGGGGAAAACATCTGACCCTACCTCAGGACACCTAGCTCTGGAGAAGTTTCTGGTTATTCACAGGCTCCAGACTCTAGCCTCCTGCTGCACATGTGAGAGCAGTGATCAGCTGCCACGGGTTACTGCTTCGGTACTGGGGCACAGAGCTCTAACCTCAGACCAACAGAAGCCTGGGATCCCCAAGATCAACCCCCAGATACTGCTCTAAGGGACAACCAGTTATCCCTAACTAAGCTGACCAAACCATGGGGTACCCAGGTTACAGCTACAGCTTACTAAATTTACAGCAAGAAAGCCAGAAGCAGGACAGCTGTCTCCAGGACTTCTCTGGGTGAGAGAAGAGCCCCCTTGACTAACAAAGACCACAATTACTGCTCAGGTCTCTATGCCTGTGGTGAGTTTTGGCAATTCCTGAGAAATACCTGCTATTCAGTGACAGTACCTCAAAAGCTGAGGAGCCCTCCTTCAGGAAAAATCATCTTCCTGCCAAGGGGATTATCCCCACCACAGGATTCCAGGAAGCGCCAGAAACTAACACCCAACACCTAAAATAGCCAAATGGGTAGAGGCAAGTGTAAAAGCTCAAAAAGACAGAGCAGTATGGCATCTCCAGAACCCGGTTATTCAGGGGCAAGCCGCCCTGGACACACCATGGTAAATGAAATTCAAGAAGATGACCTTACATCTGTGCTTATGAACAGGATAATAGCGGAAAAAAATAAACTACATAAAGATCTAGATGAAGATAAAGTCAAACAGATTATTGCCTTTTGCAAAGAAATGGAGGAAGATAAAGTCAAACAGATTATGGACATCCTTAAAGAAATACAGGAAGTTGCAGCCAAGTAATTTGTGGCTTTTAGAGAGGAAATACTTAAATCACTAAAAGATATTAAAGAAACAGAGGATTGTTTGAACAAACAGCTGAAGGAATTGAAGGAAAATACGGTCAGAGAAGTGAAGGAAATCAATAAAATGGCTCAAGATCTGATAAGAGAATTGGAAAAAAATTAAAGAAAACACAAGTGGAGGAAACTGTGGAGAGAAAGAACTTAGGGAGGAAAAGAGGAACTACAGAAGTAAGCATAAGCAATAGACTACGAGAGATGGAAGAAAGAATCTTAGGTGTGGAAGACACAATGGAATAAATAGATGTAGCTATCAAAGAAAATGTTAAATCTAAAAAATTCCTGACACAGACCATCCAAGAAATCCAAGACAACATGAAAAGCAAAACCTAAAAGTAATAGGAATCAAGGAAAAAGAAGATTCCCTCCTCCAAGGCCCAGAAAATATTTTCAACAAAATCATAGAAGAAAATTTCTCCAACTTAAAAGAGAGGTCTACAAGAATACAAGAGGCCTAAAGAACACCCAATAAATTAGACCAGAATAGAAAATCCTCCCACCACATAATAAACAGTAAGTATACAGAACAAAGAAAAAATACTAAAAGCTGCAAAGGAAAAAGGCCAAGTAACATATAATGGCAAACCAATCATTATCACACCTGACTTTTCATCAGAGACTATGAAAGCCAGAAGGGCCTGAACAGATATCATGCAGACCCTAAGAGAACACAGATGATCACCCAGGCTACTATACCCAGCAAAAGTCTCAGTCATCATAGATGGAGCAAACAAGATATTTAATGACAAAAACAAATTTAAACAATACCTACCCACAAATCCAGAGGTACAGAAGCTCCAAGAAGGAAAACTAACTACAACCCAGGAAAGCTAACTACATTCAGGAAAACACAGGAAAGAAATAATGTCACTACAGCAAAACTAAAAGTAACCAAGCACACAAACACACTACCACAGCAACATCAAAATAAAAGGAGCTAACAGCCACTGGTCATTAATTTCCCTCAACATCAATGGACTTAACACTCCAATAAAGAGACAGACTAACAGAATGGATATGTAAACAAGACCCAACAATCTGTTGCATACAAGAAACACATCTAAGTCAAAAAGATAGACATTACCTGAGAATAAAAAGGTGGAAGGTTCCAAGCAAATGGACCCAAGAAACATGCAGGAGTAGCCATTTTAATATCTAATAAAGTAGATTTTCAATCAAAATTAATCAAAAGACACGAGGAAGGTCATTTCATACTCATCAAAGGAAAATTCCGCCAAGAAGAAATCATAATTCTGAACATCTATGCTCCAAATACAAAGGTACCCACATTTGTAAAAGAAACATTAATAAAACCTAAACCGCACACAAATCCCCACACATTACTACTGGGAAACTTCAACACCCTACTCTCAACAAAGGACAGGTAAACAACAGAAATTAAACAAAGAAACAATATCTCTAATAGAGGTCATGTATCAAATGGACCTAACAGATATCTACAGAATCTTACACCCAAAGACAAAAGAATTTACCTTCTTCTCAGCACCTCATGGAACCTTCTCCAAAATAAACCATATCGTTGGTCACAAAGTGAGTTTCAACAGATATAAGAAGATTGAAATAATGCCTTGTATCCTACCTAATTACCATGGACTAAAGCTGGACCTCAACAACAACAGAAATAGCAAAAAGCCTACACTCACATGGAAACTGAACAACTCACTACTAAATGACAGCTGGGTCAGGGAAGAAATAAAGAAAGAAATTCAAGTCTTCCTAGAATTCAATGGAAATGAAGACACAACACAACCAAACTTATGGGAGACAATGAAAGCAGTGCTAGAAGGAAAGTTCATAGCACTAAGTGCCTTCAAGAAGAAATTTGTAACATCTCACACAATCAACTTAATAGCTCATCTAAAGGCCCTAGAAGAAAAGAATCAGAAACACCAAAAAAGAATAGACACCTGGAAATAATCAAACTCAAGACTAAAATCAATAAATTAGAAACAAATAAAACAATTCAAAGAATCAATGAAACCAAGACCTGGTTCTTTGAGAAAATTAACAAGATAGACAAACCCTTAGCCAAACTAACTAAAAGCAGAGAGAGATTATCCAAATTAACAAAATCAGAAATGAAAACGGGACAAAACAAAAGACACTAAGGAAATCCAAACAATCGTTAGGACTTACTTCAAAAGTTTATATGCCAAAAAAATTGAAAATCTAAATGAAATGGACAATTTTCTTAATCAATTACACTTACCAAAGCTGAATCAAAAGCAGGTAAATCAATAAAATAGTCCTTTATCCACTAAGGAAATAGCATTCCTCAAAAGACTGCAATCCACAAAAAGCTCAGGACCAGATGGTTTCAGTGCAGAATTCTACCACTCCTTCAAAGAAGAGGTAACTCCAGCTATCTTCCATTTATTCCACAAAATAGGAATAGAAGGAACTACGAAACTCATTCATTGAAGCCACAGTCACCTTGTAACCTAAACCTCACAAAGACCCAACAAAGAAAGAGAATTTCAGGCCAATCTCCCTTATGAACATTGATGCAAAAATACTCAACAAAATACTTTGCAAACCCAATACAAGAACACATCAAATATATCATCCACTATGACCATGTAGACTTCATGCCAGGTATGCAGGGGTGGTTCACTATACAAATATCCATCAATGTGATCCACAATATTAAAAAATTGAAAGAAAAAAAAACACATGATAATCTCCTTAGATGCTGAAAAAGCATTGAAAAAATCAAGCATCCATTCATGTTTAAACTATTGGAGAGATCAGGGATACAAGGCACACACCTAAACATAGTAAAAGCAATATACAGCAAGCCTGTAGCCAACATCAAGTAAACAGAGAGAAACTTAAAGCAATCCCACTGAATTCAGGGACAAGGCAAGGCTGCTCACTCTCTCCATATCTCTTCAACATAGTTCTTGAAGTCCTTGCTAGAACAAGAAGAAAATTAAAGGAGACCAAAAGGATACAAATTGGAAAGGAAGAAGTCAAAGTATCACTATTTGAAGATTATATGATAGTATACCTGAGTAACTCCAAAACTTCTACCAGGGACATGCTACAGATGATAAACACCATCAGCAAAGTGGCTGGATACAAAATTAACTCAAAATAATCAGTAGCCCTCCTGTATACAAAAGATAAAAGGGCTGAGAAAGAAATTAGGGAAAGAACACCCTTCAAAATAGCCACAAAGGACATAAAGTACCTTGGTGTGACCATATCCAAGCAAGTCAAAGACTTGCATGAAAAAAACTTCAAGTCTCTGAAGAAAGAATTAGAAGAAGATAGCAGAACATGGAACTATCTCTGATACTCATGGCTTAGCAGGGTTAACATAGTAATAATGGACATCTTACCAAAAGCAATCTACAGGTTCAATGAAATTTCCATCAAAATACCAACAGAATATTTTACAAACCTTGATAGAAGATTTCTCAACTTCATATGGGATGCTATGAAAGCAGTCCGAAGAGGAGTTTGAATACCAACAAAGGCCATCATAAGCTATTGGAGACATCCCATACAAGCAACTTAATGGCATACCTGAAAGACCTAAGAAAAAAAGAAACAGACACACCCAGCAAGAGTAGACCACTAGGAAAAACCAAACTCAGGGCTGATATCAATAAATTAGAAACAAAGATAATAATTCAAAGAATCAACGAAACCAAGAGCTAGTTCTTTGAGAAAATAAAAAACACAGAAAATTCTTAGCCAAAGTAAGTAAATGGCAGAAAGACACTATCCAAATCAACAAAGTCTGAAAGAAAAAGATATAATAGACACTGAGAAAATCCAAAGAACCATTAACTTTTATGTCAAAATCCTATATGCCCCAAAATTTGAAAATCCAAATGAAATATACAATTCTCTTTAAATTCCACTTACCAAAGTTGACTCAACATCAGGTAAAGATAATAAATAGTCTTATAGTGCCTAAGGCAATAGAGGCAGCCATCAAAATACTCCCAACCAAAAGAATCCAAGGGCCAGATGATTTCAGAGCAGAATTCTACAAGACCTTCAAAGAAGAGCGAATACTGATATTCTCCAAATTATTTCGCAAAATAGAAATGGATGCAACATGACCAAATTCCTTTAGTGAGACCACAGTCACCTTGATAAATTCTCAAAGATCCCCAAAAAGAAAGACCAATCTCTTTTATGAACAATGATGTAAAAATACTCAATAAAATACTTGCAAACCAAATCCAAGAACATATCAAAGATATCATCCACCATGACCAAGTAGGCTTCATCCCAGGCATGCAAGGGTGGTTAAGTATATGGAATCCATCAATGTAATCCACCGTATAAACAAATTGAAAAAAAGACCATTTTCATAGATGCTGAAAAAGCATTTGACAATATCCAACAGTTATTCTTGTTTAAAGTCTTGGAGAGACCAGGGACAAGGCACATATCTAAAAATAGTAAAGATAGTATACAGAATATATACAGAATAGTATATAGCTAACATCAAACTAAATGAAAAGAATGTTTAAGTCAATTCCACTGGACTTGGGGACAAGACAAGGCTACACACTCTCTCCAAATCTCTTCAATACAGTACTCGAAGACCTATCTAGGGCAATAAGACAACTAAAGGAGATTAAGGGGATACAATTGATAAGGAAGAAGTCAAAGTATCTCTATTCACAGATGATATGACAGTATACAAAAATGAGCCCAAAATTCTACTGTAGGGAACTCCTAGAGTTGAAAAACACTTCAGCAAAGTGGGTGGATATAAAGTTCACTTAAAAAAAACCTCAAAAAAATACACTCCTGTATGCAAAAGACAAATGGACTGAAAAAAATTAGGAAAATAACACCCTTCACAATAGCCAGTAAAAAAACAAAACAAAACAAAAAAACAACAACAACCAAAAAAACATAATGTATTTTGGTGTTATCCTCAACAAGCCAGTAAAAAACCTATATGAACAACAACAACAACAACAAAAAACCCCAAAAACTTCAAGCCTCTGAAGAAAGAAATTGAAAAAGATACCAGAAGATAAAAATATCTCTCATGCTCATGGATCAGTAGGATCAACATAGTAAAAATTGCCATCGTAACAAAAACAATCTACAGATTCAATGATATTCCCATCAAAATATCAACATAATTCATTAAAGAACTTGAAAGAACAATTCTCAGCTTCATATGGAAAAATAAAAAAGCCAGAATAGCTAAAACAATCCTGTACAATAGGGGATCTTCAGTAGGTATCACCATTCTTCATCTCAAGGTCTATTATATATCAATAGTAATAAAAACTGCATGGTACTATAATAAAAACAATCAGTGGATCAATGGAATTGAAGTGAAGACCCGTAAATAAACCCACACACCTATGTCCACTTGATTTTTGACAAAGAAGCCAAAACCATGCAATGGAAAAAGGACAGCATCTTCAACAAACAGTGCTGGTCTAACCTGAAGTTTACATGTGGAAACATGAAAATAGATCCATATTTATCTCCCTGCACTAAACTGCAGTCCAAGTTGTTCAAAGACCTCAACATAAAACCAGATACACTAAATCTGTTAGAAAAAAAAGTGGGAAAGATTCTCGATCTCATTGGCATAGAAGGTAACTTCCTCAACAGAACACCAAGAGCATTTACTCTAAGATCAAGAATTAATGAATAGGATCTCATGAAACAAAAATCTATGAAGCAAAGAACACTGTCAATAGAACAAAATGACTGCCTACAGCCTGAGAAAAGATCTTCACCAACCCTATATACAACAGAAAGAGCTAATAAACAATATATACAAAGAGCTCAAGAAATTAAACTCCAACAATCCAAATAATCCAATTTAAAACTGGGGTACAGAACTAAACAGAGATTTATCCACAGAGGAATATCAAAATGGTGGACATTAAATGCTCAATATCTATAGCCATCATGGAAATGCAAATGACATTCCATCTTAAACCCATCATGGTTAATGTTAAAACCTGAAGTGACAGCAAGCTAGCAAGAATGTGGAGAAAGAGTAACACTCCTCCATTGCTGGTGGGAGTGCAAACTTATACCACCGCTTTAGAAATCAATCTGATGCTTTCTCAGACAATTGGAAATAGTTTTACTTCAAGACCCAGCTCTACCATTCCTGGGCATATATAAAAAAGATGCTCCACCATTCAACAAAGATATTTGCTCAACTATGTTCATAGCATCTATATTCATAATAGTCAGAATAGGGAAACAAACTACATGTCTCTCAAACAAACCATTGTTTTACAGAAATTGTGGTACATTTACACAATGGAATGCTACTTGGGTATTTAAAACAAAAAGGAAACCATGAAATTTTCAGGCAAGTGGATGGAACTAGGAATTATCATCCTAAGCGAGTTATTCCAAAACCAGAAAGACATGCATGATATATACTCATTTGTAAGTGGATAATAGCCATAATACAGGATAAACATACTACAAGCCACAGGCCTAAAGGAGCTAAATAAAAAGAGGACCCTATGGAGGATGGTCAATTCTTATTCAAAAGGGCAAATAGAATTGACATCAGAAGTGACTGAGGAGAGGGAAGAGGATGAGAGCCTAACATACATATTCTCTGAAAGACTCTACCCAGCAGGGGATCGAAGCAGATGTTAAGACTCACAGCCAAACTTTGGGCAGAGCACAGGGAGTCATAGGAAAGACTGGGAGGATAGAAAGACCCAAAGCTGACAGGAGGTCCATAAGAAGACCAACAAGTCCAATGAATCTGGGCCCAGGGGACCTGCAGAGACTGATGCACCAACCAAAGACAATTCATGAAGAGGACCCAGACCCCTGCTCAGATGTAGCTGATAGGCAGCTCAGTCTCCATGTGGGATCCATAGTAAGAGGATCCCACGTCTCTCACATGGACTCTGTTACCTGCTCTTTAATCACTTCCCCGTGGTGGAGCGGGTATTGCATGTCACAAAGGAAGAGGATACAGGCAGTCCTAGTGAGAATTGATAGGAGGGCTCCTACCATCTGAGAAGTAGAAAATTAGATAAGGGGGAAAGAGGAAAGGAGGGTAAGGCCAGCAAGAGACAAGGGAGGGGTTTCAACTGGGATGTTAAGCAGATAAATTATTTTTAAATGCTATTTATTTATTTATTACAATTTATTCACTTTGTATCCCTACTGTAACTCCCAGTCCCATCCACCTTCCTACTTCCCTCCCATGCCCTTTTTCTAGTCTCCTGATAGGGGAGGAACTCTTCCCCTTCTGTCTGATCCTAGCTTATCATGTCTCATCAAGGATGGCTGCATCATTTTCCTCTTTGGCCTCACAAGGCTGCACCCTCCAGGAGGAGGTGATCAAGAGCCAAGTTCATGTCAGAGAATAAATTATTAAGAAACAAATTTAAATTAAAAATGAATTAAATGTGAATAAATAAATAAATAAATAAAGTTAAAAAGAACCAAACAGAACAAGTAGGAAGGTTGTCATACACCTGACCCTACATTCCAGGCTCAGCGGCCAATGATGATGATGTTCATGCCAGGCATGTTGGACTAAATTTAAGCCAAATACTCAACTGCAGTTAGACTTGTAAGTTCAAAACCTGCCTGGTCTACATACCAACTTTCAGGACAGCCACAGCTACATAAAAACTTTTTCTTCAATGTCAAAACAGAAACGTTATCTTCTCTGGGAGCTATTTTGATTCAATCAAATATGTTCTGACCAAATTCACTGTAGAATTATTGTCATCCCATAATGAAAATGTAGTCTAATTTCAATGATCCTAAAATTCTGCAATAGCTCATACACTGTCCAAATGTCCAAAGTCTCTACTGACACAGAAGAAAAATCTCTTGGGTGCCACATCTTGTAACATCAGAAACAAGTTACATCATTCCAACATAGATGCACAGAATACCCATTTTCATTCCAGTATATAGTGATGGGAGACTGGACCAAGGAAAAAAGATCAGCAAGGAAGTCAACAAATCCTGTTGCTGATTCAAAAGGCTTAGATTGTCCTATCCCTGCAATGTATCATACATCTCTGTTTGGTTACTTCCACTTCCTAAAGACAGCACTATATTAGATGTGTCTCATAACTTAGGTATCTGAACATCTTGTAGTGTCAAGGTACAACTTGACCCTGCTTCATGCAATGAACCTTTACAGCATCTTCGCTGGGGATCTGATTCTGCCAAACACAGATGGCTGGCACAGTGCTGAACAGAAACCACAAAGAAAGCATCCATTACCTTAAATTTTGAATCTTTCTTGTTTCCAGAACCAGCACAACATGGGTGAGCCTGTCAAGTTGGATTCTAAATTGGGATGGACGTTGTCACACTTTGACCACATTTGGAGCAGCTTTTATATGAAGTTCTTTCCTGGCACTAGGAATCACGTTGCCTACTCCTTCCATTAACAGAAGAATTAGCAAGAGGGAGTATTAATCTATGGAAACCATCTTAGGCTTCAGATCCAAAGCTAGGACCTTCTCTTTGATGGCAATAATCTCCTTGAAAATTCCTGTCTCTGTTTCACCACGTTTCTGCCATCTAAAACTACCTAGTGTTTTTCTCTACAAACCAAAGACCTTACATTTATTTCTGCTCCACTTGGCTCATTCTTTTACTCTGGCCCTGAACATCTCACTAATAATATCCATTCAACAGATTCAACATTCCATGTAAGAAATCCAGCCCATTATTTTTTAATTCTACTTTACTCAATTTCTCAAGGCATGGGCAGAATAAGCATGATTTGCAGCTAAAATATCACACAAATGACCTCTAGCTTAATTTTCCATGGAGTCTATTTTCCACTGAAATCCTATGACCTGGACTTACTTTGTCTGCATTAGTGTCAACACTCTGATCAACTAAGTCCTACCAGAATAGCCGATGAAGCTCTGTATACAGCTTTCTAAAGTTTTTCCCATCTTAAATCCTGATGTTTTCCATATTCCTTAAAAAGTGAATATTCCAAGGTTGTGTCCAGCAGTGAAATCACTCTTTGTATATATATATTTTTGTTCTAATTTGCTACTTTGTTCTGTGACTACATCCCGTAACCAAAAGAATCCCAGGTCATAAATGGGTTTACTCATTGAGTTTGGTTGTGTCAGATCACAGTCCATCATTTTGGGAGCTTAGCATAGAAAGTCAAGTTTGAATGAAATTAAGGCAAAAGCCATGACAAACGTTTTTGGGTTGGTCTCCTACTTAATCACTGTCTCATGCTCAGGGAGTTATCTTATGTGGGCCAAGCCCATTTTCTTAGGGTTATTGCATCTCTCAGTGGAAGAGCCTTCCCACATCAATCATCTGTCAACACAATCTCTCACAGATATAGCAGCCAGCTTCTCTGTTGAGGGCATGCCCTTAATTGAGGCTCCCTCAGATGACTGTAGGCTTTGAAATGTTGACAACTGAAGCTAATAAGGACAAAGATACAACAATATATGAAAAAGTAAGAGGGAACAAGTCAGGAGCCTGACACAGAGGACCCATGAAAAGCTCTGCCCTGCAGACTATCAATGTAGATGCTGAGACTTATGGGCAACCTTTGGGCAGAGTGCATGGAATCTTAGGAAAGAAGTGGGAAACAGTAAGATCTGGAGAGGACAGGAACTCCACAAGGAGAGCAACAGAACCAAAATACCTTAGCACAGGGGACTTTCCTGAGACTGATATTCCAACCAAGGACTATGCATGGAGAAAACCTAAGACCCCTGCACAGATGTAGCCCATGGCAGTTCAGTATCCAAGTGGGTTCCATTGTAATAGGAACAGGGACTGTCTCTGACATGAACTGATTGGCCTGCTCTGTAATTACCTCCCCCTGAGGGGGAAGCAGCATTACCAAGCCACAGAAGAAGACAATGCAGCCATTCCTGATAAGACCTAATTGACTAGGATCAGAAAGAAGGAAAAGAAATCCTCCTCTATCAGTGGACTTGGGGAGGGGCATGCATGCAGAAGGTGGAGCAAGGGAGGGATTGGGATGGGAGAAGGGAGAGAATCACAGGGGGGATACAAAGTGAATAAAGTGTAATTAATAAAGAAAAAATATAAAAAAACAAAAATATTGTGTTAATTCTATCAGTCACTTAAGTAGTAAAAACCGATACATTGACGATTGCAAGAATTTGAAAACACAGATATACCAAGGAATGAGGAGAGGGAAGCCTTTAAGATCAAGAAGAGAAAAGTAAAACTGTTTCTCTAAATCAAGTCCCCAAATCAACAGAAACTCAAGGAATTATAGCATAATATAATAAATTTTCAGAAGGCAAAAATATGTGAAGGTCTATTCCTTTCAAGAGAAAAAATTAATATAATATAATATAATATAATATAATATAATATAATATAATATAATATAATATAATATAATATAATATATATAAACAAATCACACAATATACATAGCACCCCTGTCAAAAGGAAACACAAAGATAAGCCTACAAATATAACATAGTCCTATAAGCAAATACAATAGGATTATAGTCAAAATCAAAATCAAAGACATCACTGGCCATTACTCAACTTGTGCAATCTGGTTATTTCCTTTGGCAACAATAAAAAATGTATTGGAGGTGGAGGGCTATTCCAATTGAAGAGATTCCATTAAAGCATACAAATGTTTCAACATTAGAATAAAATAATTTTGACTACTAAAATTATCTCATACTCTTATGATAAAGAAAGGGATATCTGTTATGATCATTTGGGAACCATATTATTTTCTGTGGTTGATGATTGGATATATGTCTGCACCAGTGTCAGAAAATGTAAACTTTTAAATGTCAAGTAGAAGAAAGCTGATTTTTATAGAAACAGTGTGCTTGTATTATATACTTAAACACTTCCTTTTGCACCAATTGCTGTAATGACCAATATCATCTTCATCATCTTCATGATGTTTGTTTGTTTAAAGATTTTTTTTGTGTATGCTTTCAGCTATGTTTGTATATTCAGGATGTGCTGTGGTATGTGATATGAATAAATTCCATAAGGAAATCCAGGCAAAACATAATCACACTATTGGAGGAAACCAATAAATTCCTTAAATAAAGCCAACAAACATTTGAGGGATGTGAGGCTTTGCTGGATTAGGGTAAACTCTGACATCTTTGGATAGCCATTTATTTGCACTCAGTCTATGAAGGTGAACTCTGTTTTCTCAAGGAAGGGCCTAAAAATCCACTCCCTGATATGTTTGACCCCAGGTCTGGTAAAGAGCCTCAGGGCAGATTATTAGCCAAACCCTTTCCTGATAAGAAAACTGCTCCAACAAGCATCTCTAAATTCCTAGAAATGCATCACCCTGCTTAGGATCTTATTCTTCAGCAGTGACTTTCAACTGTACTCAGAGATTTTCCCCCTACAAATAGGATAATTAAGTACTGTGTTCTTCTTGCAATAGGACCATGATACTGCATGGAAAATGAATATACATTTTCATGCATACATAAGCCAAGTATCCTTGACCCCTAGACCATAGTAAATCAAACATTCATCCTCAAAATCCTTCTCTCTGCCCAAGGTTTATAAATCCCTGACTTCAAATAAACATGCTGGGTGTGAATCCATGTGGTTGGTTGTATGCCACTTGATACCATCAGCCTTCCATCATGGCCCCTGAGAGTCATCATTTATCTCCCTTTGGGCCTGCTCAATGGCCCACTGGGCCTAGGACTCACTGGGTCTGTGTCTCACCAGGCCTGAGTCTTGGTTGCAACCAACCAGGCATGGACTTTCACCTGCACTTCTGAGGTGCTTAGCACAGCAGCTTAACCAAGAATGGTAACACTTTGGTATTGCCATAGGCTAGAACACCCGAAATTCCACTACCACTGGTGATCTCATTCTAGCTGTAACAGTCCATAGAAAATTCTTTTGATACTCCAGCCTAGTGAACATATCAGATTCAGAAGCCAGAAAAATATCAATTGAATTTTTGGCTTTTGAAAATGCTTATTTAAAATGCAAAAAGGTGATTAGACCTTTAAAAGCAAGATCAGCACCAAGAGAGGCATGGATTAGAAATACAATGGATATTTGATCTCAGGTTATGATACTAACCTGATAGGAGAAGAACTTTCTAAGAATCTAAGAAAAGGAAAGGGGTCCAGCATGGCAGCAAACAGTGTGCAATGTTTCTGAGGGGAACAGGATCTAAAATTCTGAAATTTGTGAATGGAGGGGCTGCTGAAGCCAGAACATCCACATTGAGGTTTCCTGGGTGAGAGGGGAAAATCTGTGAGTTTGGAGAGTTTGTAGCCAGGTCACCCATGGACATCTCCGAGGATTGAGAGTGTCGAATATTCAACCCCCCCTGTACTTCCCCTTGCCCAAGCATGGGTCTCCCTGCTCAGCAGAGGTGGCAGTAGTTGTCCCATGCATATGATGATATACATGAGTGATCCCATAATTTAACCAGAGAACTCCTTCAGCTGATAAACACTTTCAGCAAAAGGGCTGGATACAAAATTAACAAAAATTCTGTAGCCCTCCTATATATGAAAGACAAAAGGGCCAAGAAAGAAATTAGGGTAAAAACACCCTTCAAAATAGCCACTAATAACATAAAGCACCTTGGTGTGACTCTAACCAAACAACTGAAAGACCTGTTTAAAAAACAATTCAAGTTTCTGAAGGAAGTAATTGAAAAAAACATATCAGAAGAAGAAAAGAGCTCCCATGCTCATGGATTGGTAGGATTAAAACAATGAAAATGGCCATCCTGCCAAAAGCAATCTACAGATCCAGTACAATTCCCATCACATACCCACACAATTCTTTACAGACCTTTAAAGAAAAAAAAATGTCAGTTTCATATAGAAAACAAAAAATCCAGAATTGCTAAAACAATCTGTACAACAACAGATCTTCTGGATCTCAAACTGTTCCACAGAGCAATAATAATAAAAAACTGCATGCTACTAGCATAGGTACATAATGGTGGATCAATGGAATCAAACAGAAGACTCAGAAATAAACTAACACAGCTACGGATACTTTATTTATTTTTTTGACAAAAAAACCAAAACCATACAATGGAAAAATGACAGAATCTTCAATAAATGGTGCTGGTCTAACTGGATGTCTACATGTAGAAAATGCAAATAGATCCATATTCATCACCCTGAACCAAATTAAAGCACAAGTGGATCAAAGATCTCAACATAAAACCAGATACACCAAATCTGTTAGAAGAAAAAGTGGGGAAGAGCCTTGAACTCATTGGCACAGGAGACAACTTACTGAAAAGAACACCAACAGCACAGGCTCTAAAATCAACATTCAATAAATAGGACCTCATGAAACTGAAAATCTTCTGTAAAGCAGAAGACTGTCATCAGATCAAAACAACATCCTACAGACTAGGAAAGTATCTTCTCCAACCCTAAATCTTACAGAGGAATATTGAATGGCAGAGAAACATTTGAAGCAATGCTCAAAATCCTTAGTCATCAGGGAAATGCAAATCAAAACTACCCTGAGATTTACCTTACACCCATCAGAATGCCTAGAATAAAAACTCAATTGACAACACATGCTGGTGTGGATGTGGAGAAAGGGGAACCCTCCTCCATTGTTGCTTTGAATATAAACTTGTACAACCACTTTGGAAATCAATCTGGCTCTTTCTCAGACAATTAGGAATAGTGCTTCCTCAAGATCCAGCTATACCACTCCTAGGCATATATCCAAATGATGCTCAAGTACATAACATGGAAATTTGCTCCACCATGTTCAAAGCAGCTTTATTCATAATAGCCAGAAGCTGGAAACAACCCAGATGTCCCTCAGTTGAGGAATGGATACAGAAATTGCACATTTACACAATGGAATACTACTTAGTAATTAAAAACAAGGAAATCATGAAATTTGCAGGCCATTGGTGGGATCTAGAAAAGATTATCCTGAGTGAGGTATCCCAGAAGCAGAAGGACACATATGGTGGATATTAGACATATAATATAGGATAATCATACTGAAATCTGTATATCTAAGGAAGCTAAGGAAGAAGGAGGACCCTGGGTAAGATAATCAATCCTCATTCAGAAAGGCCAATGGGATGGACATCAGAAGAGGGAGAAAACAGGGAACAGGGCAGGATTCTATCACAGAGGGCCTCTGAAAGACTAAGGAATATGGAGACCACTGGACAAATAAAACTTTGGAAGAAAAAGGATAGATCACCTAAAGAAAATGTCCAAAGAAAAGGAGTAAACTGGCCAAGTGGTATCACCTACCTCGATGTTGTCTCTTCTGCCTTCTACAGACATAAGTGCAAATGATCTTTATGTGCTTGTTAAAGGAGAATTCAAAATCTCAATCTCATATCAGAAAAGCCACCTGGTAAGAAACAGAGGAAAACAGAAAAATAAGGGATGATTCTATTGTCATGAATCTCATAATCTTCTGGCAAGATGTGATTTCTGTACTTACCACAAACTTCAATAATCAAGAAGAATGTGTACAGTGTTTGTGAAAGAATGAGGGGGTGAGAGAAAAAGCAAAAAACATAAGCCTAAAATATAGCCAAGTTTACATGAAAAGACATAAGGAAACTCTAGCATGAAAAATGTGCACTGGACCAGAGATTCGTTTGATTTCTAATTAATACAAATTAAATAAACACAGATTTCACAACTGCTACAAGGCAAACACAAAGCGACACCTAAACTGTTATATTTCTGACACTCCAGCTACTACTAACCTCCTTTACAGAGAGTCATTTTGCTCTGGAAGTCTCTTGGAAAATGGGGGTGATCATAAAGCTGGGCTGTGGCTTGCAGTCCCTCATGTCCCCTTGTGGATTCAGGCACAGCCCAGCCCTTGCGGACACTCACACACAAAAAAATGTTGGAGAATAATTTAGTATCTTTTTCTTGCTGCATGAATTATGTCACAAGATGTGGAATCTGCCCTATCCACTTACCTAAAACCAGGCACACCTGACAAAATTATGCATCTCCGAAATTCCTTTTGTACCCTGGAATTGAAGTTCCCTAAATCACACCATTGTGACTGGTGGTAGTTGAAAGGTTAAAAAACATAATCAAGTATTGCTGAAAGATGATCACCACCACCTCTTTTCTTCCAGTTTCAAAATGATTTGTAAAATTTGTTACGCAAAGCTGTATGTGGAATACAACATTCATCATTTCTAGAAATGAGACCTTCAGTTTTCCAATCTGTCCACTGCAAAACCAATGCCTGAGTGTGCACAATAGATATTTATATTATAAGCACCACAACTTTCTAATGCCCAGGCTACAAAATCCTCAATTCTCTTGACAATCAACACTCAGGAAGGGTTGGAGACCAAGGGTCTCTGCCGAGATCACCACATGGAGACCAACAGAACCACAGCCTGAACCACAGTCTGAACCACAGTCCATCTCGTTCAAAGCAAATCAGGCTGTAATAGCTCAGCAGCCTGCTCTTCCTGGCCTGGTGACAATGGCCCCACACTCAGCATGACATGGTCTGGTCTCACTCACAGCTCTTTAGAGCTACATCAGAGGAAAATCCCAGAACAAACCCATAAACTACCTCCCACTATTGCTCCTGACTGCTAGGCCTGCACAGAGTCCCTCATTAGTTTGAACAATACAGCTGAGTCTCAGGACAGTAGTAGCTCCTCTACCAGTGCATCAAAGATCAAATGATGCTGATAGTAGAGGCATTCTAGCTTTGCCCTAACCCCTATGAGCACACAGAACTTTAGTGTTGTTATAAAAAATGAAAATCCCAATTATTATATTTTAAAACCTGATAGTGCAGAGAGGCAGAGAAAGCATCCATCTGACCTTCCTACTTACCTCACCTCCAAGAGGAAAAAGCCCCAAAAGCTCATCAGTTCAGATGACAACTTTGGAATAGACCAAAGGAACTCCAGGCCAAAGGCTTTCTAGCTCACAACTCAAAAAGCCCAAAAATCTACCAAGCTAAAACTCCTTCCACTTTTACACTCTGTCTTAAATACATTTCAGCTGAAAGTTCCACTCACTCTTTAATCCCTGTCAGCTGGTTTCTTGCTTTGCCTCTTGACCTAGGGTTAACATTATTTAATCCTGTGCACAGAGAGCTTTTGAATTAAAGGTATGTTCCAGGGCTGACGGAACCATACCATAATCACCTGTTTAGAATAAACAGAAAGTTCTTGGAATTAAGGTTTGTGTTAGGGCTCAACCATACCAAACAAAGCACAGGTTTTTACAGTTCACAATCTAAGGAATCACACTGGGATCAAATCCTGCAACACCCTCATTTTGGAAATAATTTAAAATACAGTCTTCCACTCTCCCAGGGCACCTGTTCATTTTCCATGATACAGGTAATTTCTGTTACACACTCAGTGTCCAGTGCATTCATCTCTACCTCATAGTTGGGAAGTCCTTCATCGAAACTTCAGTCAAAGACAAACAGTAACAACCATTAAAGAAACAAACGGCCATGAATTCGAAATAAGGAGTAGTTAAGCTCATTGAAAATGAGATATAAAACAAAAAGGATGTGGCTGTTCCTAGGTATGTTGGAGTAGAAAGTTTATTATAGATAGACACAGGGAAATGTGGGACAGTCTAGAGTTGACGTGACCCTGAGCTATGTGAGAAGAGAGGACAGAGGGAAGTAGAGAGCCAGAACAAAGGGCCAGGAGGATAAATGATAAATGAAAAAGACCAGGTAACCAAAACGGTTAGAATACATAAGGGAGGACAGCTGGGAGGAGGGCAGCTTAACTCCTGGGCTAGAGAACTCTGTTTGACACCCATACCTTGTAACAGGTGAGGACTGAGGGATGCTGGGAGAACCTGACAGCCAAATCTGCTTTGATTGTTAAGTAGCCACCTTAAGGATTTATCCCATCTTTTGAGATGTAAGAGTAGAGAGGAATGAGAAAGTTGAAACGATTTCATTATAATCTTAAAAATTATTTTTAAAAGTTGAAAATGGTTTTATGGTCCAATATTCTTCAGGGAATTCAAGTATGTATTAGAGCACACAAAGTATTACTCACACCTTTTGTCTCTCAGGTTGTGCATTTTCAAATGGGGGGAGGGGAAAGCATTCCTGTTAGGCACTACCACCCCACTTTGTCCAGATCTTCTGTGTGTTTGAACTAGTGTAACTGTAAAAATTTGCTTTCCAGAAACAAGTTCAGCAACTAATCCATATTCTTGATTCTCTTTGTGTATAACTCCCAGCCCTAAGTATACACTTTTCACATTTACTGACCATCTAAAATTGATTACCATTATCATTGCCATCTTCCCTCTTCCCCTCCCTTTCGGTGTTGTGACAACACCAGCTTCAAAGTAGCTCAGTGAGCTCAATTCTTACACAGGTCTCTCTTTATTTGTAATCACCCAGCTCCAAACAAACAAACAAACAAAACCCAGGGAAGTCAGTGGACACTCATTCACTGATCTCTTTTACTTCACACTAACCAGTCAGGGCCCACCTGAAAAGAGTTGGAGGATTATGTTCTAGGCACTGGGCTGTAGAGGTAGCATTCAGTGTTCAAATAAAGTGTAAACTACATAACATGTGAAAGGCTGATCTACAGGAGACATTGCTTTAAACAAAAACAAAAATCAAAGCACTAGAGAAAAAGGAATGAAATTCTTAATGACTGGGGATTATCAGAGAATATTAACTAATAGACTAGAGCAGTGATGCATCAACAAAATAAAATTTAGTAATACCAACAACTGACTTATTTATTTATTTATTTATTTATTTATTTATTTATTTATTATGTATACAGTGTTCTGCATGCATGTACACTTGCACGCCAGAAGAGAGCACCAGTTTTCATTATAGATGTTGTGAGCCACCATGTGGTTGTTGGGAATTAAACTTGTGATCTCTGAAAGAGCATCCAGTGCTCTTAACCTCTTAGTTGAAAAATACACATAGCATACTGACTTTGAAAAACACAGGTCAATCTCTTGTAGAGTGAAAGCCATTAATAAGATACTGTTTAATGTTGTCCCTGTGTACAATATTAGCTGCTGAGACCTGTAACCTGACAGACACAGCTTTATCCACTAGCCTGTGGCTCAAATTTGAACTGACAGAACTATTTCAATGAGGATTGTACATATGGGCATAGGAAAGTCCATTAATTTGAAATTCAATATTCACTGGATCAAGCTACCTGACCCAAATTGTACACCCACCAATCTGGTCTGTTTTCATTCACATTCATGAATTAATAAATACACGTTGGAAAATTAAAAATTAAAAGAACTCATCCTGCCACATTTCTAGATAATCCTGGTCAGCAAACATGTGCATCCTCCGATCCTAATCTCTAACAGGCCTGGTTATCATACTACTTATTTGTGGAGTGTTTTACAGGCAGTTTTCCCTCGGCTAAATTCTAGTTTCTCAGCAATAGTAAATCCTTTACATCATCAGTTCTACTCTTCTATATCATAGCTTGATATTGGAGTGCTTTCTGACACAGGACATATCATTTACAACCCCCACAAAATCCAAATGGATCTTTTAGAACTTAGACAACCTACCTGACACTCCCAAAGATCACCAGGAACTAGGACTAAAAAAGGTCACCTAAAGGTCACCAGACTAGTGACTCTACCCCAAGGTCACCAGGAATTGGGCCATGTCATAAGATTCCCTACCCAAGGAACAGTCTGAGGATAACCACAAGGATGGAAAAGTATCTTAAAGTGGGACGATTGTGCTGAGCACCCTACCAACCTTGTAGAAGATTCAATGACACAAAAAATACCTAACATTCCTGAGGCCTAGAGATAGCTTGCTCAATGTTAGTTATGTTAGCTAGCCAATCACTTTATAAAAAGCTTGCCCTTGCTGAATGTCACCCAATCCTTTAACTGTTAAACTACAACTTCCTGGTCCTTCCTCAGACCCCAATCAAAACCCTGCCATGCAGCTACTCAGGGCTCTCCTCTCTGATCCATTGTGTTGGTAATGATGGAGAGACCCAGCTTAAGCCCAAATAAAACTCTTTGCTCTTGCATATATGGTCCAGCTCCTGATGATCTTTGGTGACCCTAAGTGCTGGCCATAACATATGGGTTCTCATATTGGATTCCCAAGTCTCCCAAGCACCCCCAGCACATGGAGCTGAACAACAGCCAGTAAGTGAGCACTCTGTCAGTATCTCTCTGTGTCTGTCTCTGTGTTTCTGTAGTTTCTTTTTTCAAGACTCGAGGCAAAATGTGTAATCTGTGTGGTCAGAAAGGTTAGAGCTGATGCTTTGGACAGCTGTGGGGCAGAGGGGGCCTGGAAGACTTTCCAGACCCCCCTCAAAGAGGCACATTTGTAAAGGTAATTGAGTACTGAGTTTTCTGTGATCTCTGGACCTCAGAGAGGATGAATGTGCCCCTATCTGTAAAGGGTGGTAGAGTACCCAGTTTTCTGTGATCTCTGGATCGTTGGACAAGGACAATGCAGGTATCTCCTATAGCAGAGATTCTCTGATATCCTACTTTCATTTTTTTCCACTGCAGAAATGGTGGAATCTGCTGTCTAGCTCTGTGTATTTTTCTGCTGCACAAGCATTGGGATCTAGCTGTTTGTGTCTTGTTTAACTGTTTTGTCCCTTGTTGCCGTTTTTTTTTTGTCTCTGAGACTGACTGAGGACATGGAACAGAATCCTTCTATCCCTCTAGACTTGATTCTTTCCCATTTCAGGGAAGCTTGAGCTATGCTCCACAGGCTCCCATGAGAGTGGCAAGGAGGTGCCAAAGGATGGATACAGTATGTGGAGCCCCAGGCTTGGCACCTCTGCCAATGTTCTCTGGTCTCTGGTCTGGCAGAGCTTAGCCACTACTCTGGCCTCAGGTCTGGCAGAGTTTGGATGCTGCTCTGGACTCTGATCTGGCCGAGATTTGCTGCTGCTGTGGTCTCTGGTCTGGCAGAGTTTGGCTGGTGTTTGGACTCTGGTCTGGTAGAGATCAACAGATATTTTACTGCTTCATTCTCTGGTCTGGCTGAATGCAGGACACCATTCCAAACTCTGGTGTAGTTGGATGGATCCTGATTTCAGTGTAGGTCACCACTTATGGAACAGGATAGAGGGCCCATAGAGAGACAGGTCACTGTTTTGAGTTTTGGTATTTTCTTCTTCCATTTTCTTTGCACGCATTGTACCCAGTGCATTTTTTCTTGTGTTGTTCTTTTGCGGTTTTGTTTGCTTGTGATGGTCTCAGTGGGCTGGTGACAAAACAGTTGTGATCCATTGTGACTTTGCCTGCCCCATACTGCACTCTGGGGCACCTCTGGTCTCCTGTGGGAGCACATATTTCCACATGGTTGGCTGGGAAATCTCGGTTGGAGAGGGATCGGTATGCAGAAAATCCTGTTGGGCTGGACCTTGTTGCCTCCTTGCTTTTTCTCTGAGGAAAGTTGGTGACATGAGGTTAGCTCTGGCTTGGAACAATGATCGCCAAATAATGCTTTTACCTGAAGCGTATTATAGTTATTACTATTATTATTACTTGGTTAGGGTCCCCTGTACCCCAACCTGGCCTTATACTAAACAGCTTAAATTTCTGATCCGTCTGATCCACCTCTTATCAACTGAGCTACACTCCCACCATGTGCTTCCCAAAAAGAAATAACAAAGATTAAAGAGGAAGCCAGAGGGGCTGAAGAGATGGCTTAGTGATGAAAAATACTTTCTGTATTTTTCTGTATTTTTTGTGGGGCTGGAGGGATGCCTCATTCCTTAAGAGGACTGGCTGCTTTTTGTCATGAGTTCAATTCCCAACAACCACATGGTGGCTCACAACCATCTATAATGAAATCTGTTGCCCTCTTCTGGCATGCAGGTGTATATGAAAACACAACATTGTATACATAATAAATCTTAGAACAAAGCAAAACATTCTCTACTTTTTTTTTTGCAGAGTTCCTAGCATGTCCATGGTGGTTCACAATCTTCTGTAACTCCTGTTACAGAAAATTTGATGCCATATGGCCTCCTGGGATATAAGGCACACATGTGGTACACTTATATACATACAAGTAAAATAATCTTATCACTCATCTACAGAAAAGATAAAAATACCCCCTCAAAATAAAAAGAGGTCAGCAGGCATGGTGGCACATACTGGATCTCAGTGATTTTGAGGCCATCCTGGTCAACAGAGCCAGTCCAGTCCAGGCAAAGCTACACGGGGAGATTCTGTCTTGAAAAGCAAAGCAAAACAACAACCAACCAACCAAAACAAACAAACAAACAAACAAAACAAAACAAAAACTATCATAAAGCAAGTGTGGTGACACATGCCTGTAAATGGAGCAACAGGGAGGTCAGGAATGAAGGTCAACCTGGACTATATGAAACTCGGTCTCAAAAACAAAACAGCAGCAACAACAACAAAACAGCACAAGAATCTGAGTGCCTGAGATACTTTGGGACATTCAAATTTTTATCTTAATTCCTGGCTACATAGGAAGCTATTGAGGAGTGTAGTTCTTTGAATGAAAATGACCCCTACTATCTCATATGTTTGAAAATCTGGTCTCCCATTGGTGGAACAATTTTGGAAAAATAAGTGTGATCTTGTTGAAGAGGTGTGTCACTGTGGGTCAGCTCTGAGGTTTTAAAATCCCACACATTCTCAGTTAGCTCTTTGCCTTATACTTATAGATCAGGATGTAAGCTCTTAACCACTGTTCTCTCTGGTGCTCTGTCTGCCATTACTGTCTGCCACCATGGTCCCTGCCATGATATTCATGGACTTATCATCTGAAACTCTAAGTACCCAAACAACTGTTTCTTCTATAAGCTGCTTTGGTCATGATATCTTAGCATAGTGATAGAAAAGTAACTAAGACAAGTGGTTTGAAAATAGGATAGAAATGATTTAGTGTACACTTATCTCAAAGATCTTTTTGTCCTATAAACTTAATAGTAAGATTACAAAAATTTAAACATACACACACTTTTATGCACTGCCTGTGGATGGGTCCATATGGTCTTGTTCTTGATTCCCAGCATAATTTAAAGGGGAAACTTACACAATGTTCTGAGCCCTTGATGTCCTGCAGATGAAGTAGGAGGATGTCCTCAAGTGCCTTGCCACAGGAACCCAGTTAGGTGGCAGGAACCTTGACTTTCAGATGGAGCAATGCATCTACAAAAGGAAAGTGATGGTATCTACATCATAAATCTGAAAAGGACCTGTTGCTTGCAGCTCAGGCTATTGTTGCCATTGAGAACCTTGCTGATGGCAGTGTCATCGCCTCCAGGAACACTGGTGAGCAAGCTGTGCTGAAGTTTGCCGCTACCACTGTAGCCACTCCAATTGCTGCCCCCTTCACACCTGGGATCTTCACTAACCAGATGCAAGCAGCTTCAGGGAGCCATGGCTTCTAGTGGTAACTGATCTCAGGGCTGAAACCAGCCCTTCCCAGAGGCTGCTTAGGTCAACCTGCCTACCATTGCTCAGTGCAAGACAGATTCTCTGCACTATGTGAACATTGCCATCCACGTAACAAGGGAGTTCACTCAGTGGTGGATGCTGGCCGAGGAAGTACACCTCATGCATGGCACTATCTCCTGTGAGCAGTCATGGGAGGTTATGCTTGATCTTTACATATACCCAGAGGAGACTGAGAAAGAATAGCAGGCTGCTGCTAAGAAGGCCATGACCGAGGAGGAATTCCAGGGTGAATGGACTGTGCCAGCTCCTGAGTTCACTGTTGCTCATCCCGAGGTGGCAGACCGGTCTGAGGGTATGCAGGTGCCCTCTGTACCCATCCAGAAGTTCCCTACTGAAGACTGGAGTGTCCAGCCAGACACTGAGGACTGGTGAACAGCTCCCACAGCATAGGCCATTGATTGGGTTGGAGCCACCCCTGAGGGGTCCTGAGCTCCTCTGCAGAAACCTGTGCAAACAGAAAAGGTGGAATGAAAATAAAGTTCCTAAAAGCTGAAAATATGCGCACACACACACACACACACACACACACTTTAGAAACAATAGTTTTGAGTGTTGGGTGTAATGGTACACTTCTGTAATCCTGGCTCTTAGGAGGTTGGGGCAGAAGGATGGTGAACTTGGGCTATGTATTGAGATCATCTCAACAATAATGACAAGACTAGAACAACTAGAGATTGTTTTGAGGCTGGGGTATGTAGCTCAGTGGTAAATCATGTGCTAAGCATGCACAAGGTGGTTCTAGGTTTCGCTGTTATCTCCAAAATACCAAACAACCAAAGCAGAATATTGGGGCTGGAGAGATGACTTGGAGGCTAATAGAACTGGCTGTCCTTCCAGAGGACCTGAGTTCAATTCCTGGCAACCACATTGTGGTTCACAACCACCTATACAGGGATCTGATGCCCTCTTCTGGCATGCAGGTGTATATGCATGTAGAGAACTCATAGACATAAAAATCAAAATCAAAAAAAAGAAAAAAAAAATGGGCCGAAGAGATGGCTCAGAGGTTAAAAACACTAGCTACTTTTCTAAAGGTCCTGAGCTCAATTCCCAGCAACCACCACCCCCCCTACTCCAGCATGCACACAGACTGCACCAACAGAGTCAGCTTTGTGGAAACATACCCTGTTCAGGTACTAGGGATCTGCACTCAGAGGAGCCCACCTTTGTTCTAATGCTCTGCTAAAGCTTTTGAAATCTTTAACTTTTGAACAAGGGATCCTTCACTTTTCTTTTGCACTGGACTCTGCAAATTATGTAGCCAAGGCCTGTGTACCAAATATTCAATCTATATAAGAACAGCCTGCAAAGCCTCTCAGTACCACTGTGACCACTGCAGTCCCAGATATTTCGAAAAAAATGTCAAGACACAATGGCCTAAGATACAGCCTGTCAGCCATCTCTGGATTTCTCTTTCCTGCAGTCCAAACATAGTTCAAACTGAAAATGTGTGCTTGGTACACTAACTTTTTTTTTTCTCAAAATAGGGCTTTTCTGTGTAGACCAGGCTGGCCCTGAACTCAGTGCGACCCACCTGCCTCTGCTTCTCTGAGTGCGGGCTCACAGGTGTGTGCCACTGCTCCAGGCTTACAGACTTAATTTTAAGACTGGGTCAATATCTTGCTTTTTGTCTTTAGGTTTTCTATATAAGGACTTGGAACATAGCTCAGTTGGTAAAGTTCTTGCCTTGCATCCATGAAACCTCGTGTTTTGTACACACCTGTAATCCCAATAAGGAGGTGCAGTCAGGGGCATCAGAAGTTCAACATCATCTTAATGTGCTTGGAATTTTTGAGGCTAGCCTGAGATAAGTAAAACCTGATTTTAAAAAATAAGTTTTACATATAAAAAGCCATTTTTTTACACACATGGAACCAATGAAGAGGGAAAAGGGTAAGGAAGGTATTATAAACTATCAAGATGGGAAATGACAATGATGTGAGTGTGAAATGGACATGTGGGAAGTAGGAGCAACAGGACTGAAAGACGAATGTGGGCCTGAGTGAAAGGCCAGTATCGAGGGTAGCAGTCATTGAGATTTTTGCTTAGGCAACTGTGTGTTTTGAGATATGGCAGTCATCAGGGAAATTTCCACATCTCTCAGTCTCCTAAGTTATGGGTTGGGAGAAGAAATCTGAAGGAGCCCTGGTTGTGGCTGCAGGAAATGTGATCAAATCCAACTCTCAGACTGCCTGCCTAAACTGTAGTGGCTAACCACAGCAAGCATTGGCAATGACTGTACAGTGAAACCACTTACCCCACCACAGTCCACACGGGGAGTATCAGGCTGAGAAATCCCCCACACACTAGGAATCAGCTTCATCTTGTCTTGTAAGGCAAGAAAGGCTGTCTTCTCTCTTGCATAGCTTTATCACTTGAGGCTCCCAGCCCTCAGCAAAACAAATCTGGACTTGGATTTTTTCTCTCCCTTGTTAGTGAAAGATGATGGTAGTTATCTTAGGGGGTGGAATGGCCTTTAGCCAGCCTCATCAATCAGGCTGTCCTGTCCAGGCTTATTAGTTTCAGCAGCCTGGCAGTTGTTAGGTGAGAAACCAAAGTATATCTTCAGTGGATGTTAATGTGTTCATGCATAGATAGAAACACACAGTACTTTTAGGCCTTTACCTTATGTCATGGGAAAACTTCATTTACAAAACAGCCATTTAAATGTCCACTAGTCTATCTAAGACATTAATAGAATAAACATAGTCAAGAAGGTAGTGCTCAATTCTAGATTTGGAAAACAACTTCGATAAAGAAAAAGAAAGAAATTAAAATAAACTTGCAAGTTGGGAATGTAGTTTAGTATTAGTAGGATGAACAATGATTACCTCAGGTTAATGTCAATATTTTCAAAGAGAATTTAAACAATATGCATTTAAAGAGTAAATGGGGGCTGGGGAGATGGCTTAGTGGTTAAGAGAACTTGATTCTCATCCAAAGAACTAAGTTCAGTTCCTAGCATCCATGCTGGATGCTCACAGTTGTCTCTCCCTCTAGATCTGGGGTCTCTGACACTCTCTTTTGGTCATCACATGCACACACATACATACGTACACACAAAGAGTTATACACACACAAAATAAACATAGATCTTTTAAAAAAGATAAAATGAGAACCCTATCATTACAAAGTCAACCCAAAATGGATCAAAGGCCAAAATATAAGAGCTATAAGTGTGTAAAGGTTACATAGAAGTGAACTTTCATGATGTTAAATTCAATAATTAATTTTTAAATATGACACAAAAATCATAGAAAACCAATAAAACTTTGGACTTCATCAAAGTAAAATACTTTTTTGAACCAAAGGGTAATATCAAGAAGATAACATGACAGTCTACAGAAAAAAAGTCTGCAGAGTTTTTATTTGACAGAAGTCTAGTTTTTAGAATAACAAACACAACAAAAACAAACAGGGCTGGGCTAGGGGTATGGCTCAGTACAACAGAGCTTGCCTAGCATGGGGGAAGCCAAGGGTTAGACACCTCAGCAGGGTGTGGTAAAGGTGTAGTTAGGCAGAGGACTGGAATAGATATTTCTCCAAGGAAGATTTAGAAATGGCAGACATACAGAGGAAAATATGCTGAACACCATGAGTCATTAAAGAAATATAAATCAGGAGGACAGTAAGACATCTACTAGGCTAGGCCTGGTGGTTAATTCCATGCTGTTAACCTCAGTATTGGGGGTGAAAATTAGGCTGGAGGATCCAGAGTACAAGAGTAAACTAGGTCACAGGTTAGTTGGGTCTCTAGTGAGACCCTGTCTTAAGAGCAACAGCATAAATTAATAATTCACACTTATTGGGCCAGGCAGTGGTGGCACAGTCTTAATCCCAGCACTTAGTCAGGAGTACAAGGCAGAGAGATCTCTGAGTATGAGGCCAGCCTGGTCTACAGAGTGAGTTTTAGGACAGCCAGGGCTACACAGAGAAAACCCCCCTTTTTTTTAAACAAGCTAAAAAAGTAAAGCAAAACAACAAAATCCCAAACAAACAAACAAACAGTAATCTATACCTCTTAAGATATCTATAATATTTAAAAAAGAAACAACCAAGGAAACAACTGCTGACAGAGATATAAAGATAGAAATAAAGTTAGAATTCTTGTTCAGTGTTGGTAGGTAAAATCATTACCATATGTAATTTACTACTGTCCATTAGTGCTACTCTTAAGGATATACCAAGAGAATCGCAAACTGGTACTCAGGCACTTTTTTTTCTTTTAAGATTTATTCATTTTATGTATGTGAGTGCTCTATCTGTATGTACACTTGCATGGCAGAAGAGGGCATCAGATCTCAGTACAGATGGTTATGAGCTACCATGTGGGTGCTGGGAATTGAACTCAGGACCTCTGAAAGAGCAACCAGTACTCTTAACCACTGAGATATCTCTTTAGCCCCACTCACATATTTTCTATACATGGTCATGGCGCTAGACAGAAACAATGCTCTAAATCACCAGTGGATAAGCAAGGCCTGATTTGTACATAGAGAAGAGGGTTATTCAACAGTAAAGGAGAATGCAGTACTGATGCTCTGATATAGTACAAGGCAGCACTAATGATAGAGCATGGATAAAACTAGGAAAAAACCCAGGTGGTGGTGTGATGGCTCACGCATTTAATCCCAGCACTCAGGGGGCTGAGGTAGGCAGATCTCTGTGAGTTCAAGGTCAGCCTTGTCTACAAAGAGAGTTCCAGGACATCCAAGGTTACACAGAGAGACCCTCACTCAAAATATCAACCAACCAACCAACCCAAAAGCAAAACCCCAAAACCTAGGAAACAATATTCCAGACAAGATTAATTCAAGTTATAAGAAACAGGCAAACCCATAGAATCAGAAAGTGAGTGGTTATTGCCAGGGCCTAGAGAGAGAAATGGTAGTGTATATTTAATGGATTTTGGGTGGGTGATGAAAATGGTTTGAAACAAGACAGCTGTATTCATTGTCCAATGGTGAGATATATTAAATGCCAATGGAGTGTATATCTACTTTTATGATATATAAATTTATTCCAAGTATAAAAAGATTGTTTATTTTATGTGTATGGATTTTGCATGTCTCTGACATGAACTGACTGGCCTGTTCTTTGATCACCTCCCCTTTAGGGAGCAGCCTTACCAGGCCACAGAGGAAGACAGTGCAGCCAGTCCTTATGAGACCTGATAGACTAGGATCAGAATGAAGGGGAGGAAAACCACCCCTAATCAGTGGACTGGCAGAGGGGCATGGGTGGAGAAGGGAGAGGGTGAGTGGGATTGGGAGAGGAGGAGGGAGGGAGCTACAGGGGGGATACAAAGTGAATAAATTGTAACTAATGAAAATTAAAAAAAATAAAAAAGAAATAAAAAATAAACTCAATCGACTAGGATAATCTCTAGACTGGACAAAGAGCCCCATGAATTTATCTGATTGCACTTTTGCAATAGAGCAACTTGGAAGTTAATACCTGTTTCAGCTACCAGAGCTTTGAAACAAAAAAGCAGTGAAATTCAGGTGGGCAGGGCTCCCTGGGGAGCGACAGGACCATTTCAGGAGGATCCCTGGGATGCCCTATTCTTAGGTGGAACCCAACTCTCTTGGGCACTCAGAGGAAAGCCCAAGGTGAACGCTCCCAGCCCAGGAATCCCAGAAACCATAGGTGTCTCTGAAGATTGCGCAAGTCTTTTTCCCCCGGCCAGCTCGGTGGCATGTTTCTAAAATCCCAATCTGCACAACATAAACAGAAAACGTGCAGCCAGAAAGCCTCGGTGGTGCAAATTACAAGCTTCCAGCAGAGGGCGGGAGAATCTTTGCTGCGCGGCCAGTGGCAAGCAGGCAGCAAAGAGCAAGCTTTCCAGTGACCTCACGATCCTCCAAGCCCTTCTCCTCCCACTGCAAAAGGGAGAGAGAAGGCGGAAGGAAAGACCCCTGATAGAGGAAAATAAAGAATAGGGGAGGGGGGCGTTGAGGCAGAGAGCGGACTCTAAGAGCTCCCCCTCGGAGCAGCCGCCCACTTCCTGAGCCCAGGGTCCAAGCGGCCTCGGGGGAACCCGAAGGCCGAGCCCTCTCAGATGGGGCGGGGGAGGGGCTTGCGCGAGGCGCAGCGCAGGCGCAGTGCGCGCCTCCATTGTCAAGCTTGGCGTAAACGCCGTTGCTATGGCTACAGACGCTAAAGGGAAAACGCTGGGCTCTCCTGGGCCTGGTGGGCGGTGGCGGCGAGGGCTGGTGGACCGGAACCCGCTTCCCTGGCACGATGGCGGCGGTCATGGCTCAGCTAGTGGACTACTTCATCATGGTAGGCTGAGACCAGGAGAAGCCAGGTAAGGGTGTGGAGCGGGTGCCTCCTAGGCTCCGCCTCCGCCCCGGGCTCCGCGTCCCTCCTCCCCCGGGCTCCGCCTTCACCTCCCAGGGCTCCGCCTTTCTCCGCTTCCAGGCCCCTCCCCGTCTCCGCTCTGAGCTCCGCCTCCGCCTCCACTAGGCTCCGCCTCTGCTACTGCGGGCTCCGCCTCCCTCATCTTCCGGGCTCCTCCCCCTTCCCCGCCCCGGGCTCCGCCTCCGCCCCCTCGGGCTCTGTCCCTGCCCTGGGCTCCTCCCCCTCCTCCGCCTCTGGGCTCAGCCTCCGCCCCTAGCAGCCATCCATTGGGCTAGATGGTGCTGGGCCTGGCGTCCTGGCTGGGAGGCGAGGAGGAGAGACGGTTGTGTCCTGCGGTGGAGGAGCGGCGGGTCCACGGGTGTCGGCCATCTCGGAGCGGTTGAGTCTGGCTGGCTGTCGGCATATGTGAGGGACCCGCAGGACGGCGGTTGTGGAGGAGGCCAGGGTTGTGCAGTTGGAGGCTGGTGGGCTGGCCGGGTCGGGAGAGCCTGCCCGAGTTCCTCCATGAGCTTCTGTGGAGGCTGTTGCTACCCGGAGCCACGCCCTCGGGCCGCCTGAGTTGGGAGGGCAGGACCAAACTGTGTGGAGTTCCTAGGGATACACTTGTGCCCTGCATCCTGAGGAAGAGTGATGCTGGGACCAGTCCTCCTGGAAAGTAAGAGCAGAGAGTCCGGTGCTGCCTCCCCCCTGCTCTGGAGCTCGTGGGGTGGGGAGCTTACACATCTGGGCTGAAAGAAATCAGCGTACTTGGAAAGGCTAAAGGATCCATGCACATTTCTAGGAACATTATTTTTTTCAGGATGTATATGCCAGCATTCCAGAATGAAATGATTCTTCTTAAGTAGACAGCCAGACTCTTGGGTAAAGAGAGCCAGTGCTCTCTCTCACTGGGCTTTCATGAGTTTTGATTGTTCCGTTTATTTGTCCGAGAATTCTTCATAAGGAACAGTTTGGCAGATACACTGCTGTTTATACTTTAATGGACTTGCACAACCAGGAGTATACACGGTTCACGCAGGCTTATTTTCTTATTTTTATCTCTTAGTGTTGTTATGTATAGATAACCAGGACATAATAACAAGGTTACTATAGACTTGGGAAAGCTCTTTTATTTCAGGGTAATTCCAGTTTTACACTTGCAAGGAATTTTAGCTACCAGCCCTGCATCCCCTTGTCTCTGGAGGTGCTTAGGTTGTGTTTGCTGATTGTTAGTCGTTGGTAGCACTAGAGTACCAATGTTTATTATTTATTCATTCCTAAGAATTTGTTTCAGAGAAGGGATTCTTCCCAGTTTTTTCTCACTACTGCCTAATTGAGGTCACTTAAAAAACCGCTTGCAGGTCGATGAGATGGCTCAGCAGATAAAAGCTCTTGTTGGGCAAGCCTGGAGACCTGAGTTCAATACCTGAATTTATGAAAAGGTGGAAGGCAAGAAGTGATTGCACAGAGTTGTCTTCTAACCTTCCTATGTGTTCCCTAGTATGCATGCTTCACCAGCATCATGAACACACACACACAAAGACGATATTGGGCTTTATTTAGAGAATATTCTTGCTGCTCCAAAATGTCATGTCATTTCACTTGTCAGTTTCTTACAGACATAATCTTACCCAGACTGCTAGCGTGGAGATTCAGTTTTGTTTTTAATCTTGTTCAGTTTTCAGTTACATTGTTCTTCCCCCTAAAATAATTTTATTTAGGGTTTTTTTGAGAATTCTCTCTACAGAACCCTGGCTGGCTGTTCTGGGATTCCCTATGTAGTAGAGGCTGGTCTTGAACCTACAGAGATCCGCCTTCCTCTTCCTTCCAATTGCTGGGGTTAAAGACCATGCCCAGCTTCCCCCACAACAATTTTAAAACAATAACAAACTTGAAAAAAGTTCCAAGTATGGTACACAGTTAAGTGCTGTTTTGGACATTTTGAGAGGAAGCTGTTGACCTTATGCCCTGTCACTCTGAATGGTTTAGTGTCAATTTTATGCAAACAAGAATGTTGTCCTACATAATGGCAATGCAGTTATCAAAATAGGAAATTCACATTGACATAATATTCCATTTAATGTGGGTTTTATTGACTATGTTATTACTCACAAAAATGTAAAAAGAAGCTGGTATATTTAAGTGTTTCATTTTTTTTATCTCTTTAGTCTCTTTCAGTATGGAACAGTTCCCTCAACTTTTTCATGATCTTGTCACTTTGATGACTATAGGTCAGTAACATTTTTTCTTCATTAATTTATTTATTTGTTCATTTTACAGTCCACTCACAACCCTACTCCCGCATCTTTTGCCAGTCCCAAACTCCCAAACACTTTCCCTGTACTTCCCCCAACCAACCCACCCAGGCACATCAAGTTATATCAGGATTAAGGACCTTCTCTTTCACTGCAGCAAGACAAGGCAGCCCTGGATAAGAATATGGGATCCAAAGGGAGGCAACAGAGTCCAAGTCAGAGACAGCTCCTGCTGTAGTTGCTAGGGGACTGACTTGAGGACAAGCAACCCATCAGTTTCATATGTATAAGAGGCTGAGGGCTAGGCCAGGCATGTTCGTTTGTTGGTGGTTCAGTTTGTATGAGGCCCCATAGTCCCAGGTGAGCTGACTATGTAGGTTTTCTTATGGTCTCCTACCTCTCCAATCCTTCCTGTAACTCTTCCACAAGATTCCCAGAGTTCTGCCTAATGTTTGTTTGACTGTGGGTCTGTGCAACTGTTTCCATTATTTCCTGGATGAAGCCTCTCAGATGACAGTTATGCTGGTCTCCTGTCTACAAGCATAGCAAAGATATGATTAAATGACGAAGGCCCAGGCTTTGGGGTACACCATTGCTTAGGGGTGAAAGAAGAGGAGCAGCAAATGCATTTTGTGAACTTGGAAGAGATATTCAGCTCTCCCTAATAGATATTATATTTCTTGTAGGTGATATGAGCCATAATTTTTGTCTAGTTACATGGCTGTATAGAAGAGATTGTTTTCAAATTAAAACGAATTTTTTACATTTCTTTTTTTCTACTTTTTTGTGGGGGAGAGAAGGAGTCATCAAGACATGGACTCTGGGTGTGTAGTCCAGGCTGTTCTGGAACTCGTCCTCAGACTTACAGAGATCCACCTGCCTTTGCCTCAAAAGCACTGGGATTAAAGGCTTGCACCACTTGATAAGCAGTCAGTACTCTTAATCACTGAGTCAACTCCAGTGCTTTTTAAATTTTTAACAGATATAATCATGTGACTATGTCTACATTAGTTGAATATAAATAGAATGATGAATATAATGTTTCAAAAGTGTTCTAAGGGGATAATGTTGTGTATTCCCTCCTAGCCTTTTTTTAGCTGAGACTGGAGATTGGCTGGGAGGTGGTGGCTCATCTTTAATCCCAGAATTTGGGAGGCAAGGCAGAGGCATTTGGATCTCTGCATTAACAGCCATCCTGGTCTATAGATCTAGTTCCAGGACAGCAGGGAAACCTACACAGAAAAACCCAATCCAAGCAAGCAAGCAAGAAATGGACTGGAGATGTAGCAGCCATCTTGGGTAGGAGTAACAGAGCAAACAACTAGAAAGATCCTGGATAACTAATGACTGACAGTAGGGTTGCCATAGCAAGTCTAGATAGCTGCTTTGTGGTTTGTTTTTCTTTGTTCTCAACACGATAAATAACAACATTATATGTTTAAAGCAATATAAATCTGAGTTTTCAGTTACATGCTGGCAAAACAGGTACAAGGTGACAGGATGGGTTATCAGGATCCAGGTACATAGATAGTGAAGGAATGTTTTTCAGTGTTATGTGTAACCAATTGAGGGCACCATTGAGAGAAGCAGTTGTTGAAAAACTTTGTGATTGAATGTACAGATGATCTACTTATATGCATTGTACAGATAAGGAGAAGACTGTAAAGTCTCCCTCCTTCCTGTGGCCTCCCATTTTTTCTTGTGAGTATTTAACTCCATCATTGAATAGCAAATCATGAACTGCAAGTTTACTCTAATGAATGATGTACTCTTTTGAGAATTTATACAGTTTTTTTCAGGTTTTGGTTGTTGTTGTTTGTTTGTTTGTTTTCCCAAGATAGGGTTTCTCCATGTAGCCCTGACTGTCCTGGAACTTCCTCTGTAAATCAAGAATGTTCTCAAACTCAGAGATCTGCCTGTCTCTGCCTCCTGAACACTGCTGGGATTAAAGGTGTGTGCCATCACTGCTTGGCATAAAGAATCATTTTTAACTCTAACTTTCCTTATTTGATTGTTGTTTTTACTAACCAAATTGCAGAATATTGGTAGAAGTAATGATAAGAATTGAGGTTAGCTGATTAAACACTCCCCCCATGTGAGAAATCTCATTGTGATAGGTATGAACATATGTTTGGAAAACTTTGAATGCGTTTTATTAAAACTTAAAAAGACCAGCTCCATGTACTAGTGTGGTCTGACTTTTTACTTTCCTTTCTTCCTTCCCTTCCTTCCTTCTTCCTTCTTTGATCTTTATAGCTTGGCTATCCTGGACTCATTTTGTAGACCAGGCTGGCTTGGAAATCAAAAAGATCCACCTGCCTCTGCCTCCCTGAGATGCTGGAATTGTAGGCTTGCACCAAGATGCCCAACTTCAAATCTTTATTTTTTAAAGGACTCAAAGACATTGTATGAGTAGTTAATAATGCTTGATAGTAGTTAATAATAAGCCTCACCTGGGGCCTTTCTGTCCTTCTAAGCAATCAAGATTACACACTCTGGTTTTTCTAGAATTCTTGCCTTATTGTTCTTTTATTTTCACTATGGACCTTTAACAGTTTAAAAGAATTAGGTATTCATAATCTTTGGAGATGAATATAAATTTCAAGGTGATTTTTTTACATTACTGTTTATTATTATCATTTATTACAATTTATTCAAATTGTACTGTGGCTGTGCCTCCTCCCTCATCTCCATCTGCTCACATCCTCCTTCCCTCTTCTGTGCCTAAGCCCCTCCCCTAGCCCACTGATAGGCAAGATCCTACTCCCCTTCTATTTGACCCTAGCCTATCATGATGTTTTATACAAGTCTCCCTCCTATTGTTGCACACATATTATTACAGTTATATAACCATCTATCTCACATCTATTATCTGTCTATCTATCATCTTTGTCATATATCTATTACACACACATATTGTTGTGAAAATCTGTTATTTCTTCCAAAGAAACATGGTTCAAAAATTGTTCAAAAACTATGTTTTAAATCAAAAGTAATCCAATCAAAAATGGGGACAGAGCTACACATAGAATTTTCAGTAGAGGAATATCTCAGAGAAACACTTAAAAATGCTCAATGCCCTTAGTTATCAGAGAGATGCAAATCAAAATGACCCTGAGATTTCACCTTACACCCATCAGAATGGCAAAAGCTCAAAAGACTATTCAGGCTTGTGGTCCCCCTCAGCTACAGACCAGGATTATGGGCAGCCAGGGTATATGAGATCCCATCTCAAGAAAGAAAAAAAAAAACAGTGAACTACTGTGCAGTGATGAACAGAGAAAGTGGCAGAAGATTTGATGGACTTGGCAGTAGGGTTAGCAGGAACTGCAGCAGGTCGATGGGCACAGCAGCTTGGCAGGCACAGTGAGGGTTCTTAGGCACAGTAGTAGTCTCCAGTGCAGGGCAAGCTCATGCTGTGTCCACCTGTCCATCTCTCTGTCTGTCATTCTCAGTTTTTAAGTAGCTTTATTTTATTTATCTGTGTGCATGTGGGTATACATGCCTGGCAAGGGCCAGAAGAGGGTAGGAGATGCTCAAGAGCTAGACATCATTGTGATCCACCTGATACAGATTCTGGGAGCCTAATGCAGTCCTCTGCAAGAGCAGCATGTGTCTTAACTACTGATCTATATCTTCAGTCCAGTTCTCTGGGTTTTGATGGGACAAGCAGTTGGAAACATGAAGCCCAGGTTGGTCTGGAACTCATCATCCTCCCTCAGCTTCTTGTCCTCCAATTACAAGCCTGCACCTTCATGCCTGCCAGTCTTTTTCTTGAATGGTTTCAGGTCCACATTTTGTGTTCCAGGCCACAGACTGCAGATAACAGTGAAACTGACTTTAGCTCTGTGTCCCTGAGGATGTACAGACAGAGTGTTTCCTCTGTTGTTAGGGCGAGGCTAGGGTAGAACTGCCACCCTGCTAGAAATTTAAGAATCATGCTGGGACTGTTTTGTCTAGTGTTGATCTGTGGATCCCAGGTTTCTGTAGATCTGAGGTTGGAGCTCTGTGCCTCAGTACCCAAGCGGTAATCAGCAGCAGGTAAGTGCAGCAGTCATGCATACAGCAGGATGCTAGATCCTGGAGCCAGTGGGAACCCAGAAACTTTTCCTGAACTGCTGTCCTGAGTTTGGAACTGATGTTTCCCCCACCCTATGGTTACCTCCCAACAGGGTGACCCAGTCTGTCCTGTTTTCGGGTCCACAGTTCAGTCTAGGATGTTGAGTAGAACAAACAGGAGCAGGTAAGTGGCTCTATGCTGCTGACTGGGCATCTGAAGGAACCCAAAAACTTTTCATTAGAAGTTGTTGGGGGAGTGTGGTGGAATTCCACTGGATGCCCTGAGGTTGGACTTGATGTTTCTTTCACCATGGGGTTTCCTCCCAACAGGAAACCTGGTCCCTGGTGCTTTGGTACCCACAGTTCTGTGTGGGACAGTGATTTGGGCATACAAGCAGCTCTCTGGCCTGAGCACCTTCTAGAGCCCAGACCTTTTTCAGGGATTTTCTGGGTGACCTGAGGTCAGTCCTGATTGCTTCCTACTCCATGGGGTTTTCTATAGCCTGGAAATCCCAATCTCTGGTGTTGTGGGGCCCACAGTACAGTCTGGGATGGTGACCAGAGCCAGAGCACAGTCATGTGGCTCTGGGCTGGTGACCTATTGCCTGCAGGGACCCAGGAAATCTTCCATGGTTTATCTGGGTAGCCTGAGAAAAGAAGCGATTACTTCCCACTCCATGGGGTTTGTTCTTAACTTGGAAACACAATTGCTGTTGTTTTAGGGCTCAGAGTTTGGTCTGTTGCTTGCTGTGTAGTCACTGCTCTACTGCTCTGCAGAAACTGTCCTCTTGGTACCACCATCTTTGATTCTCCTTTCTTTTATTAAACATTTTTTTTTAATTTTTCTTTTCTTTTTTATTTTAATAATTACAGTTTATTCACTCTGTATCCCAGCTGTAGCCCCTCGACCACCCCCTTTCAATCTCACCCTCCCTCCCTCTTCTTCTCCTATGTCTCTCCCCCAGTCCAGTAATAGGGGAGGACTTCCTCCCCTTCCATCTGACTATAGTCAATCAGGTCTCATCAGGACTGGCTTCTTTGTCTTTCTCTGTGGACTGGAAGGATAGTTCCCCACTCAGGTGGAGCTGATCCAAGAACTAGCCCATGAGTTCATGTCAGAGATGGTCCCTAGTACTATTATTGGGAACCCTCTTGGATACAGAGACACATTGGACTATTTCTGTGTAAGGGTTCTAATTTATCTCCATGCATGGTCCTTGTTTAGCATATCAGTCTCAAAAAGACTCCTGTGCCCAGACCTTTTGATTCTGTTGTTCTCCTTGTGGAGCTTCTGTTCCATCCAGATATTTCTATCTTCCCCTTCTATCATAATATTCCCTGCACTCTGCAAAATGTTTAGCTCTGAATCTCAGCATATGTTTTGATACCCTGCTGGGTAGAGTCTTTCAGAGGACCTCTGTGATAGGCTCTTGTTATTTCTCAGACAATTAGGAATAGTGATACCTCAAGATCCAGCTATACCACGCCTAGGCATATATCCAAAAAATGCTCAAGTATACAACTAGGATATTTGCTCAACCATGTTCACAGCAGCTTTGCTTGTAATAGCCAGAAGCTGGAAACAAGCCAGATATCCCTCAGTTGAGGAATGGATAAAGAAATTGTGGTACATTTACACAATGGAATACTACTCAGCAATTAAAAACAAAGAAATCATGAAATTTGCTGGCAAATGGTGAGATCTAGAAATTATCATCCTGAGTAAGGTATCTCAGAAGCAAAAAGACACACATGGTACATACTCACATATAAGTGGATATTAGACATATAATATAGGATGCTCATATTAAAATCTGTAGACCTAGGGAAGGTAATCAAGAAGGAAGACCATGGTAAGATGCTTAATCTTTTCTTTCTTTATATCTTTTTTTTTTTTTGAGCAAGGGCAGTTACCCAGACTGAACTCAAATTTTTGCTCTCTGGTTTTGTTTTTCTAATTCGTTTTTCTTTTATTAATTATTTTTAATTTTTCACAGTTTATTCATTATATATCCTGACTGAAGGCCCCTCCCTCAGCTCCTACTGGTCACATCCTTTCTCTTCCCTCTATCCCACTCAAAAGGTGAGTTTCCCTCCTCTGCCATCCACCCATGTCTTATCACAATACTACTCAGCTATTAAAACAAGGAAATAATATTTGTGCTCTTATTACTTCTCCATAGTCCACTCTGCTCACGTCAGAAGACTCCATACCCTGAAGCTTGCCTGCAACCTTACTGTGAAATTAACACTAAGTATAACTCATTTTACAGAGTCCCACACACAAGACAATGTTTAATTGACCATCTCACATCCAGAAACATGTGAAATATGAACTGCTATGAAGTCTGAAACATTTGATCACACGCATTTCAAAGAATTTGGTTCTCCTTCTGTCTAGAGGAACCACCTCAGGAAATAAGTTCAAATTGAATTCCAGAAAACAGAGGCTATATACCCCTTGGGAAATGATTGGGATGCTCCATGGATAGGTGTATATAATCGTTCAAAACTAGGTACTTCAAGAATGCTTGATTTGCATTAGATAGCACATTCCTATCATATGAACAAGAGCATAGATCCTAATCATCCTATATTTAAAAGGAGGAGAGAGTTAGCAGGGATCAGTGTCAAAAGCCATCTATCAAATTTGGCTAGTAGCATCTATGTCTAAAGACACTCCCCAGTTGAAGTCAGGCACAGAAAACTCACCCTTACATTGTTACACAACTAGGCCAGCACCAGGGTCATACATGGAAGAGAAAGCCTCCTCCTTCACATCTCAAAATTCAGTCTGGGTTGTGATGGTTTTCAATAGAACCCCTGGAACAATATATATGTATACACAAAGAAACTTCTACAGGTTACCACTATTATATTACTCTCAGAGAACTTCCTGGCTGGTGTTAGTTCACCATTCCCTACATATTCATCCACTGGACTGAACTTTTCTTGTCTAAAGTGAGGCAATGGAAAACAGTAAATATTGAGAATCAGATTTATCAATAAGTCTTCCCTAAACACATTTTATAATACTTTTGCATGTAATTGATATTCACCATTCATTGTATTCTTTTTAAAAATAATTTTATTTGCTTTAAATTCCAATTGTAGTCCCACTCCCTTCTCTCCCCCATTACTACCCTCCATTCCTATTGCCCCTATTCCCTTTCCCCTTCCCCTTCACAAAAGGGAAGTCATTTCCATTGAGCTAGTTTTTCAGTTCTGTTGGATCTCAGTAGACCAAAGAACACAAAGGCCTTTCCATATTGGTTATAGTCAAAGAATTCCTCTCCAGTAAGGATACTTTTATGATGATGATGACTCTAGATTTGTGCAAGGCTTCACCATTTTAACACATTCAAAAGCTCCAGTATGAATCCTTTCATGATGATGAAGATTATACAAATATGGAATGGTTTCACCATGTTAAAACCACTGTCCATTAGGATTTCTTTCATGATTGTGAGGATGATTCTGAAGTGCAAAAGTTTTTTCACATTGGTTAAAGTCAGATAGCTTCTTTCCAGTATGTTTTCTTGTATGTATTAGGAGATGTTATGTGCAAAGGCTTTGCCACACAGTTAATTCATATGGTTTCCCTCCAAAATGTGTTGTTGTCTTAGGAGATGACTGTAATATGCAAAGGTTTTATCACACTAATTATCCTCACCAGGCTTCTCTCCACTGTGCGTTTTTCATGTTTCCGGAGACAGCTGTGCAAAGGCTTTATCATATTGGGTATATTCATAAGGTTGCTTTCCAGTATGTGTTCTTTTATGGCTTATGAGATTATTGTGGCGTGCAAAGGCTTTACCACACTCATTACATTCATAAGGTTTCTCTACATTGTGTGTTCTTTTATGGCTTATGAGATGACTGTTTTGTGCAAAGGCTTTACAACACTGGTTACATTTATAAGATTTCTCTCCAGGTGTGTTCTTTTATGGCTTAAGAGAGTACTGTTTTCTGCAAAGGCTTTGCCACACTGGTTACATTTGTAAGGCTTCTCTCCAGTGTGTGTTCTTTCATGGCTTATGAGATGACTGTTTTTTGCAAAAGCTTTACCACACTGGTTACACTCATAAGGTTTCTCTCCAGTATGTGTTCTTTTATGCCTTATGAGCTGACTGTTTTTTGTAAAGGCTTTACCCCATTGATTACATTTGTAAGGCTTCTCTCCAGTGTGTGTTCTTTCATGGCTTATGAGAACAGTGGTATGGTGGAAGGATTTACCACATAGAGTGCGTTTAAAAGGTTTCTCTCCAGTACAATTGCTTTCATGCCTGCAAAGATAATTGGCACATGTGAAATATTGACCACAGTCATTTGATTACACTAATAAATATATTTATCTATGTGAATCAATTTTATAATTTGGTCTAATGATAAAAAGAATAATCAAATCTTAAACTTTTATCATTTTATTTACATTCATGGCATTCCCCTTCATTATGGGTATTTTTGAAGATCTCTGTGATGGTAAGAGCATTTATTATGTGGTTCACTTTAATAGCATCATTTTTCTATAAGAGGTTTTCTCGTGTATATGAAGAGTATTGTAAGAATTCAGAGTTTTACCAAAGCAATCCCATTCACAAATTTTTGTACGGTATGAATGACACTTCATTTACAAAGTGAGCCAGGACAAGCAGAAGAAGTTCCAAATTTCTAGCATTCATAGGTATTTTCAGCAGTATGATTTTGCTAATGAATTCTCAGTGAAGTTGCAAAACCAATTAACTGTTACCTTTTATCACATTCAGAAAATCTACTCAAAGTGGGGACTTTTACAAAATTAATTATTCTTGGAGAAACATAGTTACACTGCTTCTTTCAATATCTCTATGCTCATGTGTCTTATAAACATTGTGACATATGATATACCAATTTAAATTACAAGAATAATAAAAGATTTCCACATTGAATTAACACGTTTTTTTTTTTTTTTTGTTCATCATAGACATGTCATATAGGGATTAAGGTTTCTCCACAATTTTATTATTGACTCTCAGAAGCTGCTCCTTTCACTAAACTTTACAGTGTTACTACATGAATATGTGTAACACTGGTTGTACTATGAAATATCTGCTCATTAGAAGGTTTTGAAACATACTGATCACCTATTCAATGTGTATACCTCTTACAATATCTGAGTAGATAGAATGAGACTAAACAGATTGGCAGTTTAACTCAGTAGCTGTAATGTCTATATGATTTCAATGGTATTTTCTGTTACAACATTATTTTATTTTCTTCTATCTTAGGGGAGTACCTTGCAAACACAAATCAGATACCTGACATTGAGGTACGTGGAATTATGAGATTTTAATGATCATCAGTACACTTAAAGCAGTGCTCTTTTTACACTGTTGCTTTTCTTTAAAACCTCCTGGACACAGCCAGGTGTGCTGGTACATTCCTTTAATCCCAGCATTTGTGGAGGCAGAAGCAGGCAGATCTGTGTGATTTTGAGATCACATTGTTCTAACAAGCAAGTCTAAGTCAAGCCACAGCTACACAGAATAAAAAAACTATTTCAAAAACAGAAAATAAAAAGCAGCCAACAAACAAACAAACAAACAAAAACCAAACTTCCAGGACACATTAAAATTTCTTAAGATTCATATCTATATCAGTGTGCACATAAAGTTACCTTTTATTACTTGTAGAACTTTGAAAATGTTCTTCAATGGTATGGTCTTCCAAATTGTATCCTAAAATAGAGTACCAGAAAATATATATGACTGGAAATATCATATTATTATTAAAGCAAAACTTAAATCACTATCTTCTATGACCCTTAGAACCATGCCTGATTTAGTCACCTCATTCCTCCTCATTCTCAATTGGAATCATAGAAAAGGATAAATAACAAAGTAAGACTTGTCTCCTTATTTTAAAAGTGAAAGAAAATTTGCTGTCTTACCTATAGCAGTGAGGTTTTTACAGGTCTCTAGCATCACATCATTGTAGAGTTGTTTCTGTGATGGTTCCAGCAAAGCCCACTCTTCTTGGCTGAATTTCACATGCACATCATTGAAGGTCACTGAATCCTAAAATATGCCATGCATTTGTACAACAGAAAGAGTAGCAACAATATTAATTTATACTTCATTGGCAATAGAATCATATAATTCTAGTGCTGCTTCCATTTATTTTCTGACACAGAAGTGCTAGTGTTAGATAGTTGGGTGTTGTGCATGAGGTGAACAAGAGGAGAAGAAAAAGCTTAAAGGTTAGATTGTAAGGAAAACCAAAGGCATGCTTTGGAAACCTTTGTTAAAGGTGTTTCATTAGTTTGTAAGGCATGAATATGAATTAGACATTAGTTGGGTTCTTGAGTAATGTATGAATCATCTTTAGTTACTTGGGCAAGTAGGTCAGGACCCTGTCATGAGACAGGTAGAAGGAAAAAACACAGTCATCATATTTTATCTAGCAACAAATGAGATGTGGCTATCAGGTGACAGTGAACAGATGGGTGGTGTCAGTCAAAAGACAACATGGCACTGGATATCATGTTTTGACCAGGGATCAGAGATGTGGCATACCAGTATATGAAAATGGGGGCTCATATATTTGTGGAGGGGAAATTGTACTACAGTGAATAGATGGATAAAAATAATGTGAGTGGCAAGCAACAATAATCATAGCTGATAACATCATATTTCTGAGTTCCCAGACAAAAGAAAAGGCATAGAACACATGATTATTCTTTGATCATTGTTTTGTATATTTTCCTTTTTAAATCATGTATAGGCTATAGTTTAAAATAAAGATTAAAACTTTTCTATTGAAAAATAAGTGTGAATGTTATCACTAAGTCATTTTAGAATAAAACGGAATAAAAAAGTTTAACTGTGCCATATCTGAATAGGATAGAGGTTTGGAATACTCATGGCAATTAATGTGGACAAAGACAAACAGAGAGAAGAGAGCAAAATAGAAAGAGAGAGACAGAGACACACAGAGAGAAATTAACAGATGAACAGTACTAAGTACACATCAGAGAAATATGAACAGTTACTAACTACAAAAAAAATGATGGACAAGCTGGGTATATTCTGTCATGCCTTTAATTCCATCACTCAGGAGGCAGACACAGGTATATATTATTTAATTGGATGCCAGCATGATCTATACAAAGTGTTCTAGGACAGCCAGACCTATATAGTAAGACAGAGTCACCCCTTTAAATCAATAAAACAAACATAAAACATGGAAAGAACTGAGAGGTGTTTACTGAAGCTTCTACATTCACTCCAGTTGTGTATTCAATTTTCAGAAATCTACAATGCCCTAGCTTAAACTGTAACTTTAATAAGATCTTACTAAAAGGAATGCATGTTTAAATAGCTAAAAATAGAAAGATGAAAATATTAGCAATGTAAATGATGATATATGTAAGCAACATAAGGCAGGAGAGATGGCTCAGCAGTGAGGAGCTCTTGCTGCTCTTGCAAATAATTGGTCTGAAATGTCAGTGTTTAACTGGGACCCACTATTATCAATTGGTATAAGTTCATAAGTTCTGAACACATCTTTGGACTACTGTGACGATCAGGCACACAAGAGGTTCATATTCATGACTTCAATCAAAATACTCATATTCAGTAAAAATTAAAAACAGATTCCAGATGGTAGGGCTGATTGCATACTGATCAGTGGGGTAACAGAGACTGCACAGTGACAAATAGTTGGAACAGTTGGTCCCTAAACAACATTGACTGTGTTTACCAGGTGATAAGAAACGCAATGATGAGAAAAACAATTGTTTTCAACCTCAGAGCACCCAGCTAATCCCTGGAAAATTTCCTGGGCTGTTTTGGCAGGAATAAAGTTTTCAAGAAAATAGACCCAAGAAGTGTGTCCTGATCACCTTCCCAGGCTGAACTGTGTGCCCCAGAGCACAAGAGACTGGGAGTCCCACTCTCAAGAAAAACCCACAGGGAAGGAAGCAAGTGGGACTGACTGAATGTCATCCAGTCTATCCATGGAAAAGGTCCTGTAGACTTGCAGGTGCACAGCAGCCAGCCCTGAGTGGGACTTCAGCCGCCAGACCCACGTAACCAACTCTCCATCACAGACAGAACTGTGTGCCCCAGGGAACTAAAGAATGGGTTTCCCTGTAGAAAGAAAACCCCACAGGGAGGGAAACAGCAGGTCCCAGCTTAGAGCACTCAGCTGACCCTCCCACCACCACTACCACCACCACTACCACGACCACATATGGGAATATTATCGGAAAAATTTTCCAGGTTCCTGTCCAGTCACCAGCTTGGAGCCACCATTCGCAAGCAAGTGCCTATGCACTCTACACCCCCCAACAGTACAGACTGGATCTTTCTGTTGGGAGAAAACGCAAAGGTGGGGGAAATATCTGGCCCTACTTTAGGACACCTAGCTCCAGAAAAGTTTCTGGTTATCTACAGGCTCCAGACTCTAGCCTCCTGCTGTACACATGAGAGTGGTGCTCACCTGCCACTGATTACCACCTGGGTACTGGGGCACAGAGCTCCAAAATCAGACCTACAGAAGCCTGGGTTCCCTGAGAACAACCCCCAGATACTGCTCCAAGGGACAACCAGTTATCCCTAACTAAACTGACCAAACCATGGGGTACCCAGATTACAGCTTCAGCTCACTAAATTTACAGCAAGAACCCCAGCATCAGGGCAGCTGTCTCCAGGATTTCTCTGGGTGAGAAGAGAGCCCCCTTGACTAACATGGAAAATTTCCACTAACGTCTGTATGCCTAAGGTGAGCTGTGACAATTCCTGAAAAACACCTGTCATTCAGTGACCGTACCCCAAAAGCTAAGGAAGCCTCCTTTGAAAAAATTTTCTTCCTGCCAAAGGGATTCTCCTTCTCCCCAGCACAGGATTCTAGGAACCACCAGAAACTAACACCCAACACCTAAGATAGCCAAACGGATAGAGGCCAGCATAAAAGCTCAACCAACAAAAGACAGAGCAAAATGGCATCTCCAGAACCCAGTTATCCAGGAGCAAGCAGCCCTGGATACCGCAGCATAAAAAACAATTTCAGGCCAATTTCCCTTATGAACATTGATGCAAAAATACTCAACAAAATATTTTGCAAACCCAATAAAAGAACACATCAAAGATATCATCCACTACAACCAAGCAGGCTTCATGGCAGGTATGCAGGGGTGGTTCAATATACAAAAATCCATTGATATGATCCACCATATTAACAAATTGAAAGAAAAATAAACACATGATAATCTCCTTAGTTGCTGAAAAAGCATTTGAAAAAATCCAGCATCCATTCATGTTTAAAGTATTGGAGAGATCAGGGATAAAGGGCACATACCTAAACATAGTAAAGGCAATATACAACAAGCCTATAGCCAACATCAAGCTAAATGGAGAGAAAATTAAAGCAGTCCCACTGAACTCAGGGACAAGGCAAGGCTGTCCACTCTCTCCATATCTCTTCAACATAGTTCTTGAAGTCCTTACTAGAGCAATAAGACAATTAAAGGAGATCAAAAGAATACAAATTGGAAAGGGAGAAGTCAAAGTATCACTATTTGCAGATGATATGATAGTATACCTGAATAACTCCAAAACTTCTACTAGGGAACTTCTACAGATGATAAACAGCATCAGTAAAGTGGCTGGATACAAAATTAATTCATAAAAAATTTAGCCCTCCTGTATACAAAAGATAAAAGGGCTGAGAAAGAAATTAGGGAAACAACACCCTTCGCAATAGCCTCAAAGGACATAAAGTACTTTGGTGTGACCATAATCAATTAAGTCAAAGACTTGTATGAAAAAACTTCAAGTCTCTGAAGAAAGATTAGAAGAAGATATCAGAATATGGAACTATCTGATACTCATGGCTTGGCAGAGTTAACATAGTAAAAATGGACATCTTACCAAAAACAATCTACAGATTCAATGCAATTTCCATCAAAATACCAACAGAATACTTTACAGACCTTGATAGAAGAGTTCTCAACTTCATATGCGATGCAATGAAAGCAGTCCTAAGAGGAGTTTGAATAGCAACAAAGGCCATCATAAGCTATTGGAGACATCTCATACAAGCAACTTAATGGTATACCTGAAAGACCTAGGAAAAAAGAAGCAGACACACCCAGCAAGAGTAGACCACTAGGAAAAACCAAACTCAGGGCTGATATCAATAAATTAGAAACAAAGATAATAATTCAAAGAATCAACGAAACCAAGAGCTAGTTCTTTGAGAAAATAAAAAACACAGACAAATTCTTAGCCAAACTAAGTAAATGGTAGAAAGATACTATCCAAACCAACAAAGTCTGAAAGAAAAAGATATAATAGACACTGAGAAAATCCAAAGAACCATTACCTTTTATGTCAAAAGCCTATATGCCCCAAAATTTGAAAATCTAAATGAAATATACAATTCTATTTAAAATCCACTTAGCAAAGTTGAATCAACATCAGGTAAAGATATTAAATAGTCTTATAGTAAATAAGGCAATAGAGGCATCCATCAAAATACTCCCAACCAAAAAAAAAAGCCAAGGGCCAGATGATTTCAGAGCAGAATTCTACAAGACCTTCAAAGAAGAGTGAATACTGATATTCTCCAAATTATTTCATAAAATAGAAATGGATGCAACATGACCAAATTCCTTTGGTGAGACCACAGTCAACTTGATAAATCCTCAAAGATCCCCAAAAAGAAAGAGAACTTCAGACCAATCTCTTTTATGAACAATGATGTAAAGATACTCAATAAAATACTTGCAAACCAAATCCAAGAACATATCAAAGGTATCATCCACCATGACCAAGTAGGCTTCATCCCAGGCATGCGAGGGTGGTTAAGTATATGGAATCCATCAATGTAATCCACTGTATAAACAAATTGAAAAAAAGCCATTTTGTTAGATGCTGAAAAAGCATTTGACAATATCCAACAGTTATTCTTGTTTAAAGTCTTGGAGAGACCAGGGACAAAGGCACATATCTAAAAAGAGTAAAGATAGTATACAGAAAATATACAGAATATATACAGAATAGTATATAGCTAACATCAAACTAAATGAAAAGATTGTTAAGTCAATTCCACTGGACTTGGGGAAAAGACAAGGCTACACACTCTCTCCAAATCTCTTCAATACAGTACTTAAAATCCTATCTAGGGCAATAAGACAACTAAAGGAGATTAAGGGGATACAAAGTGATAAGGAAGAAGTCAAAGTATCTCTATTCACAGATGATATGACAGTATACAAAAATGACCCCCAAAATTCTACTGTAGGGAACCTCAAAAAAATACACTCCTGGATGCCAAAGACAAATGGACTGAAAAAAAATAGGAAAATAACACCCTTCACAATAGGCAGTAAAAAAAAATGTATTTTGGTGTTATCCTCAACAAGCCAGTAAAAAGCCTATATGAACAACAACAACAACAAAACCAAAAACTTCAAGCCTCTGAAGAAAGAAATTGAAAAAGAAACCAGAAGATAGAAATATCTCTCGTGCTCATGGATCAGTAGGACCAACATAGTAAAAATTGCCATCGTAACAAAACAATCTACAGATTCAATGATATTCCCATCAAAATATCAACACAATTCATTAAAGAACTTGAAAGAACAATTCTCAGCTTCATATGGAAAAATAAAAAAGCCAGAATAGCTAAAACAATCCTGTACAATAGGAGATCTTCAGGAGGTATCACCATTCTTCATCTCAAGCTCTATTATAAATCAATAGTAATAAAAACTGCATGGTACTATAATAAAAACAATCAGTGGATCAATGGAATTGAAGTGAAGACACATAAATAAACCCACACACCTATGGCCACTTGATTATTGACAAAGAAGCCAAAACCATGCAATGGAAAAAGGACAGCATCTTCAACAAACAGTGCTGGTCTAACCTGAAGTTTACATGTTGAAAAATGAAAATAGATCCATATTTATCACCCTGCACTAAACTGCAGTCCAAGTTGTTCAAAGACCTCAACATAAAACCAGATACACTAAATCTGTTAGAAAAAAAAGTGGGAAAGATCCTCGATCTCATTGGCATAGAAGGTAACTTCCTCAACAGAACACCAAGAACACTGGCTCTAAGATCAAGAATTAATGAATAGGATCTCATGAAACAAAAAGCTTCTATGAAGCAAAGAACTCTGTCAATAGAACAAAATGACTGCCTACCGACTGACAAAAGATCTTCACCAACCCTTCATACAACTGAAAGAGCTAATAAACAATATATATAAAGAGCTGAAGAAATTAAACTCCAATAATCCAAATAATCCAATTTAAAACTGGGGTACAGAACTATACAAAGATTTCTCCACAGAGGAATATCAAATGGTGGACATTAAATGTTCAATATCTGTAGTCATCATGGAAATGCAAATGACATTCCATCTTAAACCCATCATGGCTAAGGTCAAAACCTGAAGTGACAGCAAGTTAGTGAGAATGTGAAGAAAGGAACACTCCTCCATTGCTGTGGGAGTGAAAACTTATACAACCGCTTTAGAAATGAATCTGATACTTTCTCAGACAATTAGAAATAGTGTTACTTCAAGACCCAGCTATACCATTTCTGGGCATATATCAAAAAGATGCTCCACCATTCAACAAAGATATTTGCTCAACTGTGTTCATAACATCTATATTCATAATAGCCATAATAGGGAAACAAACTATATGTCTCTCAACCAAACCATTGTTTTACAGAAATTGTGGTACATTTACACAATGGAATGCACCTCGGGTATTAAAAAAAAAGGAAACTATAAAATTTTCAGGCAAGTAGATGGAACTAGAAATGATCATCCTAAGTGAGTTATTCCAAAACCAGAAAGACATGCATGGTATATACTCATTTGTAAATGGATAATGGCCATAATATAGGATAAACATACTACAATCTATAGACCTAAAGGAGCTAAATAAAAAGGAGGACCCTATGGAGGATGCTTAATTCTTATGCAAAAGTGCAAATAAAATCGACACCAGAAGTGACTGAGGAGAGGGAAGAGGATGAGAGCCTAACATACATATCCTCTGAAAGACGCCCAGCAGGGGTTCGAAACAGATGCTAAGATTCACAGCCAAACTTTGGGTAGAGCACAGGGAATCATAGGAAAGAGTGAGAGGATAGAATGTAGAAAGACCCAGAGCTGGCAGGACCTCCATAAGAAGACCAACAAGGACAACAAATCTGGGCCCATGGGGACTTGCAGAGATTGATGGACCCACCAAAGACCATTCATGAAGAGGAAACAGACCCCTGCTCAGATGTAGCTGATAGGCAGCTCAGTCTCCATGTTTGATCCATAGTAAGGGGAGAAGGTGCTGGCTTTGACATGGACTCTGTTATGTGCTATTTGATCATTTCCCCTTGGTGGAGGGGCATTGCTATGCCACAGAGGAAGAGGATGCAGGAAGTCCTAGTGAGACTTGATAGGCTGGGTTCAGATGGTAGGAGAGGAGGGTTCCCTGTATCTGAGATATAGGAAATGGGATAAGGAGGAAAAAAAATGGAGGGTGAGACAAGGAAAAGTCAAGGGAGAAGATTACAATTGGGATGTTAAGTGGATAAATTATTTTTTTAATTTAATTAAGTTATTTATTACAATGTGTTCACTTTGTATCCTTGCCATAGCCCCCTCCCTCATCTTCTGCCAGTCCCACCCACCCTCCTTCTTCTGCTCCTATGCCCTTTCTCTAGTCTCCTAATTGGGAAGGGATTCCTTCCCTTCTAGATTATCAGGTCTCATCAGACCTCATCAAGGTCATCCTCTGTGGCCTTGCAAGGTTGCACCACCCAGGAGGAGGTGATCAAAGACTCAAGTTCATGTCAGAGAATAAATAAAAACAAAAAACAAATTTAAATTAAAAATAAATTAAATGTGAATAAAACAAACAAAATTAAAATAAAACAAATACAACTGGTAAGAAGAGCGTCACACACCTACAATTCAATGACTCGGAAAGCTCAGATAGTGTTAGTGTCATGAATAAAGGGCATCCTAAGAAATTAAATATACTCCCTGCCAAATTTCAAATGCAAGATGTTGATGAAGATCAACACAATAACCTATGCTTAAATATACACAACAAAAGAAAATAAATACCTAAAACTCTATATTCCATGCTCAGCAGCCAATGATGGTGATGTTGATGCCAGGCATGTTGGCCTAGATTTAAGCCCAACACTTGACTTGAGTTAGAGCTGTTAAGTTCAAAACCAGCCTGGTCTACATACAAACTTTCAGGAAACATCCAGGAACTCTGGGACATTATGATAACACAAAACATACTAATACTCAGATTAGAAGAAGAAGGATGAGATCAAAGTTCCAGAAGATATTTTCAACAAAATCATACAAGAAAAATTTCTTAACCTAAAGAAGATGTCTATGAAGGCACAAGAAGCATAAAAACACCAAAGAGACTGGACCAGAAAAGAAAGTCCTCTTAGCACAGAATAATCAAAATACAAAACATGCAGAACAAAGAAAGAATATAAAAAGCTGCAACTGAAAACAAAAACAAAAACAAAAACAAACCAAACTAACCAACCAGACAAACCAAACAAAACAAAACAAAACAAAAAATAACCCACAAAAACCAACCAAAAAAGGCAGATCTATTGGAATTAATCCTGTATTCTCAGTAAAAATGCTAGAAGTTGAACAGCTTAGACAGAGTGCTTCTGACTCTAAAAAACTACAGAAGCCAAGACAAATTACTAACCATGCCCAGAAAGTTTCAATCAGCAAATGAAGAAAAACAAGATGTTTCATGATAAGGTCAAATTTAAACAATATGTATCTATAAATATAGCCCAACACAGGGTGCTAAAACCACCACCACCACCACCACCAAAATACCAGGATTTACAATCACTGTTTGTTGATATCTCTTAATACCATTGACCCAAATTCACCAATAAAAAGACACAGGCTCACAAAAATGGATGATAAAACAAAATCCACCCTTCTTCTAAATACATCAAACACAGCTTCACATCAAGATAGACATTATCTCAAGGTAAAGGGTTGGAAAAGATATTCCAAATAAATGAATTAGAGTATCAAGCTTGTAAAGCAATTTTAATATCTAACAAAACAGACTTCAAAATCAACTAATCAAAAGATGGCAAAAGACATGACATTAAAAAAACATCCAGCAATATAATATTTCAATACTTAACATCAATGCCCCTAACCGAAGAGCACCCAAGTTATAAAAGAAACACTTCTGCAGCTGGCATCACATCCTGGCCCTCATAAACCGATAGGGGAAGACTTCAATATATCACTCTCACCAATGGACAGGTCCTCCTGACCAAACTGAACAGAGAAATGGTCCAGATAACTAACATCAAAACACTACCCAAATGATGTTTACAGAACATCCACCCAAACAAAAAGATTGTTCCCTCTTCTCAGCAACACATATATTGTTCTCCAAAATTGATGATATACTTGAACTGTGGAAGTCTCAAAAGATATAAGAAACTTTCAATAACCTCCTGCATCCTATCAGACCACTAAGGTTTAAAGCAGCACATCACCAATAACAAAAACAATAGAAAGCTTACAAACTCATAAAAATTGAACAACACTCTATTAAATAAAAATTGGATCAAAACTGAAATAAAGAAATAAATTAAAGACTTTCTAAAAGTCGATGAAATGAATACATAAGATATCAAAAGTCATAGTACACAACGGAATTGTTGACCAGAAGACAGTTCATACCACTAAGTACATTCAGAAAAAATAATCAGAAAGATCTCTTAGTAGCAACTTAACAGCACACCTAAATACTCTAGAAAAAAAATGAAGTAAACAAAACTAAAAGGAGTAGACAGTGAGAAATTACTGAACTATGTCTTCACTGGTAAAACCAAATGTTACCACAGGAAAAGAAAGGAGGATCCTAACAAAATTGATAATGATTAGATTTTAATAGTGGAGATCTCCTGAATAAGCAGAGGTAACTTTTCATCAGACAGTGTGGTCATTCACTCCAAACTAACTTAATAAAGACTGAAGTTTTTTTTTTTTCTTAAATAAAAAAGATACTTTTGTTGTTTCATATTAAAAACAGTTAAGAGCTTTAAAAAGTTTTAAGTAAATTCTAAGGTATAAATTTTTTGAGTTGGAATAATTTGGAGTGACTATAACATATCTGAGCAGCATGGTGATAGACCATGCATTTAATCCCAGAAGAGACAAGCAGTTCTATATTAATTAGTTGTTTTCTAAATTCAGGAGTTACAATGACAGGGTGTTGGTGGTTCATAGCCTTAATCCCAGCATTTGGGAGGCACGTGCCTTTTCATACCACCTGGGAGGCAGAGGCAGGCACACAGGATTTACACTGATTTTATTTAAAAGCTGCTTGTAAAAGGCAGGCTGAAAATCAAAGTGAATATCCTTTATTATCTAGAAATAAATACACTTTAAGGTATATTTGGAAACTTTCAAAGATTTTTTTAACTTTAATTGAGATATTATACTTTTTCTATTTCGAAAAAACCATTTTGCTCTATAAAAGATATAACATGCCTAAAAAGCTACAACCCTCACCCCAGAATTAGGGATGGGGCAGGGTTTTGATTTAATCTTTTCAGGAGAATAAAATCATCCAACTAAAGAATATGGAGACCACTGGACACATGAAACTTCTGAAGAAAATGACAGATCACCAAAAAAATGTGAAAAGAGAAGGAGTAAACTGGCCAACTGGTATCACTCACCTTCATGTTATCTCTTCTGTCTTCTACAGACATAAGTGCAAATTGTCTTTATGTGATTGCTAAAGAACAATCCAAAATCTCTATCTCATATCAGAAAAGCCACCTGGTAAGAAACAGAGGAAAACAGAAAAATAAGGGATGATTCCATTGCCATGAATCTCATAATCTTCTGGCATGATGTGACTTTTGTACTTACCACAAACTTCAATAATCAAGAATGTGTACAGTGTTTGTGAAAGAATAAGGGGGTGAGAAAAAAAGCCAAAAAAATAAGCCTAAAATATAGCCAAGCTAACATGAAAAGACATAAGTAACTTCTAGCATGAAAAATTGGCATGGAACCAGAGATACCTTTGATTTTCTAATTAATACAAATTAAATAAACACAGATTTCACAACTGCTACAAGACAAACTCAAAGTGACACCTAAACAGTTACATTTTCCTGACCCTCCAGCTACTACTAACCTCCTTTACAGAGAGTACTTTTGCTTTAGAAGTCTCTTAAAAAATGGAGGTGATCATAAGCTGGGCTATGGCTTACAGTCCCTCATGTCCCCTTGTGGGTTCAGGCACAGCCCAGCCCTTGCAGACACTCACACACAAAAAATGATGGAGAATAATTTAGTTTCTGTTTCCTTCTGCATGATTTATGTCACAATATGTGGAATCTTTCCTATCCTCTTATTTAAAACCAGGCACACCTGACAAAATTCTGCATCTCAGAAATTCCTTTTGTACCCTGGAATTGAATTTCCCTAAATCATGCCATTGTGACTGGTGGTAGTTGAAAGGTTAAAAAAAAATGTAATCAAGTATTGCTGAAAGATGACCACCACCCCCTCTTTTCTTCCAGTTTCAAAACGAGTTGTAAAATTTGTTATGCAAATCTCTATGTGGAATACAACATTAATCATTTCTAGAAATGAGACCTTCAGTTTTCCAATCTGTCCACTGCAAAACCAATGCTTGCGTGTGTACACTAGATAGTGATATTATAAGCACCACAATTTTCTACTGCCCAGGCGGCAAAGTCCTCACTTCTCTGGACAATCAACACTCAGGAAGGGTCAGAGGCCAAGGGTCTCTGTCAAGATCACCACATGGAGACCAACAGAACCACAGCCTGAACCACAGTCCATCTCATTCAAAGCAGATCAGGCTGTGATAGCTCAGGAGCCTGCTATTCCTGGCCTGGGGACAATGGCCCCACACTCAGCATGACATGGCCTCTGGTCTCACTCACAGCTCTTTAGAGCTATATCAGAGGAAAATCCCAAAACAAACCCATAAATTACCTCCCACTATTGCTCCTGACTGCTAGGCCTACCCAGAATCCCTCATTAGCTTGAACAATACAGCTGAGTCTTAGGACAGTAGTAGCTCCTCTACCAGTGGATCAAAGATCAAATGATGCTGATAGCAGAGGCATTCTAGCTTTGCCCTAACCCCTATGGGCACACAGAATGCTAATGTTGTTATAAAAGAATGAAAATTCCAATTATTCTATTTTAAAACCTTCCAGTGAAGAGAGGCAGAGAAAGCACCCATCTGACCATCCTACTCACCTCAACTCCAAGAGTAAAAAGCCCGAAAAGCTCACCAGTTCAGATGACAGATCAGGGTGGATAGGCCAAAGGAACCCAAGGCCAAAGGCTTTCTAGCTCAAAGCTCAAAAAGCCCAAAATCTACTATGCTAAAACTCCTTCCACTTTTACACTCTTTCTTAAATACATTTCAGCTGAAAGTTCCACTTACTCTTTAATCCCTGTCAGCTGGCTTCTTGCTTTGCCTCTTGATCTAGGGTTAACATTATTAAATCCTGTGCACAGAGAGCTTTTGAATTAAAGGTATGTTCCAGGGCTGACGGAACCATACCATAATCACCTCTTTAGAATAAACAGAAAGTTCTTGGAATTAAGGTTTGTGTTAGGGCTCAACCATACCAAACAAAGCACAGGTTTTTACTGTTCACAATCTATGGCATCACACTGGGATCAAATATCCTGCAACATCCTCATCTTGGAAATGTTTTAAAATACAATCTTCTACTTTCCCAGGGCACCTGCTCATCTTCCAAGATACAGGTCATTTATGTTGCACATTCCATTACATGATCAGTGTCCAACGCAGTCATCTCTACCTCATATTTGGGTAGTCCTTCAGCCAATCTTTAGTCAAAGCCAAATAGTAACAACCATTAAAGAAACAAATGGCCATGAATTTGAAAGAAAGGAGTAGGTAATGGGAGCTCAATGAAAATGAGAAATAAAACAAAAAGGATATGGCTGTACCTAGGAATGTTGGAATAGAAAGTTTATTATAGATATATGAGAGAACATAGTCAGACACAGGAACATCTGGGACAGTCTAGGATTGACATGAACTTGAGCCATGTGAGAGGAGAAGAAAGCCAGATGAAAAGGGTGGGAAGGTAAATGATAAATGAAAAAGACCAGGTAACCAAAATGGTTGGAATACATAAAGAATGAGAGCTGGGAGGAGGGCAGCTCAACTTCTGAGGTAGAGATCTGTGTATGACACCCATACCTTGTAACAGGAAAAGATTGAGGGATGCTGGGAGAACCTGACAGCCAGGTCTGCTTTGATTGTTAAGTAGCCTCCTTAAAGATTCATCCCAGCATTTGAGATGTAAGAGCAGAGAGGAATGAAAAGGTTGAAATGATTTCATTATAACCTTAAAATTATTTTTAAAAGTTGAAAATGGCCTTATGGTCCAATATTCTTCAGAGACTTTGAATATGTATTAGAGAACACCAAGTATTACTCACAACTTCTTTTCTCAGGTTGTGCACTTTCAAATGTGGGGAGGGGAAACATCCCTGATAGTCACTACCACAGCAGTTTATCCAGAACTTCTGTTTTGTTTGAACTCATGCAACTATAGAAATTTGCTTCCCAGAAACAAGCTCAGCAACTAATCCATATTCTTGATTTCCTTTGTGTATGACTCCCCCCAAATGTACAGTTTTCACTTTTATTGACCATCTAAAATTGATTACATGACTCATTACCATCTTCCCTTCTCCCCCTCCCTTTCTGTGTTGTGACTACACCAGCTTCAAAGTAGGTTAGTGAACTCAATTCTTACACAGGTCCCTCTTTATTTTTAATTGCCCACCTCTAAAAATTTAGGGTCTTCAGGGGACATTAATTCACTGTTCTATTTTACTTCACACTCACTAGTCAGGGCCCACCTAAAAAGAGCTGCAGGACTATGTTCTAGGCACTAGGCAGCAGGGGCAGCATTCAGTGTTCCAATAAAGTGTAAACTACATAGCATGTGAAAGGCTGATCTACAGGAGACATTGCTTTAACAAAAACAAATATCAAAGCACTAGGGGAAAAGGAATGAAATTCTTAATGACTGGATTATCAAAGAATATTATCTAATAAGAGACTAGAGCAGTAATGCATCAACAAAATAAAATTTAATAATACCAACAACTGACTTATTTATTTATTTATTTATTCATATATTTATTCATTATTGATACAGTGTTCTGCATGCATCTACACTTGCATGCCAGAAAAGAGCACCATATCTCATTATAGATGTTGTAAGCCACCATGTGGTTGGTGGGAATTGAACTCCTGACCTCTGGAAGAGCAGCCAGTGCTCTTAAACTCAGAGTTGAAAAAAAAAAAAAAACACATAGCATACTGACTTTGAAAAACACAGGCCATTCTCTTGTAGAGGGAAAGCCATTAATAAGATACTGTTTGATGTTATCCCTGTGTACAATGTTAGCTGCTGAGACCTGTAACCTGACAGACACAGCTTAAGCCCATAGCCTGTGTCTCAAATTTGAACTGACAGAACTGTGTCAATGAGGATTGTACATATGGGCATAGGACAGTCCCTTAATTTGAAATTCAATATTTACTGGAGCAAGATACCTGACCCAAATTGTACACCCACCAATCTTGTCTGCTTTCATTTGCATTCATGAATTAATAAATACACATTGGGAATTTACAAATTAAAAAGACATAACCCTGACACATTTCTACACAATCCTGGTGAGCAAACATGTGTATCCCGGGATCCTAATCTCTAACAGGTCTGGTTAGCATACTGCTTATCTGTGGAGTGTTTTACAGGCAGTCTTCCCTCAGCTAAATTCTAACTGGTACCACTAGTTTCTCAGCGATAGTAAATCCTTTACATCATCAGTTCTACTCTTCTATATCACAGCTTAATATTTGAGTGCTCTCTGACACAGGACATATAATTTATAACCCCCACAAAATCCAAATGGATCTTTTAGAATGGAGAGACATCTTCAAAGGTCACCAGGAACTAGGCCTAAAAAAGGGCACTTAAATTTCACTAGAATAGTGACTCTATTATAAAGCCACCAGGAATTGGACCATGGGTCACCAATTCCAAATACAAGGTCGTAAGATTCCTTACCCAAGGAACAGCCTGAGGATAACAAGAATGGGAAGGTATTTTATCTCAAAGTGGGGCATTTGTGCTGAGCAGTCTACCAACTTTGTAGTAGAACCTTCAGTGACAAAGAAAATACCCAACATTCCTGAGGCCTAGAGATAGCTCCGCCAATGTTAGTTATGTTAGCTAGCCAATCACTTTGTAAAAAGCTTGCCCTTGCTGAATGTCAACCAATCCTGTAACTATTAAACCAGAACTTCCTGGTCCTTCCTAAAACCCCAATCAAAACCCTGCCATGCACCTGCTCAGGGCTCTCTCTGATCCACTGTGTTTGTAAAAATGGAGAGACCCAGCATAAGCCCAAATAAAACTCTTTGCTCTTGCATATGTGGTCTGGCTCCTGATGATCTTTGGTCACCCTAAGATCTGGCCATAACATATGAGTTCTTATATTGGATCCCCAAGTCTCCCAAGCACCCCAGGCACATGGAGCTGAACAACAGCCAGTAAATGAGCACTCTGTCTGTATCTGTCTGTGTCTTTCTCGGTGTTTCTCCAGTTTGTTTTTTTGGGACTCAAGGCAAAATGTGTAATATGTGTCGTCAGAAAGGTTAGAGCTGATGCTCTGGACAGCTGTGGGCCACAGGGGGTCTGGAAGACTTTCCAGACCCCCCCAAAAGGGCACATCTGTAAAGGGAGTTGAGCAACAAGTTTTCTTTGATCTCTGGATCTTTGGACAAGGATAATGCAGGTAGCTCCTGCAGCAGAGATTCACTGATATCCTACTTTCCTTTTCCACTGCAGGAGTGGTGGGATCTGCTGTCTGGCTCTGTGTATTTTTCTGCTGCACAAGCAATGGGATCTAGTCTGTGTCTTGTTTAACTGTTTTGACTCTCGCTGTCATTTTTTGTCTCTGGGACTGACTGAGGACATGGGACAAAATCCTTCTATCCCCCTAGACCTGATTTTTTTCCCATTTCAGGAGGCTTGAGCCATGCTTCACAGGCTCCAGTGAGAGTGGCAAGAATGTGGCAAGGGATTGATACAGTATGTGGAGCCCCAGGATTGGCACCTCTGCCAATGTTCTCTGGTCTCTGGTCTGGCAGATCTTATCCACTACTCTGGCCTCGGGTCTGGCAGAGTGTGTCCCCTGTTCTGGCCTCTGATCTGGCAGAAATTTGCTGCTGCTGTGGTCTCTGGTCTGGCAGGGTTTAGCTGGTGCTTTGGGCTCTGGTCTGGTAGACAGAGATCAACAAATATGTTGCTGCTCCATTCTCTGGTCTGGCTGAATGCAGGTCATCATTCCCAACTCTGGTGTAGTTGGATGGAGCCTGATTTGGGGGTAGGTCACCACTAATGGAATAGGATAGAGGGCCCATAGAGAGACAGGCCACTGTTCTGAGTTTTGGTATTTTTTCTTCCATTCTCTTTGAGCGCATTATACCCAGTACATTTTTTTCCTTTGTTGTACTTTTGTGATTTTGTTTGCTTGTGATGGTCTCAGTGGGCTGGTGATCAAACAGCTGTGCTCCATTGTGACTTTGCCTTCCCCATGCTCCCAACACTACAAGCTGGGGCACCTCTGGTCATCAGTGGGAACACATATTTCCACATATTTGGCGAGGAAGGCTCTGTTGGAGAGGGGTCTGTGTGCAGATAATCTTTCTGGGCTTGACCTTATTGCCTCCTTGCTATCTCTATGAGGAAGGTCGGTGACCTGAGGTTAGCTCTAGCTTGGAACAATGACCACCAAATAATGCTCTTAGTTGAAAGGTATTGTAGTTATTACTATTATTATTATTTGGTTAGGGTCCCCTGTAGCCCAGCCCGGCCTTAAACTAAACAGCTATAAGATGACCTTGAATTTCTGATCCTTCTGCTCCACCTCGTATCAAGTGAGCTACACTCCCAATCCCACAAACTTCTTTTTTTTTTAGCCATAGGTGGTTTCAACAAGGAAGTGAACCAAACTCAAATAGGGAAGGCTTGGCTCCACTGAGTTCCTGGGTCTGAGCCTGTGTACTGGCACTGTTCACAGAATACCCACCTGAGCATCTTGATATGTCACTTATTAGTGTGGCTGTACTTATGAGATTGTCACCTGAGAATGAAAACAATTCTTTTTTAGTTAAGGTCTCATACTGGCAACTAAAAGAATTTTATTAGAAAATCTTAGAAAGCACGTGTATGATTGTGGTTTGAATGGGTGAGGAACCTCTGTCACTGTCCTCCCCAAAGTGCTAAAGGACATAAGCATGGGGAACGGGGAGGAGTAGATGAGGAATTCACCATGTCTGGGTATCTACCCCTACCCCCCAGAAAATGAGTTGCTTTACTTAATCACCAATGCAAGAAAAAAAATAGCTAGAATGCATTTGAGGTTCAAGGTTTAGAAGTGAGGTTGCAGGGGTCCTTTTGGCAATGCTTTTGAAGAACTTCATCCATTCAAGTGCAATGTTTGTAAATTCACACTGAGCAAGGAAGGCAGGGAAGGGAAGGGGAGGGAGGAGAATAAAAAGGAGGACAGGGGAGAAACAGGTTCAAACTTTTCCTGTCAAGAAAACAAAAAGGAAAAAAAATCTTAATGAAGTCCCACTTTTTGTATGTGTGCCCAAGATTTTTTTTATCATTATTTATTTATTTTTTTCTGTTAAATATTTTTTTTAATTTTTTAAACTTTTATTAATTACACTTTATTCACTTTGTATCCCCCCATAAACCCCTCCTTCCTCCCCTCCTAATCCCACCTACTTTTCCGTTTCTTCATGAATGATCCTCCCCAAGTCCACTGATAGGGGAGGTCTCCCTTTCCTTCCTTCTGATCTTAGTCTGTTAGGTCTCATGAGGAGTGGCTGCATTGTCTTCCTCTGTGGCCTGAGATCAAAGAGCAGGCCAATCAGTTTATGTTACAGGCAGTCCCTCTTCCCATTACTATGTAACCCACTTGGACACTAACTGTCATGGGCTACATCTGTGCAGGGGTTCTAGGTTATCTCCATGCATGGTACTTGGTTGGAGTATGAGTATCTGGAAAGACCCTGGTGTTCAAATTTTCTCATTCTGTTGCTCTCCTTGTGGAGTTTCTGTCCTCTCCAGATCTTACTATTTCCCACTTCTTTCATAAGATTCCATGTACTCTGCCCAACACTTGGCCATAAGTCTCAGCATCTGCTTTGATAGTCTGCAGGGCAGAGCCTTTTAGAGGGCCTCTGTGGCAGGTTCCGAACTTGTTTCCTGTTTTCTTCTTCCTCTGATGTCCATCCTCTTTGCCTTACAGGATAGGGATTGAGCGTTTTAGTCAGGATCCTCCCTCTTGATTAGTTTCTTTGGATGTACAGATTTTAGTAGGTTTATCCTATATTATATGTCTATATGAGTGAGTATATACCATGTGCCAAGAATTTTTAAGTTGTGTTTATGTGTACATTCCTTTCATCATATTTACATATATACTCTAAACGCTTGCTGAATAATGGTCTTTCAATGTCTTTCCCACATTTCAACTGAATTATTTTTGGGCACTAAATCTAAACCTAATTCTTATCAATATTTGGAGGTTTTACTTGTTTTGAATGTCTGGTTTTATTTTTTTAGTTAACAGTGTGTACACAGTCTCTTACACCAGAGTCATCATATTTGGGTCTCTAACAAAATAATGAAAAACAGTAAATAGTACTAATAATGTTAATGACTAAAATGAAAGTAACAGAGTGCATTTTACAATATTCTCAGATGTTCTTTTCAGACAGGACATTTTATGATGAAAATTTTTTCATGAGGCACAAATGCCTGTTAAGCTTAAGACTTGTTTATAACATTCTCTTGAAAACAAGGTTCAAGATGCATCCTGAAGTCATAACATCAAATGATGTACAGAGAGGACATAATCACCTTTGCAGATATGGTCTCCTAGGGATAAATATGGTGGGATTAAAAGCTCAGGACACTTTCTGAGGATATGACTTCTCATAAAACCTAATGAAAAAAATGATTCTTACCAGAAAATGAGCATGTACATAAAACCAACTACATATAGAGCAGTTACAGAGTAAATGTCAGGAGAAGGACCAGGTTAAAAACTAACACCAAATAAGTATCACTGTTGCTGTATCTGGAATTTCTACCTTATTTGGAATGCAGAGACAAGAAGACTGTTAACCCCTGTATTGAAGGAAGTGCATCTGCATAAAGAAAAGCAATGTTTCGCTTCTCCTGCTCCTTTTTTTCTCCTTTTTCTCCTCCTTCCTTACCTATTATATGTGAAGCAAATGTTCTGCCTCTGAGTTGTATTCCTGCCTTCTGTACAAAACAGGCAGAAACAGATAGTCTTTAGATATAATAAAGCCAGATGCTAAAGCTCACTAAAGCTTAAAGGAAGTATCTTGTTATGGGATAAATTAAAGAGAACACAGAGAAGGCAACAGGCAGAGAAGAGGCTGTCCTAGTAAAAGCAATAACAGAACAAGATTAAAAGAATTCAGGAAACGTTTTTTATAGGTGGCACAATGGCTGGCATTAACAAATAAAATGCTACATGCTCCCATCCTTTAGGTGGGAATTCTGTATTATTATCAGATTATGAAGATTCTATTAAAGGAATTTACTGTTTAAAAGGTTATTTGTCCTTCCACAGATAGTTATTGTGAATTAGGTACCAAATACTGTGCTAAATCCTGAACACACAGAAAATGATTCATGAAAACACCATTCTTTCTCTATAAGCTTACAGCCTTGTGGGGTAATCCACCATAAACAAACTTATAGACCATGCAAAGAAATGTATACATCACTATAAATTCCACTATGAAACCTAACGGAAAGCAAGAGGTACCTAACACCCCAGAAAAGATAAAGAACTTACATATTCAAAGGCTGAGAGATGAGAGCATTTTAGTTCAGTAGGGGAAATGAAAGAAGGTGAATTTGTTTGCAGTATACTAGGGAAGAAGAAAGGAATGATGATGATGATGATGATGATGATAATAATAATAATAATAATAATAATAATAATAATAATAATAATAATAAAAGATTAAAGAGGGATGGTAGCCATCCCTCTCTGCTGCAGCTGTTCTTTTCATCCTTGCACCCTCTCATGTGCCTCTATGCCCTCTAGTGGTGACGGGAGGCAACTTCTCCATCATTTCTCTCTGAAACTGTTGATGATTTAATCAGCAGAGCTTGCAGGGCTGGTGGCCCCCCCGGGAGAGCCCAGGATGGGGAGGTTCTGTCAGGGTGACTCCAGGAAGTTACCATGCTTCCTCAGCCCGGTTCCGGATGGAACGCGGAACCCCGGTTGCCAGGTAATGGGAGGCCAACAGCATCAACAGCAGCCTGGACAGACAAGCCAGTCCAGAGGAGCTGGAGAGATGAGTCTGTTCTGCTTCCAGACCTCAGGTCTCAGAGAAGACAGCAGTGGTTGCCTGTGCTGCTGGAGACATGTGGTGCGCTCCCTGACACATTTCTGGCCTGTTCCTCACTGGGAGACCAAGGTAACCAGGGCTGTCCTGCAGCAGGGTAGCTTTCTGGTCCACCCCAACCCCCATCCACCGCGGTCGCAGCCTGGAAGAGTGTTCCTGTTGGGGCACTGAGGAACGCTTTTCATGCCTGCTTCCCGCTTAGGTGTAGGGAAAGGGGCCATTGGTGCCCCTCAGGGTTTGCACACTTAAAGCCTCCCTCCTGCCCTGGTCCTTCCTCATAGTGAAAGGTAGTGAGCCTTCCTGCATGGCATCCTCATGCTCAGCAATGTTGGCATGGACTATGTGGAGCAGATGATTCCCTATTTGCCCACCTTCTGGCCCTTTATCCAAAGATTGCCACCATCTGGTTGTTTCTGGACCTGATGCTGAAAAGGCAGGAGAGTGGTTCCACCAGGGATCTAGCCAGCTCTCAGATCTTCTCCTGCTGTTTCCCAGGGCCAGTGCCCTGTGACCTCACAGAACCGGATGTTTGAGTCCCAGCAGCCTGAGTCCCAGTGCTGACCCCTTAAAGTGACATGGCCAAGCATGGGCCATTGGGGCAGGGGTGGGGCTCTAACAGATGCCATTCACCTTCCCTAGGGAATGTCACACACCACCCTTTCTCATGCACTGCGCGACCTTTCCCCGTTTGTGTAAAGGATTCTGGACCCCATTTGCAGTGTTTGTTATGGATGGAGCCCCTAGCACCCCCAAACCCATCCCTGGGAAGATTCTAATAGTTCCTTCTAGATGTCTGGGTGGCTTGGGGACACGGGGCCTTAGGGGTAACACCCCCGTGGACTGTCACAGGTATAGATCCTTCAGGAGGACCAGCAGACAAAGACATGAGTAGGCTTGGGGTGGAGGGGGAGGTGAGGAGGAAGGGACGTTTGGGGCCAGGGTGGAGGGCCAATTTTGGCCAGGAGCCTCACCTTTGGGGTTCTCTCCCTGGGGACTGTCCCCGAGACCTCACCTGCTGGTAGAGGACAGAGGTTTCCCACTGGGCTCCTGGGTTTTGAGCAGCAGAGGGAGGGACAAAAAAGGAAAGGCCCTGGGGGATACCAATGCCCCCCCCCGCAGTTCCAAAGAGAGGCCAGGCTCCCAACACCGTGTCCCTCTGCCCTGCTCTCACCCACTGTACCATCTTCTTGTTCTTGTCCCAGTGGCTGCAGAAATTCCCCCAAGATTTCTCTGGGGCCCCCGGACCTGGCCATCGTGAGGCGGCTGCTGGACTATGCCAGGTTCCATGTGCCCACTGCAGAGTTGGACTGCCAATCTGGGGAGATCCTCCGGGTAATGGATAAGCCCTAGATAAGCTGAAGCCTGAGAAGGAGGAGGAGAATTAGGAGGAGGATGAGGACCCGAGGGAGGCGCCTAGTGAGGTAGCAGCTGATTCCAACCCCGTGTCCCACAGGTGAAGTGTCCTGAAGCTCTGGCCAAGGAAGCAGAGGAGGAAGATTGTCAAATCGACTGTCCTGCGGGTAGGAGAGGGGACTGTGCCTTCCCTGGCATGGAGAGACCATCTTGGGTTAGCTCACCCCATTCTGCGTGCCTTCAGGCTGCTCCCTTATCCCAGATGACGGCTCACCCCTTTCTTTGCTCAGATCCGGGGCTACTTGGGGCCTCAACTGCAGAGCTGTCCATGCAAGACACCTTGGTGGCACAGGAGAAACGGAGCCTGGTTTTGGAGGCAGATGCTAAGCCCAAAGAGGATGCTGAGATCCTGGATCCCATGGCTGCAGGATCCCCAGTCTTGCCAGAAGCTGGACCAGTGCAACCTCCGGCTTTAGCATCAGAGGACGCAGAGTTCCTTGTGAACTTGGCTGATGAGCTACTGTTTCTCTCCACTGTAGTGCACTTGGGGGCACCCATTCCCCTGTCCCCGCTGCCCGAGGTAGACATATAGTTCGTACAATTGCCGGCTGAGCTGCATCCAGCGCCTTCTCCCCTTAGAGAAAAGATTCCCTTAATTCTGTATATTTTTAAATTGCTGTTTTTCACTCTTGTGTTATTGTTGTTGGTTTCATATTATTATTATTTAAAACGTGTTGCTTACTCAACTTAAGTGATGTATTCAGAGATGGGGCCTCCCCATCGGCCCACAGTGGGTGGCTTAGCCAAGGGGTATGGAGCCTGTTTTTGTCGAGAGTTTCCTGCGAGTTGGGCATGTGCATCCATCTATAGAAGATGCTGCCAGGTGTGTAGTTGGTGTGCAGGGGGTCTACTGGGATAGATTGAGCCCCAGAAAAAAAAGCCCAACAGGGTCAGTGCTTGACAGCAGAATTTTGGGGCCACAGCTGGGCCAAGAGCTAGGCTCTGAGGACCAGGACCAGGAACAGTACCAGGACCCAGCTCTGTGGACACTATCCCTGAGGGAAAATAAAAACCCTATAATTTGAGATACAGAGTACATTTTGGGGGATCATTTAAATACATGATATTTCTACATAGCCATGCCTGTTTTAGAACTCAGTTTTGGAGCTGGGCATGGTGGCACACACCTGTAATCCCAGCACTCAGGGAAGAAGAGACTTGAATTTGAGGCCAGCCAGGTCTACAAAGTAGATCTAGGACAGCCAAGACTACACAAGGAAATTTTGTCTAAAAAACAAACAAATAAATGAACGAACAAACACAAAAGAGAGCTAATTGTGTGGACCAAGCTGACCATAATCTCAGAAAGATTAGGTTTCCATGGACTCCCAGGTCTACGATGACAGGGATGCATCTCTGAGCAAAGCTAAGATATTTTTAATGACTTATTCTTGAATCAAGGAATGAATGGATAAAATAAGATGTACACAGGTAACATTTTTTTTTCTTTTAATGAACAGTAATAAGTCTTCAAATTCTACATTTATTTACAATTGCAAAATCATTTCTGATGTTGTCAGTAAGTGGGTTTTCTCCTTTGCTTTAATTTCATCCATTGAAAAATGTTTGAGTATGTATGTGCCATGAGAGGACAACTTATTGCTGTTTACTATCTGTTTACATCCCATATATGAGTTTTCAACATGAAACCCAAAGAGTCTTTTGACCAGTGAAAGAACTGGCCCTTATTTAGGTTTAAAAATGATTTATGTATGTGCTGGTGTGTGAATTTGTACATACAAAGGCCCAAGTATAGAAATATTAGAAAAATTCTATAGGAGTAATATTGGCTACCCAGAAATTGAGCTCAAATCATCAGGCTTAGAAACAACCAACTATTCCCACTGAGACAACTCTCTGACATTCACTTGTAGATCTGAGACAGTTTTATGAATAAGTCTTTACTCCTAAGAATGAACTAACACATTCCAAAAAAAATGACAGCATTATATCATTTTAATTTGTACATAGCATTTATTATTATTATTATTATTATTATTATTTCATGTTCTTCCATCCTTATAGGACAATAGGTTTATAATCTGGATAGAAGACAATATTTTACTGATGTAATATTTCAATTAAGTTTATTTGAGTATCAATGAACTCAGTGGGGAATGTCTGTGGTAAGCAAAACTGGCAACATGACTTTGAACATATAACAATGACTAAAATAAACCCCACAAAGCTGTCACCAAGTCTTCATACATTTGTCATGGCCTAAGAACCCATAGTCAGATTACACATACACACACAACATGCTGTTTTGAAATAAATATCATTGCTGTTACATTATTCAGCACCTCTAGATAATTCTCTTAGAAGGCAGTACTTCAACATTATGTGTCATGTAGTAACTAATGGGAACATAAGAAGAATGGAACTTCAAATAACATATATATGTGTGTATATATATATTCATATATATTTATGCATATATACATACATACATATACACTATTAAGCATTTTAACATTAATGTTGGTAAAAATAGAACACATTGGGGGAACATCTTCCACCCTTGGACGTGTACTCAGAAAGCTGACATGAGAATCAAGACTTCAAATGCAGCTTTGCCTAATTACTGACATCCAAATCAGGCTTGAAAACAAACATCTTAAAGGAATTTGTGAAAATGAAAAACAAAAGCACCGTGCTTTCTCAGAGGCCCTTCATTGAAAAGCATGATCACATACCACATGGTATAAATAAGCAATGGATCACATAGATGATGGGAATCCCATTCTATACTTTTCAGTAGAAAAATACCTATCAGCAAGTGGAAATTCATTAGATCAACAGCAGCCACAGAAAGAATAACAGATTTACCTAATAAACTTCTGTGATTGGATTTGATACACATACATCAAACTTCAATACCTACTCCAATGTTTCAAAATATAGAACACAACCACAATTGGTGACTTCCTCCTTTACGTTATAAGTGAACATGGTAAATAATTTACTTCCTCCAAGGCTATGATGAAAAACAGATTAAAAAAAATTTTTTAGTAGATTCTTAGGGAGTACAGATTTTAGTATGTTTATCCTGTATTATATGTCTAATACCCACTTATGAGTGAGTATATACCCTGTGTGTCTTTCTGCTTTTGGGATACCTCACTCAGGATGATCTTTTCTAGATCCCACCATTTGCCTGCCAGTTTCATGATTTCCTTATTTTTAAATGCTTAGTAGTATTCCCATGTGTAAAAGTACCACAATTCCTATATCCATTCCTCAATGGAGTGGGACCTGGGTTGTTTCCAGCTTCTGGCTATTACAAATAAAGCAGCTACAAACATGGTCCAGCAAATGTCCTTGTTGTACACTTGATCAAATTTTGGATATATACCTAGGAGTGGTATAGCTGGATCTGGAGGTAGCACTATTCCTAATTTTCTGAGAAATTACCACATTGATTTCCAAAGTGGTTGTACAAGTTTACATCACGACCAGACATGGAGGAGTGTTCCCCTTTTCACACATCCTCTCCAGCATGTGTTGTCACTTGAGTTTTCGATCTTTTCTGTTCGGATAGGTGTAATGTGATATCCTGGGTTCATTTTGATCTGTATTTCCCTGATGACTAAGGAAGACTTTTGAGGGGGCAGGAGTTCCACAAGGAGAGCATTGGGACTGATACTCCAACCAAAGACCATGCATGGAGATAACCTTGAACCTCTTCAACTCCTGCCCAGATATATTCCATGGCAGCTCAGTCTCCAAGTGAGTTTCCTAGTAATGGGAACAGGAACTGTCTTTGATATGAACTCAGTGTCTGGCTCTTTGGTCACCTCCCCTTGATGGGGGAGCAGGCCACAGTAGAGGACAATGCAGCCAGTTCTGATGAGATCTCATAGGCTAGGGTCAGATGAAAGTGGAGGAGGACCTCCCATATCAGTGGACTTTAGGACAGAAATAGGAGGAAGTTAGGAGGTTGAATAAAGGAGGGGATGAAGGATGGAGCCACAGCATGGATACAATGTGAATAAACTGTAATTTACAAAAACATAAATTTTTTAAAAGTTAAAAATAGAAACAACCTTCAGATACTAGAAGGTTTTTTTGTTTACATCCCAGGATATTGTTTTTTGAGAAAGAGATTTTCTGTATAGCCTTGACTGACCTGTCATACTTTCTAGACCAGGCAGGCCTTAAACTAACACAGATCCATTTTTTTCTGCCAGTTATAGTGCTAGTATTAGAGGCATTTGCCAACAATCCAGGCTTTGATTTTTTTAATTTAATTTAATGTTTTATTTTTGCGACATGATATCTAAGTGCATCATTGCCAATCCAGGATTCTCTTTGTAAACCAGGCTGACCTTGAACTCACAGAGACCTACCTTCATCTGCCTCTCAAGTGCTGGGACTATGGATGTGTGTCACCATGCCTCGTAAGACTTTCTTATAGCCTTGTCACACTATGTGATTTCAGATATATCTAGCCACACATCTAGCCTGTTTTTTTAGACAATGTTTCTCTCTAGCCATGCATGTCCTGGACTTGCTTTGTAGACCAGGGTGACACTGAACTTACACAGCAGCATGCTTGTGTCTCCTAGAGAGACAGGATTAGAGATATGTGCCACAAAGCCTGGCTCAGATTTTTTATTTCAATAATATATCTATATGATTAAAACATAAATTGAAACATATACATATGATTAAAACAAAATGTATATATTAATATATAACATATTTATTAAATATATTGGTTTATATTACTATATTTAGTGAGAATATATTAATTATACATATGAATATTTTGGTATTTTGAGAGAGGGTTTCTCCTTTTAGCCTTGGCTATCTTGGACTAGATCTGTAGACCAGCCTGACCTTGAACTCACAGAGACTGGCCTGCTTCTGCCTGGCAGAGTACTGGGATTAAAGGCCTATGCCAACTCTTAGTATTTAGGCACCTGTTTCTGGCTTTCCTAGCAACCTGTGATGTCATTACGTGTTGACTGCCAGGGAGGGCAGGTGTGGTTACTTTGCTCCTTAAAAGGATCTGCCTCCCCACTTTGTCTCTCTCTTGGCCTCTCGCCCTCTTGCTATTGCCTTCTTGCGCTCTCCCCCTTCTCTGTTGGGGTGCCCCCTTCTCTCTCTTCCGCTATCATGTCCTGCTGTCTCCTTCTCTCTCTCTCTTCATCTCCATCTGAGAGACCACCGAGAATGCAAACAACTGTAAAATAAAAAACAGCTGTGACTATTCCCATCTTTGAATTAAAGCCAGAGCCACGTAGCTCTCAAAAGGCAGGATGAACTGCTCCGAGAGAGGTTTTAAAAAATAACGGCAGGGTGAATTGTTTTGAGAAAACTCACAAACGGCCAAAAACTGCAAACAACTAGCTGTAAACTATCTTCATGCTATTCTTGCTGACCAATCATTGTATAGAGCAAAAGTGGCCAGATTTTTAAGTATAAAAATCCTGTGCTTTGCATGCTTGGGGTCGTCTCCTGTCTTTGGAGGGGTGACCGTATCACGATTGGAAAAACAACAACAAACAAACAAACAAACAAACAAAAAACTCTTGCTTTTGCATGGAGTCGTGGTCTGTGGGGATTTCTGGGAAGGGCGCAATCTTGAACTCCTGAGCTGTGAGACCCCAGGCCTTACATTTTTGGTGCGTTTGACCGGGAAAGGGCGTGCCCCTTCCCCAACCCTCATCAGACTGAGTTCGGGGGTTGAGCTCAAAACAGGTTAGTCTAAATTCTGTTTTGCTTTGCTTGTTTCTGTCTTACCAATCTGTTTCTGTTTAGGCGCCTATCTAGACCTTTTTTTAGTCATCTGATCATTCATTGTGATAGACAGACGTATCAGACTATCACTTGACTGGGAACTGGAGGACGCTCCGGTTTGGGAGGCTAGGATTGGGACGCTCCTCCTCCCATCTATTTCCTGTTAGAGATGGCTGCCTCCAGGCAGCCTTTCAATCAGAGTTCTGTGGTACCACCCGCAAGGGCGTCCTTGTCTAATTGTCTGTCTTGTTCTCTTTGTCTCTATCTGTGTTTCCTCTTTGACTTTCTTGACAGACGACTTTATTATGGGACAAACTGTGACTACACCCTTATCCCTCACCCTTGATCATTTCTCAGAGGTGAGATATAGGGCACATAACATTTCAGTTGAAGTTAAAAAGGGAAAATGGCAAAATTTCTGTTCCTCAGAGTGGCCTACTTTTCAAGTTGAATGGCCACACGAGGGCACCCTTCACCTTGACAAGATCCTTGCTGTCAAGATTAAGACCCTCCAGACTCCAGGAGGCCCTCTGTCTAAGGATCAGTGTGCATATTGCAAGGAGAAAGGACATTGGATCAAGGATTGTCCTAAAAGGACGAAAAAGCCAGAAAAACCGAATGCCCAAGCCCTGGAGACCCAGGTCATAACCCTGGATGATGACAGTGATTAGGGGGGGGACAGAGTTTTAGCCCTCACCCAGAGCCCAGGGTAACCCTTAAGATGGACGGGAAGCCAGTCGACTTCTTGGTGGACACTGGCTTCCAGCATTCTGTTCTGTTACAAGATTTTGAAGCTAAAAAAGAAGAAATCATCGGTCCAAGGAGCCACTGGATGTAAACAATACTCATGGACTACCCGAAGAATGGTGGACCGTGGAGTGGACCGGGTATACCACTCATTCTTAGTTCTCCCTGAATGCCCATACCCGCTGTTAGGGCGAGATATTCTAACTAAGATAGGAGCCCATATCCATTTTAGACCAGATGGCCCACATTTGACAGACAATAAAGGAGATCCCATTCATGTACTGACAATTCAACTGGAAGATGAATGCCGCCTTTCTGAAAAGGTGGTAAGTCCAGAAAAAGACATTGACTGGTGGCTACAGAGATTCCCCAGGCATGGGCTGAAACAGATGGCCTAGGAAAAACAGAGAAACAGCTCCAGTTCTGATAGAGCTGAAGCCTCAGGCTACCCCAATCACGGTGTAACAATATCCAATGTCTAAGAAAACCCGTGAGGATCCACCCTCACAAACAGAGGTTCCTTGATCTAGGGGTTCTCAGAAGGTGCTATTCTGCCTGGAATACTCTGTTGCTGCCAATTCAGAAGCCTGGATGCAATGACTATTGACCCCTACAGGACTTGAGGGAAGTTAACAAACAGGTCATGGACTTACACCCTACCGCACCCAACACACATAACCTGTTGAGTTCCCCTCCCCCTGACAGGGTTTGGTATATGGTCCTGGACCTTAAGGACACATTTTATTTTTTTGTCTCCAACTCAGCCCTACCAGGCAAGACATTTTTGCTTTTGAATGGAAAGACCCAGACTCAGGGGACTCAGGTGAGCTTACATGGACTCAACTTCCTGAAGGTTTAAAAATTCTTCTACTATATTTGATGAAGCCCTACACTGGGACCTGGCACACTTCCAGGCCACCAATCCCCAGGTAACTTTTCCACAATATGTGGATGACATTCTATTAGCTGCAAATTGTAAAGAAACCTGCCTTAAAGCCACCAACTAGCTGTTACAAGAGCTGGGTGACCTTGGATATAGAGCATCAGCAATAAAGGCCCAGCTCTGCAGGAAACAGGTCAGTTATCAGGTATATATATTAAGAGAGGAAAAGAAATGGCTATCAGAGGCTAGAAAAGAGACTGTATTTCATATTCCCCCTCCACGGACTACTAAACAACTGAGGGAAATTTTAGGTACAGCAGGGTTTTGCCAGCTGTGGATTGCAGGATTTGCCAAGATGGCAGCCCATTTGTATGCCCTTACAAAGGGCAAAGACTTTCATCTGGGGAAAGGATGAACAAGCCACATTCGATAATATCAAACAAGCCTTAATGTCAGCCCTAGCATTGGGACTCCCTGATGTAACCAAACCCTTCCATCTTTATGTGGCTGAGAAACAGGGAATGGCCAAGGAGTTGCTAACACAGAAAATTGGACCCTGGAAGAGACCAGTAGCCTGTGTATCCAAAACGCTCGATTCAGTAGTGGCAAGATGGCCAACCTGCCTTCGAATAATAGCAGTAGTAGTGGCACTAGTAAAAGATACAGACAAAATGTCTCTATGACAGGACCTCACCATCTATGCTCCTCATGCCCCTGAAAGTGTCATAAGGCAGCCACCTGATTGCTGGCTCACGAACACTTGCATGACACCTTACCAGGCTTTGCACTTGAATAATGATAGAGTCACCTTTGAACTGGCTATGGAGCTAAACCCTGCCACCTTATTTACAGATCTAGAAATCCAGCCCCTGGAGCATGATTGTTTGCACGTTCTAGCAAAGGAACAGGGATGGTGCAAGGACTTGAAAGATCACCCTCTTCATAAAGCTGAGGTGACATACTATATGGATACGAGCAGTTTTTTTTGAGAATGGAAGAGAAAGGCAGAGGCAGTGGTGGTAGATGGACATAAGGTAATATGGGCCCAGGCATTGCCAGAAGGCACTTCTGTTCAGCAGGCTGAATTGATTGCTTTAACCCAGGATTTAACTCTGGAAAAGGGTAAAAAGATAAACATCTACACTGATAGTCAGTACGCCTCATAAACAGCCCATGTGCACGGGGCCATCTATCATCAGAAAGGCCTGCTAACATCAGCTGGTAAAGAGATAAAAAATAAAAAGAGATAAAAAATAAAAACAAGATTCTGACTTTGCTCAATGCACTGTTGCTGCCCAACAAGGTAAGCATTATTCAATTCCTAGTACAGCAGAAGGTCGAGACTTCCAGGGCATCAAAGGGGAATAACATGGCCGATCAGGAGGCTAAAGTAGCTGCTAGAGGAAACTCTGCCCCAGTGGTATTAACAGCTGAACTGCCCAGAGAAGAATGATTAAACTACTCAGAAACTGACTTAAAGTTAATATGGCAAAAATGGGATATTTAACACCAATGTGGGGGCATGGATTGACTCTAAAGGTAAGATCATTCTACCCCAGGAAGATGCTGAGAGATTGATAACTCAGATGCATAAGTGGACTTACTTGGGGGCAAAGAAATTGGCTGAAGTTGCCCTCCAATACCCGTACCGAATACTAAACCTCACCATCCTAACTGAGAGAGTGACTAGGACATGTGAACCTTGCCAGAGAGTAAACATAGGTAAGAATTTCCAGAGCCCAGGAAAGCGGCTAAGAGGAAGTAGACCCAGAATGCATTGGGAGGTGGATTTCACTGAAATTAAACCAGAAAGTTATGACAATAAATATCTCCTGGTTTTTGTGGACACTTTTTCAGGATGGGTGGAAGATTTTCCCACAAAGAAAGAAACCACAATGGTCGTGACCAAAAGATTCTGGAAGACATTTTTCCTCAGTAAGGTATTCCAAAGCTAATTGGGTCAGACAATGGGCCAGCTTTCCTTGCTCAGGTAAACCAGGAGGTGGCCAGATTTATGGGACTTGATTGGAAGTTACATCATGCTTATAGACCCCAAATCTCAGGACAAGTAGAGAGAATAAATAGAACTCTAAAAGAGACTCTCACAAAATTGACAATGGAGACTGGGGGTGACTGGGTGGTGCTTCTTCCCTTGGCCCTCTTTAGAGTCAGAAATACTCACTCCCTACTAGGCTTAACTCCCTTTGAATTACTATATGGGGTTCCTGCTCTCCTACCTTGACTCTTCTTGGGGACCCTCTTGACATAACTAGTGGTAACTCTGACTTGTCCAGGCTAAAAGGACTGCAGCTTATGCAGAAAGAAATATGGAGCAAGGTTGGCAGTGCATATGCGCCCAGGTCCTTGGAGGTGCCCCATCAGTTCCAGGTGGGAGATCTGGTATATGTGCAGTGACATGGCAGCCAGAATCTGGAACCTCAGTTGAAGGGTCCTTATTACATCCTGCTCACCACCCCAACTGCCAAAGTAGAGAGCATCACAGCTTGGGTCCATGTGTCACACGTTAAGCCTGCTCTTCATCAACCTGCAACACCTGGAAAGTTCAAGCCTACAGCAACCCACTAAAACTGAAACTCATCAGGGACAATAAACTCTCAGACCAGAACTCCCCTTTGTCAGGGAAAGTATAAGTGAAGTTCAGGTCCTGATGCTCCAGAAAGAGTATCAACCTCTCCATGAGGTTGATCCACAATTTTAGGGTTAAAATTGAGGCAAAAAGGGGGGGTGTGAGAGACCACCTGGGAATGAGAAAAACAACAGTGATTATTTGAATTGAAGTCAGGTGTAGATAACTCTTGAAGGAAAGGGTCAACTGTTCTGAGAACAACTATCTACAACCACCTGTAAACTATCTACAACCAGCTGTATACTACCTAAAACCAGGTGTAAACTATCTTCATGCTATTCTTGCTGAACAATCAATGTATAGAGCAAAAGTGGTTTCAATTTCAGGTATAAAACCCTGTCCTTTGCATATTTAGGGCTGTCTCCTGTCTTTGGAGGGGGGACCCTATAGAAATTGAAATAAAACTCTTGCTTTTGCCTCAAGTTGTGGTCTATAAGTGTTCCTGGGAAGGGCACAATCCTGAGCTCTTGAGCAGTGAGACTCCAGGTCTTACAACATGAAACTAAAATGCTTTTGCAATCCATTCTTTAGGTGGTGGAGCAGCTTATAAAATGGGAAACCTCTTTACAAGCTATACAACAGACAGGTTCAATTCTAGACCATTCAAAGAAGTCATAAAATGTAAACATGAACAACAACAACAAAAAAAAACAATCCAGAAAGATAATCCTCAGTGAGGTGTCCCAGAAGCAGAAAGACATACACAGTATACACTCACTTTCAAGTGGATGCTAGACCTATAAGATAGGATAAACAAACTAAAATCTGTACACCTAAAGAAGATAAATGAGAAAGAGGACCTAGGTTAAGATGATCAATCCTCACTTAGAAAGACCAATGGGATGGATATAGGCAAAAACAAGAAACAGGACAGAAGCCTTCTCCAGAGGACCAATGAAAGACTCTACCTAGCAGTGTATCAAAGCAGATGCTGAGACTCATATCCAAACCTTGGGCAGAGCACAGGGAATCATATGAAAGAAGGGAGAGTTAGTGTGACCTGGAGAGGACAGTAACTATACAAGGACCAAATATATCAGCACAGGGGTCTTTTATGAGACTGTTTCTCCAACCAAGGACAATGTATGCATAGAACCTAGGACCCCTGCTCAAATGTAGTCCATGTGAGATCTGTATCTAAGTGGGTACCATACTAAGTGGAACAGGGACTATTTTAGACATGAAATCAGTGGCTCACTCTTTGACCTCCCCCCTCCCAAGGGAGAATCAGACTGCTAGGCCACAGAGGAGGATATTTCAGCCAGTCCTGATGATACCTGATAAGCTAGGGTCAGTTGGAATAGGAGGAGGCCCTCCCCTATCAGTGGACTTAGAAAGGGGTAGGGAAGAGATGAGGGAAGGAGGGTAGGATAGGGAGGGAATGAGGGACTGGGATACAGCTGGGATACAAAGTTAATAAACTGTATCTAATATTAAAAAATAAAAATAAAAAGTGGGACATATAACAAATTTCCTAAAGATGAAACACAAAATGCTGACAGTTTTTTGTTTCTTTGAAAACAGGATTTTTTTTCTGAATTATTTTGGCTGTCCCAGGCTCTCTTTATAGAACAGCCTGTGCTTGAACTCATAGAGATCCACCTACCTTTAACTTCCTGAGTGCTAGGAATGTAGGTGCTCACCAATAGCCTGAGCTGCTGACAGTTTATTTTGTTTTAGCATTTTATTTTTGTTGTTTCATGCACTACATCTGAACTGCAGTTTCCTCTTCCTCCACTCCTCCCAGCCACAATCTATCCACCTCTACTCTTCCAAGCTCACCTCTCCTGCATCCGGTTGTATTTTTTTTTTCATTCATTTTATTTTCAATGAAAAAAAAATGTGATGGCATGGCAAGTTTTAATAAGACTAGGAAAAATCCCTCACATCAGAGTTGGTCAAAGCAATAAATGAGGAAAGTGTAGCTAAACCAGGAAAAAGAGTCAGAGACACCCCCATTCTCACTGTTGGAAGTCCCTCAGCGAAATCAGGATAATAATCATAAGGTGTATGCCAACAACCTAGCTCACAAGACTCATAGAATGTTTATGTTTTTGTCCTTCAGTCTCTGTGATCCCCTATGAGCCCAATTGACTCAGTGGGCCATGCTGTTGTTGTGTCCTTGATATCTCTGGTTCCTACAATACATATTCCCTCATTTCTGGGGTTCCCCTGGATACATCATTGTGGTTGGCTGTGGGTCTCTGAATCTGCTCCCATCAGATGCCGGGTGATGTCTCTCTGATGACAACTGGGCTAGGCACTCATCTATGATTATAGCAGAGTATCTTTCATTGCCATTTTTTTACCTGTCATGTTTACAGATATTGTGTGTCTCTAGGCTATCTTGACTCTGGTTCATGGTCATCCAGCCAGTGTCAGGCATGAACTTCCTCTCATGGTGTGGGCCCCAATGTGTTTTCTGGAGTGTATTTAATATTAATGGGTTGGGGTTTTCCTTCTAGTATCTTCTGTAGGGCTGGGTGGCTGCATATATACTGGGTATAGTAGTCTAGGTGGGAATCAGTGGTCTCTTAGTGTCTGAATGGTATCCATCCAAGCCCTTCTGGCTTTCATAATCTCTGCTGAGAATTCTAGTGTGATTCTGATAGGTCTACTTATTATTTGAATGATGTTTTGGTATTAGCAGTGTCATGCATAGAACAGTTAATTTTCATGATGTCATCCCCATATAAAATAGAATCTCTGTAACCTATGAAAATGAAAAATGAACACACTTTAATGTGTTTTGAGGGAATTAAGACAAAGAAGGGACTAATTTGAGGTAAAAATAAACTATATATAAATGCTGCAAAAAATTAAAATACTTGTAATTCAATTATGATATTTTAGAATATAACTGCATAAAAAAAATTAATTCCTAGTCCATCAATATACCCAAAAAGTTATATAGCATTTTGACTTTGCATGGTGATGAATATTTTTTCTATAACTCCTCATATGAAAATTACTGTTGTTTAAGTGATTCCTGAATGAATTACATAACATTATTAAAAGCAGAAAATTTGGTAGTTCTATGTGAAAGATAATTATATGCATAGTTTATTTTCCCTCTAACTCTCTCTTTATAGGAAAGGATTTATGAGAATGATTTACAATCTGTGAGTCAATTAATTCAACAGTGGATGGCTAAAAATGGAAAATCAAGGAATCTATCAGTGGCTTGGTCCATGAGGCTGGTTGGCGCAACTCACCTTCAAATACACTGAAATCCTCAAGAAGAAGGTTCTATAGTCAATGAAGAAATAGACTTGCTACCAAAGCAAAAGGGAAAAGGAAAAGAGTAAAATATTCCTTCTTCCATGTCCTTGTATAGGTTTCCAGTAGAAGATGAGGCAAAGGTGATTGGTTGGTTTTGCAGTATGAAGATATGGATTAAAGGTGTGTTTTTCAGCCTTATAGATCCAGAAGAGAAGTAGAGAAGACTACTTCAAATAAGGAAGAGTACTTCACAATTGTGTCCTTAATTTGGGTGTTTTGCTTAATTCCACATGCAGTCAAGTTAAAAACCAAGACTCATGATCACACATCTTCTCAGCTTGAAGGATAATCATATCTCCTCTTTACATTAACTTCCAAATGAAAACAATAACCAGGTCATAGTAATGCCTAAAAGTAATTTAATGATGCAGAGTACAATAACAGACAAATTACATATTTATCCTCATCATAATTGAAGCTAACATGATATAACTGTCCTTCAAAAACCGTTAACATGATATAACTGTCCTTCAAAAACCGTCCAGGTTAGAAACAACAAAATCCAGGCTAGAAACAACTCTCCACCGGCGCTGTGCCACTCCACAACACCTCCCTCATAGGGCAACCCACATTAAGCACAAGGATTCACCTCCCACCTGCTACGTGTGTGCAGGGTCCTTAGGTCCAGACCAAGCATGCTCCTTATTTGATGGCTCAGTTTCTTCAAGCGCCCAGGGGTCTGGGTCACCTGTTTCTGTTGGTCTTCTTGTGAGGTTCCTCGCACCTCCAGGGCCTTCCATCTTTTTCCCAACACTTACTCAGGATCGCTAGAGCTCTGCACCTTTCTTAGGTGCAAGCCTGAGCATCTGTCCAAGCTCATTTCTGGCTGGAGTCTCTGAGACAATGGTCAGGTGAGGGTCCAAGCAACAGAGTTTTACAGTCCCAATTCTAGGGGTTACCAATGGGGTCAAATATCATACAACAGAGACTGATATTCTTCTTCCGTGAGAGGAGCCTCAAGTGTTGGTTCGATCTGCTCTCATGGGTCATCTGGGTCCAGAGCAGCTGGTACCTGTTCCTTGACTTCCGCTGTACTCAGCAGTTGATCCAGGAAAAGCTGTGCAGGGCAGGAGTTGCTGGGTTCTGGTTAGGCCTCTGTGGAGAAGGTGAGCTCGGATGTTGGCATCAACGTTTCTCCATACTCGCCTCCTGCAGAACCCGGTGTCAACAAGCTGTCGCGGGAAGCCTCCTGCTCAATGCAATACGATGCTCCAGGAGCCCTTTCTGGGCCAGGAGAGGCAGACAGGTCCTCACCTTTAGCTGTGCTGCCTCCAGCGCGGCCTTTCTGCCTGGCCTTTCTGTTCTGGAACCATATGTGGTGGGTGTCCTCAGGCAAACCTGTGCTCAGTGCCAGTTGCACTCTCGTGGCATAGTCTGGGGATGGAGAGATCTCAAAAGATTAGCATGCTGATCTGCGCTGGACTAAGCCGGGTTCGAGGCCTTCTCCATTCTGAGGGCGGGCCTCTTGCTTGTTGTACCCTGGCGACAAGCTTTTCAGGAGGCTGTTGGGAGGCTTCATGCCTGGAGCCTGCGGTGGTCTGTTTTGAGGTCTTCCTCGACACGCCAGTCTTATTTCTGCAGTTTTGAAACCACATGCAGATGCAGGACTCTGGAACCCCAAATTCCCTGGCCAGTTCCTGCCTGGTCCTGAAGCTCGGGTAAGGTGTCTTGGCAAAAACTGAGAGCAAGACCTCCTTCTGCTTAGCCTGCCAAACAGTCTTTAGATGCAGGGATGTCTTTATCTTACTGCAGCCACCCACATCTGCCTGATCTTCCATCCTGCCGAGGACACTTTGGTAGGAATTCTTCCTCTCCAGTGTGTACTCAGAACAACACTCAGGACAGTGCAGGCTATGGCAAATGCGTAAAGGGGTCCGCTGCTCACCCTTAAATACCGACCTAGGCCCCACCCACTCCCTCGAGGCTTCCAATTACAGGCTAAACCGTGGAACGCCCTTCTGCTTCCAAACTGTGAAACCCTTCCTTCCTCCTGCGAATTTTCCCATATCCCACCCTAAAGCACCCTTTCCAGATACAGGTGGTCTTGTGTTCTACCCAAATTCCACTACTTAGCTCACAGTACGCACCTGTGTTGGCCCACAAGGAGTTTGAGGGGAGAGTCTAAGGCACGGCTTCTGATGATCAGGCAAGGAGAAGGGGCAGAAGCCAGGAGCAGTCTTTGCCTACTTTAACGAAGTCATTCATTCAGCTCTGGCTGATGCTCAAGGAGGAACGTGGCTAGAACAGATCTTGCATTCTGCGTGTGCTTCTGCCTTAAGTTCCTTTCAGCTTCAGTCTCCCGGTGTATGATTTCAACAATCTAAATATGGTTAGGAAACTGCAAGTATAAGCATTTGGGCAGAGAGGAGACTTATCCTGCAGAAAGACTCCTGGAATTATTTCTGAATTTCTCCTTCAGTGGCAGGCTACAGAAGGTGTCAACTTCCCTCTTGGACCCTCTGGTTCCACCTATTTAATCCCCCATACACTTTGTCCTACTGGAGAAATTTTACAGATTCCTAGAAACTGTATATGAACCTTCAGAAGCACACATTGTGGATCCCAAGACTTTTGGGAGAGGATACTGAAGTCATCTCCTGCATTTCAATGAACACCACTTGTTGCTGCCATTAATTTGGATCTCTGATCATTAGACACTGCTTTCCAGAACACACAATTTCCGGTACTGCCAAATGTGCCTGTCCTTCCTAAGGGTGCGGCTTTGCCCTAGATGGAGGAGAACAGTAACAGCTGAGCAATTCTACCCCTGCCTTATTTTTGCATCTCGTGTTTTACATGCACCATGATTTTAACTTCTTCCTTGCAGTCCCCATCTACAGTACCTGGGTGTACAATAGATACTGTAGAAGTTATTCTGCTTCTTCCAGAGATCCTCTTTAGAATCCCTGAATACACAGGTCCATAAACTGCTGTATTTCCTTTGTGACATAGAACCCTTGTGCTTAGGGTCAGAGGTTTATATGCAGCCAGATGCAAAGCTGTGCTGCTGCATGCAGTGGTGTGTATCAAATCTGAAATCCTCAGTTGAGATTTTGCTACCTGCCTAGTACCTCATGGCTGCGTGATGGGAGACAGCTCATATTGTTGCATGAGGGGCCTAAGCCTGACAGGCACCTCTGTTGGTTTCCTGATGACAAGAGGTTAGCCTGTTTGTCCCTCTCAGAGCAGTCATCCCTAGATCTGTGCTTTCCCTTGCCACAGCTGCCATGAAACCCCGGGAACCTTTGAATTCCCTTGGAGCCAAAATCTGCTTGTTCCCTTCTGTGAGTAAAGGCACAACTTGCCTCTGTGTTAACACACCTCCTATTTTGCATTCTAGAGATTTTAACCTCACAGTTCTTTTGGTAAATTCCTGGATTCACCCAAAATAGCACAACGTTTTTTTTTTTGTTTTTTTGTTTTTTTTTTTTTTTTTTTTTTTTTTGAGAACTGGGAACTCTAGCTGTAGCTTGTCCTGTGAGGTCGGCATGATGTTCCTGAGAGTCAATAGCAGTTGTCTCTCTTAATCAATCTTCTCTTGGGGCTGCTCCTCTTTTTCATGCTCTAAATGCTCTCCTACATGTGGTATTTGCAGTATCATGCGCCAAGAATGGCATCAGTGCTTATCTGGTGTCAGTCCGGTACTACCCTCTTTAGAGCTGAATCCAATCTCTGTATGAAGTTGGTGAACAGTTTTCTCCAGGGCCTTGAATTACCTTAGTGAATGAGGCAGTTGTTTTGCACAGGCTCCTAAACAGATCCCTGCACTCTTAACACTGCAACATGACATTATTCAGTGATTTCATCATCAGAACAAATGAGGGACCACCTGGGAATGAGAAAAACAACTGTTATTATTTGAATTGAAGCCAGGTGCAGATAGCTCTTGAAGGGCGGGGTGAACTGTTCTGAGGAACAACCAGCTGTAAAGTGTAGAGCAAAAGTGATCTGATTTTCATGCATAAAAATCCTGTTTTGTATGTTCAGGGTCATGTCCTGTCTTTGTAGGTGCGACCCTATCTCGACAGCAATAAAACCTTTTGCTATTGCATTGAATTGTGGTCTGTGAGTTTTCCTGTGAAGGGCGAGATCCTGAGCTCCTGAGAAGTGAGACTCTAGGTCTTACATTTTGGTGCGTTGCCCGGAAAACAGTGTGCCCTTCCTTAACACTCAACTGGCTGGGCTCAGAAGTGAGCTCAGAACAGGTTAGTCTGATTTTTGGTATACCACTGTTTCTCTTTAGTCACCTATCTAGACATTTTTGGTCATATGCTCAGTCACTGCGATAGACAAACTTGTCAGAATATCGGTTGCCTGGGAACTGGAGGACCTTCCAGATTCCATTTGGGGAGGCTAGTTCCGGGATGGTTTTCCTCCCATCTGTTTCTCTTCAGAGACAGCCGCCATGAGGCAGCCTCTCAATCAGAATTCTGTAGTACCACCCGTAAGGGTGTCCTTGTGTAACTGCCTTTCTTGTTTTCTTTGTCTCTATCATTGTTGCTTCTTTGACTTTCTTGATGGACGACTTTATTACGGGACAGGCAGTGACTATCATTTCTTGGAGGTGAGATAAAAGGCACATATTTGTTTGAATCTGTCCTATTCACCAGCCCACTTGGGATGATTGCCAGAAACTCTTGCAGGCCCTCTTAACTACTGAGGAACGAGACGGGTCCTCCTTGGGAAGAGAAAGACTGTGCCTGGAATGGACAGGAGGCCTTCTATCCTCCCTAATGAGATTGATGATGGCTTTCCCCTAACCCACTGAACGGGAATTACAACACATCTGGAGGTAGGGAATGACTGGAGGTCTACCGTCAGACTCTAATTGCGGGTTTCCATGGGGCTGCTTGAAATCCCACTGATTTGATGAAGGTAAGAAAGATGGTTCAGGGGCTGCATGAATCTCCTGCAGCCTTTCTGGAATGGTTGATAGAGGCATACTGTCAGTTTACGCCCTATGACCCTATCTTAGATGAGCATAAACCAATGGTGACTATTACCTTTATAGACCAGTCAGCCAGAGATATTTGTAGAAAACTCCAGAAAATAGAGGGTTTACAGGACAAGTTCTTTAAGGATTTAGTGCAGGTAGCAGAAAAGGTTTTCTACAGCTGGGAGATGGAAGAAGAGAAAGAGGAAAGAAAGCAGAAAGAGCAGGAAGCAAGAGAAAGAGAAAGGATAAGAGGCAAGACAGAAAGTTGACTAAGATCCTGGCCACCGCAGTGCAGTCATAATGATAGGGAGAGAGATCCTGGAAATCAGAGGGCCCTCTGTCTAAGGATCAGTGTGCCTATTGCAAGGAGAAAGGACATTGGATCAAGAATTGTCCCAAAAGGAAGATGAAACCCTTCTTTGGGACCTGGCACACCTCCGGGCCACCAATCCACAGGTAACTCTTCTCCAATATGTAGATGACATTCTATTAGCTGCAAATTGTAAAGAAACCTGTTTTGAGGCCACCGACCAGCTGTTGCAAGAGATGGGTAAGCTCAGCTACAGCGAAAAAGGCCCATCTCTGCAGGAAACAGGTCAGTTATCTGGGATATATATTAAAAGAGGGAAAGAGATGGCCGTCGGAGGCTAGAAAAAAGACTGTATTTCATATTCCCCCTCTACAGACTACTGAACTACTGAAGGGAAATTTTAGGTACAGCGGGGTTTTGCCGGCTGTGGATCCCGGGATTTGCCAACATGGCAGCCCTTCTGCATGCCCTTACAAAGGGCAGTGACTCTTTCATCTGGGGAAAGGATGAACAAGCTGCATTTGGTAATATCAAACAAGCCTTAATATTGGCCCCAGCATTGAGACTCCCTGATGTAACCATACCCTTCCATCTCTATGTGTGTGAGAATCAGGGAATGGCCAATGGGGTGTTAACACAGAAAATTGGACCCTGAAAGAGACCAGTAGCCTATCTATCCAAAACACTTGATTGAGTAGTGGCAAGATGGCCAACCTGCCTGTAAATAATAGCAGCAGTGGCGGCACTAGTAAAACATGCAGACAAACTGACTCTGGGACAGGACCTCATCATCTGTGCTCCTCATGCCCTTGAGAGTGTCTTAAGGCAGCCACCTGATTTCTGGCTCATGAATGCCAGCAAGACACATTACCAGGCCTTGCTCTTGAATAATGATAGAGTCACCTTTGCCCCGGCTACAGGGCTAAACCCTGCCACCTTATTGCCAGATCCAGAAATCCAGCCCCTGGAGCATGATTGCTTACAGGTTCTAGCAGAGGAACAGGGATGGCTAAAGGACTTGAAAGATCAACCTCTTCCTGATGCTGAGGTGACACACTATAAGGATGGGAGCAGTTTTTTGTAGAACGGGAAGAGAAAGGCAGAGGCAGTGGTGGTAGATGGACATCAGGTAATCTGGGCCCAGGCGTTGCCGGAGGGCACATCTGTTCAGCGAGCTGAATTGATTGCTTTAATCCAGACATTAACACTGGAAAAGGGTAAAAAGATAAACATCTACACTGATAGTTGGTTCGCCTTACCAACAGCCCATGTACATGGGGCCATCTATCAGCAGAGATTTCTGCTAACATCAGCTGGTAGAGATAAAAAATAAAAATGAGATTCTGACTTTGCTCAATGCCTTGTTGCTGCTGGAAAAGGTAAGCATTATTCATTGTCTGGGACATCAGAACGGGATTTCCGAGGCAGGAAAGGGGAATAACATGGCCGATCAGGAGGCTAAAGCAGCTGCTAGAGGAAACTGTCCTAGTGGTACTAACTGCTGAACTGCCCAGAGAAGAATGACTAAACTACTCAGAAAGTGACTTAAAGTTAATATGGTAAAACACAGGGGATACTTGACACCTATGTGGGGGCATGGATTGACTCTAAAGGTAAGATCATTGTACCACAGGAAGACACTGAGAGATTAATTACTCAGATGCATAAGTGGACTCAATTGCGGGCAAAGAATTTAGCTGAAGTTGCCAACCCATCCCAGTACTGAATACTAAACCTCACCACCCTGACTGAGACAGTGACTAGGGCATGTGAACCTTGCCAGTAGGTAAACATAGGTAAGAGTTTCCAGAGCTGCTTCCAGGGAAGCAGCTGAGAGGAACTGTGGCAGCCTTTTTGGAGTATATGGCAAATTTGGAGTTAATGGCATCTGAACAGTGGAATCTGGCCTCTTGGCTTTGGCTATTTTCCAAAGTCCAGTTTCTTATAAACTGACCTTGGTGGTCCTACAGCAGACAGCTCTGACCCTGCGAAACTGTGTGCAACCATAGTAACCAGACAGCAGGCGCTGTGTAACCTTGAGTGAGCTCTCCTATGTTTTGACCATGTAAAGCTCCTACAGGAGAAACTGCTTGTACTTTTTGGCCTACTTAAGTGTTAACCTGACGTCCATTAAACTGACACTTGGATCAGCATGTAGACTCAGTGTCCTTCTCTGTGTCACCCTGTCTCTCTCTCTCTTTCCCAGCCCTCTCTCAGGTGGTATTCAGGTGTCATTGCTGGCCAGTGACAAGGAACTAGACCTGGAATGCATTGGGAAGTGGATTTCACTGAAAGTAGACCATCTAGAGATGGCAATAAATATCTACTGGTTTTTGTGTACACTTTCTCAGGATGGGTGGAAGCTTTTCCCACAAAGAAAGAAACCTCCCTGGTCATGGCCAAAAAGATTCTGGAAGACATTTTTCCTCAGTTTGGTATTCCAAAGGTAATTGGGTCAAACAACGGGCCAACCTTTGTTGTTCAGGTAAACCAGGAGGTGGTCAGGTTTCTGGGACTTGATTAGAAGTTACATTGTGCTTATAGACTTCAAAGTTCAGGACAGGTATAGAGAATGAATAGAACTCTCAAAGAGACTTTCACTAAATTGACCATGAAGACTGATGGTGACTGGGCAGTGATCCTTCCCTTGGCCCTCTTTAGAGTCAGAAATACTCCCTCCATACTAGGCTTAACTCCCTTTGAACTACTATATGGGGTTCCTGCTACCCTGACTCTTCTTGGGGACCCCATTGACATAACTAGTGGTAACTCTGACTTGTTGTCCAGGTGAAAAGGACTGCAACTTATTCAGAAAGAGATTTGGAGCAAGGTTGGTAGTGCATATGCGCCCAGGTCCTTGGAGGTGCCCCATTAGTTCTAGGTTGGAGAGATGGTGTACTTGTTATGACACCGCAGCCAGAATTTGGAACCTCGTTGGAAGGTTCCTTATTGTGTCCTGCTCAACACCCCAACAGCCGTCAAAGTAGAGAGCATTGCAGCTTGGATCCATGGGTCATATGTCAAGCCTGCTCTTCATAAACCTTCTGACACCTGGAAAGTCCAAGCCTCCAGCAACCTGTTAAAACTGAAACTCATCAGGGACAATGAACTCTTTGACTAGTAAAGTGGACAGACAATGGTACCTCTGGGTGGTGCTGTTTTTACTCAATTGGAGTTTTGGTGATCCTCACCAGGCTCACAAGGCCCTGGAAGCAATGTATGGTAAACCCTGTGATTGCAAGGGTGGTGTGATGAATGGCAGAGCCTTACTTATTGGTGAGATTTGGAGCCCCAACAAGGCCTATGCTCAAGTTGAGTTTGGCGATACATGGGCATATAGAGCCCTACAACCTTCAGGGAGTACCCCAAGTTTAGAATGGCATTGTGTAACCAAGCCTAAGATGATTCCTTATGTAAATGGGTGCCCCGTGCCTTGCCCTTGTGATACCTATCAACAGGTTGTGCATAGCAGTTGCTATAGGGTTGTGCAACAATGTACTGGAAAAGATAACATCACCTATTTCACTGCCATATTGAACCAAGTCAGGGAGGAGATGAGGATAGACGATTGTTTCCACAGTGTGCCAACAGGAGTCCATGGATCTTAATTACTCCAAGCCCCTTGTTCGGGGATGGTAGGAAAGCCTGTACGCTGAAGAAAGGTACCTCCCATTCACCTCTCAGATGGAGGAGGGGTGCAGGATCAGGCCAGACAAGAACAGGTTAAACAATGCATTGAAGAGTTAATAGAAAAAAGAATACTCGTCCCTCAATTACCACCCTCTGGTTCTTCCTGATAGTACAGGAAACTTTATTTTAGACCCCCAGACTGTAGATGTTATTATTGCCACTCATAGCCTCCTAAATGACACCAACCCTTCGCTTGCAAGTGACTTCTGGCTCTGCCTCTGACAAGGGCAGCCTGTTCCTCTGGAGCTCCCCCCCAACGCCACTTATTCCACTGCTGAGGGGTCCTGACACTCAGCACCCCCTCTGAGAGTGCAGCCTCTCTTCAAGCAAAATGTTACTTGTTTGACAAACCCTACAAAAATGATAGCTCAGATCTACCTATAGGGGATGCTACCTTTGCCATTTGTGATTCAGCAATTGACATCTCCACAGCTCTCTGCCCTGACAATAACACTGTTTTCTTATGCAGGAATAATAAAGCCTATACATTCTTGCCCACAGATTGGACTGGGACCTGTGTACAGGCAACTCCCTGATCTTAGCATCATTCCAGGGGATGAGCCAGTCCTAGTCCCCACCTTTGACTTAATGGCTGGAAGAATGAAGAGAGCCATTCAGTTCATTCCTCTGTTAGTGGAAACTGGGCTGACTGCTTCCATAGGCGCTGGGTCAGCTGGTTTGGGTGTTTTATTATATAAATACAACAAACTGTCCCAACAGTTAATTAATGATGTACAATTGCTTTCGAGCACCATCAATGACCTCCAAGACCAGCTCAATTCCTTAGCAGAAGTAGTTCTTCAGACCCAGAGGGGATTAGACCTCCTTACAGTTGAAAAAGGAGGAATCTGCTTAGCCCCACAGGAGAAATGCCGTTTTTTACACTAATAAATCAGGCATTGTTAAAGGAAAGATTAAAAAATTACAAAAAGCTCTTGAAAACAGAAGATGAGAATTAATAGAATCTCCTTTTTGGAATGGGTTTAATGGTATGCTCCCCTATGTGCTTCTCTTACTGGGACCTTTTGCTACCCTTTTGCTCCTTGTCACAATAGTACCCTGTATTGTTAACCAATTACTGGCCTTTGTCAGGGAATGTGTAAGTGTGGTTCAGGTCCTGATGCTCCAGAGGCAGTATCGATCTCTCTCTGAGATTGATCCACAATTTTAGGGTTAAAATTGGAGCACAAAGAAAAGGGGGATGAGAGCCCACCTGAGAATGAAAACAACTCTAAAAGAAAAACAGCTGTGACCATTCCCATCCTTGAATTAAAGCCAGAGGCACATAGGTCTCAAATGGCAGGATGAACTGCTCTGAGATAGCCTTGAATTGAAGCCAAAGGCAGGTAGCTCTTGAAGGGCAGGGTGAGTTGTTTTGAGAAAACTCACAAATGGCCAAAAACTGCAAACAACTAGGCGTAAACCATCTTCATGCTATTCTTGCTTACCAATCAATGTATAGAGCAAAAGTGGCCAGATTTTTAAGTATAAAAACCCTGTGCTTTGCATGCTTGGGGCCATCTCCTGCCTTTTGAGGGGTGACCCTATCGCGATTGAAATAAAAAAAAATGCTCTTGCTTTTGCATTGAGTTGTGGTCTGTGGGAATTCCTGAGAAGAGTGCGATCTTGAACTCCTGAGCTGTAAGACCCCAGGTCTTTTACAGGATAAATATAAAAGAAGGAAGTAGGTGAAATAACAGTAAATTTTTTAAAGAGTTTTAAGCAATCATACTGTGAATTATCTACATAAATCCCTATAATACATGTAAGTACATGCATGAATATAAACATGTAGCAACCTAAATTCTTTTAATAATGCACATAGATAAGTATACTTCACCACTGACCAAGGAAGCTTTTCCTTGAACCACAAATCAGGTTTTCCTTGAAAACCACAACCAATCACAAGGCAGAATTCTGGAGAACAGTCACATCTGATACATCTACAAAACAATTCCCAGATCTAAGACTCAGTGATCATGCATAACAGGAGGTAAATATATATATATATATATATATATATATATATATACATATATATATATATATATATATATATATATATATATATATATATATGGCAGAAGATCAGAGTATGGTCTGGTAATGTGTCTCCTAATAATACCAGAAGCTACACCCATAAGATGGACCAATATAAAAAAAATAAAGAAAAAAAGGCTTACCAATATACCTGTATAAAAACGAACTAAAAATTGAAAATGCTAATAGACATGCAAAAGTGGTCTAGGAAGAAACCATTGTCCTTAATCCTACACAAAAATCTGCAGGGAACTAATAAATGCTGAGAGTATGAGAAAAAAAATATTTCCAGGAAAGAGCATAAAATCATTTAGTTATCCAATACCAAGCAATCAACCCTGAAAACATGCATGGAAGTAACATTATTAAACTGAGCAACTTATATTAAGAGCATAATACAAATTTGAAAAAAGAAGATGAATTTGAAAAAGAAATAGGAGAGGTCTGTGGGAAGGTTTGGAGGGAAGAAAAGAGAAGGCACAAAATGATGTAATTATTAAATAACCTTAAAATGAATTAAATATTAGCTCTTTAGGTCATGATTTTAAAATGCATCACTATTGAGTAGTATGCAAACATAAAACTAGCAGGTAGATAGATGGAACTAGAAAAAAAAATCATGTTATATGAGGTAATCCAAACACAGAAAGACAATTTTCACATATTCTCTCTTCTAAGTTTCCCAGCTTTAAACGGAATATGTGTGTACTCATATGTGAGTCTATATCCGGCAGTAATTAAAAAACCAAGAATGAAATAGTGACCATTTCCAAGGTGAGAATGGAAGTGTGTGGGGGCAGAAGGAAGTAGAAAGGTATAGAGATTTGAAAGAGGAAATGGGAAAAACTTGAAGGGGGTATAATAATTTCGGAGGTAAGACAGAAAGAAATACAAAAGGGAAGATGGTAAGGTAAGGATGTCTGAAAAAGTAATATGGAATAATATTAGTAACTATCTAAGATATGTATAATCCATGTAAGCTGTTGTATAAAACTAAAATTTAGTTTAAATGAAATTTTGCCATCTGTGCTGACAATTGTCCCTCCATCTAACAAAAACTCCAACACCAGGCATGAGAAGTCAACTTTTGAGTTACTGGGAAGGGTTTTCTAAGAGAATCCTCAAGAATCATATGCTACTACCTATCTGAACTGAAAACTACAGTCCATTTTCAGCCTGAAAAGGTGCTGTTTGTTCGGTCTGAAATACCTGAAAATAACAAGATGCAGAATGAGGAACTAGGAAAATGAAGAGGTGCTGTGCTAACTCTTGAACTTTGAATTTCCACCAACTGCCAGCTTCTTGGAATATAACCTTATAGTTTTCCTTAAGTGCCTGCTTTTTCAACAGTACATAACACATTGAAGACATGGCATGTATGCTTGTGGGTGCTCGCGTCCCACTTAACATTCAGCACAGTCCTGTTCAAAAGCTCCAATACCCCATCCACCCTCTTAGGAGCTGTCCAGGTTTTAAATCTATCTACTGCAGTTCAGCTCCACTTCTAGCCACTCACGTTGTATTATATGTGTCTCATAGACAAAAAAAAAAAATCTGTTTTTACTTGTACGACTGTGAACATCCTTAGGAGAGAGCACTGAACCAATGATGAAATGTCCCATACACGGAAATTCCTAAAGTCAAGCACTCCATCCTAAAGCCAAGCACTCCATAGCCAGGGAACTACAAATAATCCCAAAGTGCATTGTGCAGGCCGGGAGCCTCTGTGAAAAGTGCCTAAGAGCAAGGACTTCTGGGATTGATTGTAGTAACATAGCCAGGTCTCACTATATCGTCGCTTTGCCGGGTCGCAGACGCAGAAATACAAATCCCAGAATGCTATATGCACTGCATTACACCCTCCCAAGCTATCCTCCTCCTCCCTAGTTAGCCTGGAGCTCTGTCAGGACCCAGAAGTATCCCCCGGGAGCGCTTTCCCTGTCGTCACAAAGCCCACAGCGTTTTCCCTGGTCCCTGGTGTTCTGTCAATGTCCCCGCCCTGTGCCCCTCGCAGTCTTCAGGATCAGGAGCCTTTCGGAGCCAATTTGTGATGCCATCGCCCCGCCCCCTGGTACCGGAAGTAAACACACAGGGCTGCTGCACTTGTGTGCAGGAAAAATGAGCGCTTTGAATTCTCCTGATCAGAGGAAGTCCAGCTGGTCACTGGTCTCTGGAGAAGGGATCCTGAGGTCCCTCCCCCTTTTTAAAATTAATTTTGAGTCGCCCAGTGAAAGGAGGACTAGTCTTGGGAAGGCAGAAATGCGCTCACATGGAAAATAAATGTCTTTTAAATATTAAAAATAACTGGAGGCAGGAGAGATGGCTCAGAGGTTAACAACGCTGGCTGCTCTTCTAGAGTTCCTGAGTTCAATTCCCAGCAACCACATGGTGGCTCACAGCCAGCTGTAATGGGATCTGGTGCCCTCTTCTGGTGCACAAGCAGAATGAATAAATGGATGAATGAATACATGGATGGATGAATCTTAAAAAAAAAAAAGCCGACCTTTGTCATCGCAACAGCCATCAGACCGAGAATCCCTCTCTTATAAAGGTGCCAGGTTCCATCCCAGGGACCAAACGGTGTCGCTCAAACCATCTGTCAAGGAATCTGGTGCCCTCTGGTGGAGCACACGTGTCACTTAATAACTAGCTTTATATATATATGATGTTTTCATTTAATACTATGTATTTATTTAAATTTAATAAGAACAGACAAGGGCATGTCTTGAGAGCAGGCTTCCCAGAGTCCGGTGGAGTCGGTATGCAGGAGGTCTCTGTGCTAGATCAAAGCAGGGCCTGGGGCCACCCAACGTGTGTCCATCCTCCAGTGCTCTTCCCAACCTGATGGTAAGATTCTGTTACTGAGGACAACACCTTCACAAGTCATTGGACACAGCGAATCCAAGCTGACACCTACCGAGAACCTTCACACTTATAGACTGCTGTTTGCGATACTGGAACATATGCTGCATGCCACCAGAAGAGAAAAGTACACACCAACCCAGCCATGGAGGCCCACTCCATGAGAAGGAACCTTAATCCAATACTGCTTGAGTGGCCAGGAACCTGTGTCTACAGAGGCCAAGTATATTAGAGAAATCTAAACGCTACAGTTGTGCTAAAGGAGCACAGCTATACTCATGGATTGGTGCCTTGCTAGGCCATCATTGGAAACTTCCACCTGTAGCAGATAGAAATAAATACTGAGACCCACATCCATTCGATATGCAAACAGTGAGAGGCCTTGGACCATTCCACCCTAAATGAGATGTCTCTAAGAAACCCTCAGCCCCTAAGGGCACAAGACATTCTGTGTGCAAAGTGTAAGCACCAGAGTGGATGAAAGACACAAGGGTAACAAGGCCTTGTAAACACACCAGGACCAACACACATATGAATGCACCCTGACCCACAAGCTAGCTCTTCTTTCACTTTCCCCTGTTGGGGTTGCCTCGTCAGGCAAAGGGTATGTGCTCAGTCCTGATGCCACTTGATGTGCTGGGGTGGGTGGATGTGCACAGGAGAGGCAGGGTGATCCCCTTCTGTGAGGGGCCAGGTAAGGTATAATAGGAGAAACAGGGAGTGTAGGACTGGGAGGAGAAGACAGAGGGGTCTAAGACGGGGATGTAAAATGAATAAATAAAAATTTAAAAAATAAAAATAAGAAATAAGGGGGCAGAAGAGATGGCACAGAGTTTAAGATTACAGGCTGCTCTTCCAGAGTTTCTGAGCTCAATTCCCAGCACCCACATGGTCATATCAATCTATAGTGAGACCTGGTGTCCTCCTCTGGCATGCAGACAGAATAGTGTACAAATAATAAACAAATTTTCCATAATAAAGAGAACTACACTATGAATCATAAATAGTTTCCATCCCTCCAAAAAGAACACTCATTCCCTATTTAATAATAATAACAATAATAATAATGATGATAGTAAATGAAAATCTTATTTTTCTCCAAGAGACTCTCATTGAGGCAACAAACCAGACTAATGTGTAGGTCCCATGAGTAGCAATAGATGGCAACAGAAAAACTCAAGGGTATACCTGTGGGTTGTCAATGCTGCCTCTTCAGGCACCAGGCACACCATGGAGGCAGAACAGTCATACGTGTAAAAATAAACAAATAGATGGGATTTACACTTCTTAGAAGAGGGGGAAAAAGCACAAGGGTTCATTAGTAAGTAAAGCTAGTCCATTGCACACACAGCCCCAGCTTAAATTTATGTATTCCCAGCTTAAATGTGTCCAGTTTAAATTCCCTGCTCAGCCAAGGTCCAGCCAGTCCCTGATCACTGTAGAAGTAATCCTGCAGTCCCTGCCCCCCATTTCTTTTAGTGAGTGCCAACTGTCCCAGTCAAAACAGGGCTGGTCTCAGGAAGGCAGACAGAGAGTATAAATCATTTTTTAAAGATTATAACAAGAAGCCAGGTGTGGTGTCGCATGCCTGTGGCTGTCAGTGGGGCAAGCAGAGTCTGGTGTGAGTTCCAGGCCATATGGGTTTGCAAAACGAGTTCAGGATATGCAAGGCCACAAGAAAAACCCTGTCTCCAAAAGCAAGGCTTTGCATCCCTGCCAGCTCTTCACACTCACTTGTCTAGACATGTCCTAAGTCATAAAGTATGACTTCAACCAGGCTATAAGAAAGTCCTGCCAAGCACAGTGCACACACCTTTAATCCCAGCACTCAGGAGGCAGAGGCAGAGGCAGGTAGATGTTTGTGAGTATGTCTGTGAGATCAAGGCCAGCCTGGTATACAAAGAGGCCTGGACATCCAGGGATACACAGAGAAATCCTGTCTCAAAAACCCAAATTAATAATAATAATGATAATAATAATAAGATTGAAATAAAAAAATGAGAGCTAGGCCTGCTGGCACATTGCCAGGTTCCTTTCACAAAGAAGGCACACAGTAGAGTTTATGGGAAAAATAGCAGATGGAAGAAAGATTTGAAACTTCATTTTATTTCATTTTTAAAATCTCAATTACATTAATTCTTTGTGAATTTGAGAGACCAAAGACTTAAAATCAGTGGGTATTGTTTTAAAGTTTAAAGCATAAGCATGAATAAAGGCTAGTTAGTTGGAGACATGTCCAGCCTCCTTGGGGAAGAACTAGCCTTAATGCCCTGAGGGGACAAATTAGCCTTACTGCATTCTTTCCTGCCCATTAATTATACAGTTGCTAGGAAACGGGCCCATAGGACCAGGCCAGAACTGTGTGTAGTCTTGGTGCCTAAAATGGACCAATCATTTCAAAAGTCAATTTCCCTTACCCGATCATGTAATGCCAAAGCATGTAAGTCCCTGCTTGCAGTTTTGCCTCATAAAAACCTTGCTTCCCTAGATCTCAGGGATACATTCCTCTCCTATGTCCACAGGAAGTTTGTGTCCCATGTCTGAACATGTATACAATTTTAAAAACCTCATGTATTTACAGCAGAGTGTATCCCTGGTCTTTTGGGGTTCCCAAACTGGGCATAACAGTTTCAGTCCGAATAAGACCATTAGTAATTTATAAACACCTCCCAACGACAATAAACACTTGTAGCCACAGAAAAAAACCAAAAACCTACCCAACCCCCCTTGAGGATAATTAGACATCATTCTCATTGATTTCTTCTAGCTGACATTTTGGACATGCAGAAATCTTACTGGGGGCCAAAAGAAAATTGGAAAAATGTTTAATTAAGTAAGCAATATTTGTGCTCTAGTCTTTGAATGTTGAGAAAATAATAAAAGTCCTGTTTAGAACAGTCTAAAATGTGGGACCAATTAAGATTTGCAGCTTTCTTCAAAGCTCTCTTGGGAACAGGTCGTGATGAGAAACAGTAATTGAAGCAGTTGAGGCAGGAACAAGCAGAATTCTGGAACATGCAAGATACTGAAACAGATGTGTCAATGTCTCAGCATGCTGGAAGGAGGATTCTGTCAGGTTTGGTCCAGCATCTCTAGTATTCACTCCTTTTGTTCTGAAAACATAATTTCTCACAAGCATTACACAGTAATAAAATTATAAATGTATGAGATATTCAGAATAAAATTAAACTGTGAACCAATTGCATCAATGTCAATTAAAAGAATGGCATAATAAATTTTGAGGATATTATAGCCAAGGATTTATTGGCCATTTACTGCTGAAGTTCTGGTTAGAGACATTTTGTTTTTATGTCTCAGTCAATTTTAGAGTTGTTCCCATGTGAAGGGATTATCAAATTATATTACCTGTTCTTTTTGGTCTTCTTGATTTCTCTCTTCTTGTGTGTGGCCAAGGTCTTCCGGTGGTCTTCCTCTGTGATATCTGATTTTTATTAGTTTTGAAGGAACCTATAATTTCTCTTCTCCTGCAAAACCTCTTCCTCAGTGTAACACATTCCCTACTGTCCATTGTGAAGTTAGGGTATCTTTGAAATATATAGGCTGAAATAATTCAGCAGTTTTTTTTTCTATAACCCAGTGTCTCTGTGCAGCTGCTGATTGCTGTTCATTAACATTTAAGATATTAAAGGTCAATAAATCATTATGTAATCTATCTCTGGGGGTGGGTAACAACCTTCTCGGTTAAGTATGTCCCTTAAAGTACGATTCAATTTTTCAATGACTGCTTGACTGGCAGAATTGTGGGGTATACCTGTTACATGTTTTATCTTAAAATATGTAAAAAAATCTTTCCATTTTATTAGAGACATAAAATGTAGTATTATCAGTCTTAATTTGTGTAGGAATAACCATAACTTCCATCACCTCTAATAAATACATAATAACTGAATTAGCCTTCTCAGAACTTATGGCTTTTGCTCATTAGAACCCTGAACATGTGTCTATAGTATGGTGCACATATTTCAGTTTACCAAACTCTATAAAATAAAACACGTGATTTACCAAATTTCATTTCTTTATTTACTGATAGGGTTACTTCCTGCAGTTAGTGAAGTTTAATTATATAATGAACAAGTGGGACATTTTCACACAATTTCTTTGGCTTGTTGCCAAGTGATAGAAAACTCTCTTTTGAAACCTTTGCTGTTAACATGGTGTTTTAATGAAATTCTGAGGCCTCTAACACGCTTCCTATCAATAGTTGATCAATTTCATCATTGTCTTGTGCTAGAGGGCCTTGTGGACCCATATCATATCTGATCTATGTTATATACAGTGGATTATTTCTATTTCTGATTGCTCATTTTAATTGAAGAAACAGTGATGTTAAATCCAAATTATCCTGAATTAGATCAGCAGTTTCTATATGCAGAAAAACTCTTTCTGCATGTTGTTAGTCAGTGACTATATTAAGAGATTCTTGAAAATTTGATAACACCAAGAGAATTGTATATAATTTTGATTTTTGAACTGAATCATAAGGATTCAGTTTTTAAGTTTTTATTTTGTTTGTGTCTCAAAAATATCCATTCTAAGACAGTCTTCCCTCTGCATAAGAATTCCTGTGGGTGAATGAGTGGAAAGCAAGATAACCAAAATACAGGCCCTCTTTGGATCAATATGGTCTATATATGCATCTGTAATTTCCTTTCTACCAGAGACAATTCATTTACATCTTCAGTTGATAACGTTCTTGGACTTTTAAAATCCTTATCATCCTGTAAGGTTTGAAATAAGTTACTTAGCTCTTGAGTAGCTAAACTGAAGGTAGGCTATAGCCAGTTAATATCTCACAGCAATTTTTGAAAATCATTAAGAGTTTTTAATTTCGTTCTTCTAATTTGTACTTTTTATGGTTGAGTTTTCTATAGACCTATTTTGTATCCTAGGTAATTAATAGAATCTCTTCTTTGTAATCTTTCAGGAGCAATCTCTAAACCCCAACAAGGCAACGTTCTATTTATATCATCAAAAATATTTTCTAATGTTTTTGTATCTGACTCAGCCAATAAGATATCATCCATATAGTGGTAAATTATGGATTAAGGAAAATGTTTATGAATTATCTCCAACAGCTGTTGTACAAAATATTGGCAAAAAGTAGGACTGTTCAACATCCCCTGTGGTAAGACCCTTGAGTGATATCTCTTTATTGGACAGCTTCTATTCAAAGTGGGTGCTGAGAAAGCAAACCTTTCCCTATCATGTTCATGTAAAGGAATTGTGAAAAAGCAATCCTTGAAATCAATCACTATAATAGGCCATTGTTTAGGTAACAAGGACGGAAATGGGATTCCGAATTGTAATGACCCCATTGCCAGAATAATTTTCTTAACGGCTCTGAGATCTGTTAACATCCTCCATTGGCCAGATTTCTTTTTGATGACAAATACTGGAGAATTCCAAGGGCTGTTGGACTCCTCTATATGTTGAGCCTCCAGCTGTTCCAGGACTAGCTGTTCTAGTGCCAGTAATTTTTCTTTACTCATAGACCATTGTTCAATCCAAATAGGTTGGTCAGCCAACCACCTTAATGGTAAGGCTGTGGGAATTTTATTAGCAGTGGCTTCCCAACAGGCAGTTGAAAAGATGGCCTCTGTTGTATTTTGTTTATGGACAGCCTGGACAGTCTGAAACTGTTTTTGATGACATTTAAAAAAAATTAGCTTCTTTATCAGTAATATTACCTGTTTTTTGGCTTGTCTCAGAACTTGGGAGGATGTTAATCTGGGTCTTCCATTGTTGTAACAGATCTCTTCTCCATAAATTTATGGCTATCTAAGGCACATATGGTCTTAGTTTTCTTATTTGACCTTCTGGTCCTGTACATTTAAGCCATCTAACACTTTGTTTCACTTTAGATGAAATTCCAACTCCTTGGAATTGAATATCCACCTCTTGAAGTGGCCAATTTGGAGGCCAGGATATAGAAGTAATAATTGTGACACCAGCCCCAGTATCCACCATGCCTTCAATTTCAATATTATTTAAAATTATCTTTAACTTTGGCCTTTGATCATTTATAGAGGCTTGCCAATATATTTGTTTTTTGTTCTCTTCTTGTTTTTTTTTTTTTTTTTATTTACATATAGAATCTGCCTTGGCCTTGCTGTCCAAGTTTTTAATGTTTATTCCCAGAGCAGTGGCATTTAACTTTCTTGTGGAAGAGTATCCCTGTCCTGTATTGGGGCCTGAGAAAGATCCCCTCAGGCATTTTTGATAAAGGATTACCCTATTTATCTGTGCTTTACATTCACTAATCTGATGTCAACCCTTGCCACATCTTCTGCATATTCTAAAAAGTATAGACTCCCTTTTGAATGATTTTTTTTTCTGGTAACTCCGTTTGCCCATCAAAATTAAGACATTTCCCAATGTCTTTAGGGATAGCTTCTCCTATCAAGGCCAAATTGGGTGATTGAGGTATGATGTCAATTGTATTTTAACCCATTAGTCTATTTGTGCACACCTTGCTTTTAATGGCTGTATTACCTCTTTGTATTCAAAATCTTTGCATTTTCAAAAGCTTTTCTAGCTAGTGGATCTGATATACTTGTATCCCCAGCTGAAGTCAATCTTTGCAAAACATTAATGAATGTTTCACATGGAGCTTTGTATGACCTGAGAGAATGGATCAAGCCTTTTTCCTGATTCCTCAACCTTGTCCCAGGTATTTAAGGCTGTTAAGTGACATAATGCTAAGGTTTCTTCATTATATACAGCTTGTCTCTCTGTGTCAGCCTATTGGCCATCACCAAACAACTGTTCCTTAGAAACACCAACAGCCCTGGCTCTATTTTTGTATGCTATCTCTCTAGCCTCTTTTCCTCATCATGATAGCCATTGTAAATATGGCTCAGGTTCTTTTATTGCCTTTGCCATATCCTCCCAGTCTTTTGGGATCACTCTACTGATTGGCCAGGAAGTCAGCACTTATTTTAAAAAATGGTGAATGCATTCCAAAATTGTTGACACTTTCTTTAAATTTTCTCTGGTCTGGCACTTCCACAGGGTGCCATTCAGCCTCATGGTAATCCTGTGGGAAATCATCATCTACTGGTCTCTGTTATACACTGACTGGATAAGCTAATGTTTGTTTTCTAACCACTTTTGTTTGACTTTACTTATTATTATTTTTTGCCTCTGCCTGAGTATTTTCTTTACTTAGTATTCTAAACAATTTTTAAGGTCTGTACCCATATTTCACACCTATCTCTCTGTTGTTTCTTTAGTTCAATAATCTCTTCAATCTCTTGTTTTACGCCTCTCTTCTAACTTTTAATTTTTTCTTTATAGTGTTCTAGTTGTTTGTGTTTGCCAGTATCTTTTCTAAATCCTCTGACCTATTTTCCTGTTATTTCTTATGTTATGTAAGTTTTTGTATCTCTTGTTTTATGTCCTGTTTTCAACCTTCATTTTTTCATTATATTGTTCTACTTGTTTTTTGTATTGTTCCAGTATCTTTTCTAAAGCCTTTGCCTTTGAGAAAAAATAAAAGGCTAAATCAATTATTAAAGTTAAATTGAGGAATATGAATGTAACCATAGTCATAATTTCTAAACTTTCCTTTATTTTTGTCTTAGAACCATAGACGAGATTATCAGCCAAGCTCTGAGAAGTCTGTTTTAATGTTTCTCTCATCCTGTTAGAATGTAGTGGCAGCCAGTTTTGTTCAGTCTCAGTTCTGCCCAAAGTAGGCTGTCTTTTGTTCTGAGACTTATTTAAGAGTCTCTTTTAAAGAGCCAGTAATTTATCTGGGAGTTTTTAGGTTTAAAGTTTGGGTTGTATCGCTGGGAGCTTATTCCTCTCCCCCACCCAATTATATTAAAGTAAGATTTAAAGGGTGTGGATACTTAGATGAGTTAGGTGCAATTTGTTGTTGGTTATTAATATTTACTATTGATAAATCTTTTAGTTAAGCAATGGTTATTCCTAAACAGCTATATAACCAAATCACCACAGAGAGACTAGGATTTATTTAATTAACCTAGAGCACAATGCTGGCCAACAGTTAATCCATCCTAAACCTCTAAGCCTACAGAGTTTCCTACCATTCAGATTCACCCATCATACTTGCCTTTAGTGATATCTTAGTTCCAGGTCATTTCCGCATGTGGTCCCAAGACCTCTCCTGCAGATTCTCCTCTTCTCCTCTTCTGCCTTCTTCCTATTCCTCCCACTCTGGACCAGGATGTCTCACCCTATCCTCTCTATTGCTCATTATTGTGGCTGGTTGTTTTAATTGACAATATAGAGAACAAATGGTGGCATGCTTATGCAAAGTTGAGACAGGTGATGCTTAGAAAAAGCATCACAATACAATACCTGGATTGAAACCAGACAGTGGAGGAGAAAAATCAGCATTTGAATGAACAAGGGTAAATTTTATACATTCAAAAAAAGAACATTATACCAATAAAATCCCTTGTATCATATCAGAACAACATGGTCTAAAACTAGTCCTCAATAGTAACAAAAAATAATTAACAGCCTGTATATGCATGGAAACTTAATTCTACTCAATGACAGCTGGATTATGGAAGAAATAAACTAATTAGACTTTCTAGAATTTAACAAAAATGAAGGCACAACTTACCCAAACTAATGAGACATAATGAAAGTAATTCTAAGAGGAAAGTTCATAAAAATGCCTTCATAAAGAAATATGAGGCATCTCAAATCAACATAACAACACAAGTGAAAGACCTATTCAAAAGGAAGCAGACATACATAAGAGGAGTAGATGGATAGAAATAATCAAACTTAAGGCAGAAATCAATAAATTAAAACAAAGAAAATTCAAAGAATAAACAAAAGCAAGAGCTGGTTCTTGGAGAAAATGACAAAGATAGACAAACCTTTAGCCTAACTAAAACACAGGGATACACTATACAAATCAGCAAAATCAGAAAATAAAAGGAGCTACAATTACAGACACTGAGGAAATTCAAAGTATCATTAGGTTTTACCTTAAAAGTCTATATGCCACAAAATTTAAAAATCTAAGTGAAATGGAATATTTTCTTGCTAGATTCCACTAATCAAAGTTGAATCTGGATCAGTTAATTAAATTAATAGTCCTATATGCCCTAATGAAATAGAAGCAGTCATCAAAAGTCTCCATGCCATACAAAGCCCAGAGCCTCATGGTTTCAGCTCAGGATTCTACCAGACCTTCAAAGAAGAGGTAACACCAATACTCTTCAAATAATTTCACAAAACAGAAAAAGAAGGAACATTACCAAACCCATTCTATGAGGCCACATTCACCTTGATACCTAAACTTCACAAAAGCTAACTGAAAGGCAGGAATATACTAAGAAAGATAATTTCAGACCATTCTCTCTTATGAATAGTGAAACAAAAGTACTCAATACAATACTCACAAAATTAATCCAAGAAAACAACAAAGATCTCATTTACCATGACCAAGTAGGCTTCATCTTAGGCATGCAGGGGAGGTACAATATACAGAAATCCATTAGTGAAATCCACCACATAAACAAACTGAAAAATAAAAAAACACGTGATCATCTCAATAGATGCTGAAAAGCATTTAATAAAATTCAAGATCAATTAATGTTTAAAGTCTTAGAGATATCAGAGATAAAAGGCACATGCCTAAACACAGTAAAGATAATATACAACAAGCCTATAGCAAACATCAAACTAAATGGAAAGCAATTCAAATCAATCCCACTGAAATCGGAGACAAGTCAAGCTTGCTCACTCTCTCCTTTCTCTTCAACATAGTACTGGAAGTTCTAGTTAGAACAGTAAAACAACTAAAGCAAATCAAGGGGATACAAAGAAGAAAGGAAGAAGTCAAAGTATCACTATTCACAGATGATATGATAGTATACATGAGTGAACCGAGAACTACTACAGCTGATAAACACCTTCAGCAAAAGTGGCTGGATACAAAGTTACTAAAAAATATCTGAAGCCCTCTTGTATAGAAAAGACTAGAGGGTTGAGAAAGAAATTGGGGGGGGAACCTTGCAATAGCCACAAATAACATAAAGTGCAATGGTGTGACTCTAACCAAGCAAGTGAAAAAATCTTTATAAAAAAATTCAAGTTTTTGAAGAACGGAATTGAAGAAGATATCATAAGATGGAACAATCTCTCATACTCATGGATCAGTAGGAATAACAGCAAAATGGCCATCCTACCAAAAGAAATGTAAAGATTCAATGCAATTCCCATCAAAATACCGCCACAATTCTTTAAAGACCTTGAAAGAACAATTCTCAACATCACATAAAAACACAAAAAAGCCAGAAAAGTTAAAAGAATCCAGTACAATAAAAAACTCCTGGAGGTATCTCCATCCTGGATCTCAAGCTGTACTACAGAGAAACAGTAAAAACAGTGTGGCACTGGCATAGAAACATAATGGTGGACCAGTGGAATTGAATCAAAGACCCAGAAATAAACCCACACACCTACAACACCTGAGTTTTGACAAAGAAGCCAAAACCATTCAATGGAAAAGAGAACATCTTCAACCAATGGTGCTTGTCTAACTGGATGTCCACATATAGAAAGATACAAATAAATCCATACTTATCACCCTGCATAAAAGTAAAGTCCTAGTGGATCAAATACCTCAACATAAAACTAACACTCTTAACCTGTTATTTAAAAAACTGAGGAAGAGACTTGAACACATTGGCACACAAGACAACTTCCTGAACAGAACAGCAGCAGCACAGGCTCTAAGATCAACAATCAATAAATGGGATTTCATGAAACTTAAAAGCTTCTCTAAAGCAAAGGACATTGTCAGCAGAACAAAATGATGGCTTACAGACTGGGAAAGGATCTTCACCAACTCTACATCTGACAGAAGGCTAATATCCAGAATATATAAATAACCCAACAAATCAAATAATCCAATTTAAAATAGGGTTCAGAGCTAAACAGAAATTCTCAACAGAGGAATATTGAATGGTGTATAAACACTTAAAAATGCTCAACATCCTTAAAAATCTGAGAAATGAAAATCAAAACAACTCTGAGACTCCACCTCACACCCATCAGAATGGCTAAGATCAAAAACTCAAGGGATAACACATGCTGGAGAGGATGTGCAGAAAGGAGAACCCTCCTCCATTGCCTGTAGAATGTAAACTTGTACAACCACTTTGGAAATCAGTCTGGCACTTTCTCAGAAAACTGGGAATACTGCTACCCCAAGACCCAGCTAAACACCTCCTAGACATATATCAGAAAGATGCTCAACCATACAACAAGGGCATTTGCTCAACTATGACTATAACAGCTTTATTCATAATAGCCAGAAACTAGAATCAAACTAGATGTCCCTCAATAGGGGAATGGATACAGAAATTGTGGTACATTTACACAATGAAATACTACTCAGGTATTAAAAACAAGAAAATCATGAAATTTGCAGACAAATGGATGGAACTAAAAAAAGATCACCCTGAGTGATGTATCCCAGAAGCAGAAATACATGTATGGTATATATTCACTTATAAGTGGACATTACCCATACAATATAGATTGGACATACTAAAATCTACAGACTTTTAAAAGCTAAAGTACAAGGAGAAACATAGGGAAGATGCTTAATTCTCATTCAGAAAAGACAACAGGATAGATGCCAGAAGAAGAGAGAGAACAGGGAAGGAGCCTTCCATGGATGAACACTAAGTGACTCCACTCAAGAAGTGATTGAAGCAGATGCAGAGACCCACAGTAAAATTTTGTATAGAGCACAAAAAGTCTTATTGAAGAAGTGGGAGATAGAAGGACCTAAAAGGGGTCAGGAGTCACACAAGGAGATCAACAAAGAAAAAATATCTGGGTCCTGGGGCCCTGCAGAGACTGTTGCATCAACCAAAGAGCATGAGACGACTTAGGTCTCCTGCTCAGATGTAGCCCATAAACACCTCAGTCTCCATATGGGATTCCTAGTAAGGGGAGAAGTGACAGTCTCTGAACTCGGTTGCCTGCTTCTTGATCACTTCTCCCTGGTGGGGCCACCTACACAGCCTACAGATGAATAGGATACAGGGAGTCTTAATGGAACCTGATAGGCTAGGGTCTGATAGGACATTTCCTATCAGAGGACTACAGGAGAAGGATAGGGGAAGTGGAGGGAGGGATAGTGGGACATAGAGTAGATGAGGGAGGGGGCTACAAGTGGAATTCAAAGTGAATAAACTGTAAAAATTAATGATAAACATGGGTGACAGAATGAAGCATAAATAAGACACAATTTACTGAGAAACAAAAAATACTCATCATTTTTAATCATAGATCTAGCTAGAAAAAAAGAACTTAGGCAACCAATACCTCAAATGAAAAATAATGTATGTATAGTGTCCATCTTGGCACTATAGTAAAAGAGAATGTGATAGGATGCACACAATATCATTGGATATCTTTCTTCATGCACTGGACATGGAGTGACTTGTAGGAGTTGAGATGTTGATATACTTTCTTCCCACAGATCAGCAGGAATATATCCCTTGCTGAATTCAAGAGTACCCAAACCTTGAGAGAAACCAGTGCCTGTCCATGGCAGTGACCTTCCTGTCCTTTGAGGATCCTCTGGGCTTGGCCATGGCCTGCATGGCTTTGTGCTAATCTGTCAGCACAGCTATAGTTTTGGGGATCTTTCTCAAGCACCATGACTCACCCATCATTAAGTCTGATAACCAGACTATAATAAAATACCTTAGTGTCTTCAAATGAAATTATTTACCCCTACTTTTACTAAGTTTATATAAAATGTATTTCTAACCGTAACTAAAAGAGCCCTTCATTTAAACAATGTTATATAGATACACTCTATTTCAGAATAGAAACCACTTCTGAAAAAACATTTTAGTAAGTTATACATGTTACTTTTTAATTCATGGACATATAAGTATTCAAATTTTAATTACATAATCCTAATTGTGATAAATAATGCAGGTACTATATTTTTTCCCTTAGTATTTTATTTTTCTGGAGGAAACAGGAATTAGGCTGACAGTTGACATCTTCTGTTGGACAGGCAAAAACCTGGACCTCTGGCAAAGGGTGCTTGCAAAATTGTATATCCACAGTGGAAATTAGTGTGCAGAATTCTCAAAATGATGAAAATAAATCTACCATATGAACCACTTATAACTTTCCTTGACATATGCACAATGGACTCAACATACTCCTTCAAAAATATTTTCTCAACCATGCTCATTGCTATTCTGTTCACAATAGGTACAAAATGGGAACACCTAAATATCCTTCAACTGATATAGATAAGTGAAATGGTATGCACATAAGTAGATAGAAATATAAATGACAATATTGATTTAGGTAACTAAAATCCAGAAAACAGATATCACATGTCCTATCTACTCTGAAGCATGTAACTCTAGATCTTCAGTTGTGAGTAGTCACCCTACTGTGATAGAAAAGAAAGATTGTCATGAAAGACTGGGGACCAGCCCCAGCAGTTGATAGTTTCCAGAGAAAAGGGAAGGATAAGGCAGGGCAGAAATGAGTCAGAAATGGTTGTCCAAAGAAACTTAGAGTCTTGACTGACTGGCAGTCATAGTACCTCTTTATTTAGACAGATTTCAATAATAAAAGATGGATTCACATTGTTCTAAAGCATAGATGATATCCTTTTTGTCCCCAGACGTGTGTTTTAACTGTCTTGGTCATAAATTTAGTCATCATTGATAAACCTTATCTTTTACTATCATTTTTCTTCATCAGTCCCATAACCTGACAGTTTTGAGGATCTGGAGGCATATTTGCCACAGCCTGAAAGCCCATTCTCAGGTTGGAAGCATTCTCAGATTCAATGGCAATAAATAAAAAATCTTTAAGCAGCCTTGGACATATTGCTTTGTCCTGAGAAGTATATTATCAAATTTTAATGGACAACCTCAAGAAAAACAATGTAGGCCAAAGCAGCAACAGTTATTCAATTCCTGGCATAAAACAATGTCTATACCTCATATCTTTGTAGAATTTATTTATGTGCTAAATCTAAGTATTTTTTTCATTATTTTGGTCATACAACACTACAGTGATACTGTGAAAGCTGATATTTCTAGGAAAAGGAGGTCATAATACCTCACTTTTAAAATCATTTTTACAAAACATTCTTTGTCCATCATTATAGATCCTAGTTTAAGGTGATGATATCTCCAGACATTCATTTACAGCTCCATATAGTCATGGGGGGCATATCATATGTAACTCCTAATCTCATATGCAAAGTAATCACCTGAGGATACAGCAGTATGAGGTATTTATTCTCCAATGATATCAACTCTCCTAGCACTACAAACTTTGTTTGCCTTTTTAAGAGTATGTTGTTCTGATTATTTTCTTCTTGAGGAAGCATAGGGTAGATTTTTCAAGACTGTCTTGGAGCTGAAGTCTCATAAGGAGTTCTCTGCCATTTTTATGTGAGTTACAACTTCCACAAGGAAGACATTCATGTAGGGCCAGATAATTGATATTTCTGAGAGGGGCAGTATGCTCAGAATTTTTCTGGGGAAGCTTAGAAGCAGTACCACAGAGTGAAGGCATAAATGATTCATTAAAAATTTTCTCATTGCGCCAATGTCCCCAGGTCATACAAGTACTGAAAGCCCTCTAAGCATGTAGCAAGTGGAGATCAAGACCAAGCCTGGAAGATAGCATGAAGGCTACTATAACATGCAGCTCAGCTGTGCTGGATCTTTGTCAAATAGCTGTGCTGACTTCATGGCTTTAACTGTATATGAACTTTGGTGAGGTTTTAATCCATTTGGAGGTGACGTTGAGTGAAAATAAGCACGTATTTCTATGTTTCTACATATAGACATCTAGTTTGGTCAGCACCATTTATGAAGATTTTATCTGTTTTTCCAATGTGTGTTTCTTGCATTCCAGTGTGTATTTCTATTTTTTTTGCTATAGTACTAGTGCATTTACATAATCAAATATTACTCAGACATTTAAAAAATCAAATCATGAAACATGAAGGTAAATGCAGATTTGCAGGTAACTGAGAGTGAGAGAACCTAGACCCAAAAAGAGAAATAGGGTATGTATTTGCTTTACATATGTATTAGTTGCAAGATGTATAATATGCAAGCAACTGAACATAATACCACAGGGATACATACAGATTAAGAACTGGAGGTTAGGGCAGGCAGAGATTTCTCCATAGGAAAGGGAAATAAAATACTTGGAACAAATGGAAAGTGGGCTAAAAAGATAGAATTGAAGGGGATTGGGAAAGGAAGAGGGCAATGAAAAGGTAACATGAGAAAAGACAGGTAAAATTAAGGGTCATTGGAAACCTAATGCAATAGAAACTTTCTAAATCATATTTATAAAAAGAGCCAATATAAGTGAAATCACCACACAAGAAGAAAGTCCCAAATGGAAATTTCTTGACACTAAGTAAAGCATCCAGTACTGGTAATATTTAACTGAAGTACTGGTTAAAGTAGTGTGATTGTAATGCCAAAACAATACAGGCTTTTGCCAAGACTATAGGATGCTCTTCAGAAATTGACTACAATGCCCTCTTGCTGGAGACAACACTTACACTTACCTGGAACATAGATAAATAGAGCTTGTGCTTACATAGAACCTTCACACTTACATTCTAGCAACTTTGATATGTGATGTACTTTGCAACTACAAGAGGAGAAATATAAACACTAACCCAGATACCAAATTTTTGAACTATAACAATGCTCTACCTGTAAGACATATTAGTGCAAGAGTTGTAGGAGTAAATACCAATCTATAGTTTGACTTAAGGCCCACTTCACATGATGGAATCCACACCTAACACTGGTTTATTGATCAAGAAAAGGAAATTACACAGCCCATGGTTCTGGGGGAAAAACAAATAGTACATTCTACTAAAAGTAATAAATGACCATTGACACCATTCTGCTATACTCATAGACTAGTATTTTGTTCAGCCATCATCAAAAAAGTATCATCCTGCATCTGATGGAGACAATTTCAGAGACCCATAGAGAAAATAGACAGTCAGTGAAAGACCTCAGAATATGCCCTTCAGGCTCTTCAGTAATTCAGCCAGAAGAGTGTAAGAGCCAGAAAAGAAAGAGGATATCAAAGAACAAAGCACTATAAATTAAGAGGACTGAAGAATAGATAAACTGTGAGAGACTGAGGCAGCATGCACAAGGCATTTAGTGTTCTGCCCTAGCCCTATCTCTAATTGATAAATGTTTGCAAATGAAAATGTAGTTTTCTCCAAGGGACACTCATTTTATCCAAGGGACTACTCTTAATTGTATTTTTAAGAGTACATTCCAATAGGCAGATGCCCAAAAATTTCCCTCACTGACAAGTTTGGATTCTCATGTCCTGGAATTCTGGCATTCATTTAAAATGTTTTTATCATAGTTCTCATTTTAATTTGCTGAAGATTTTTTTTTCTATTTTTAAAGCTACATGTCCTCTGTGTGTATACCATTGTTTCAAGTTTAATATTTTGTGAGATTCCTGCATGTTTGAGCAAGTCTACATCATTTCCCAACTTGGGCTCTTTTTCTTTTTTTTTCCTACTTGGATGTGTTTGTTTTTGTCTTTTTGCTATTTTATTTTCTTATTATACATTATAGCTCTCCTTGTTTAATATGAGGGTGAATTTAGACAGAATAGAAGGGGAGATGGGAAAGAGTTGCCAGCATTAGAGGAACAGAAAACTTTAATCCGGATAAATATATAAGTAAAATGACTATTTTTAAAAGAAGAAAAGGAGGAGGAGAAGGAGAAGGAGGAGGATGAAGAGAAAGAAAAAAAGAAGGAGGAGTTGGAGAAAGAAGAGAAGCAGGAGGAGGAGAAGGATGAGAAGATGAAGACGAAGATGAAGAAGAAGAAGAAAGAAGAAGAAGAAGAAGAAGAAGAAGAAGAAGAAGAAGAAGAAGACAAGTGTGTCAAAAGAAAGGTTAAATAGCTATGCACAAAAGATCCAGAAAATCTAAAAAGTGCAAAAAAGTAATTTATGAATAATAAACATAGAAAAAAAAGACAAAACTCAGATCAAAAATTCTAGAAAATATTTTCAGGAAAATAATAGAAGAATGTATCCTTAACCTAATGAAGAAGGGGTAGCCTATAAAAGTACAAAAAGTATATAGAACAACAATTAAAGTGTACCAGAAAAGAAATTGTGCTCAGCACATAAAATTAAAACATTAAATGTAAAGAAAAGTATATTAAACAAAGAAGGGATATTAAAAGTTGCAAGTTGAAAATACTAAGTTGCATATAAATTCAGGCTCTTTAGAATAACTCCTGATCGCTCAAGAGAGAAAGAATGAATAATCCCAAGCATCAAATCAGGAGGCAAAAACCTCACACCATAACTACAAAATAAAGGGAAATAATAAACATTGCTCATTGAAATCTCTCAACTTGGATGTTCAATTCTCCAATAGAAAGTCAGGAACTAACAGAATGGACTAGACAACAATGTCCATTTTTCTGCTGCATCTACTGAACACACTTTATCATCCAGGTTGGACAGCATCTCTGTTTAAAAGGATGGAAGGAGACAGTAGAAGAAAGTGGACCAAAAAAGAAGTTTAGGGGAACTTTATTTTATAAAGTTCACACAAACAAATACTAAAATTCTTGAGTCAATTTAAAAGAGAGTATGTACTGTACACACTGAATGAGGATATGCAACAGATGACTTGGACTGGTCCAGCACACATCTACACTCATGTTTACTGAAACAAAGCTTACCGTATGCTAAGAGAGAATGGACTTGATTGTCCTGAATCACATGAGTGCAAAATATATTATTCAAATTTTATTCATGGAAAACAGTACTTTTGTTTTTTGAGATTTTTAATATAATCACATTATTTCTCATTTCTCTGTCCTACCTACAAAATCTCTCATATATCCCTCTTTTGGCTCTTTCAATTTCAAGTCTTGGGTTGCCAATAACTGCTATTACATGTATCATGTGTGTGTGTGTGTGTGTGTGTATGTGTGTGTGTGTGTGTGTATGCAAGAGTGAGAAAGAACATTTAACATTTCAAGAAAGGCAATCATTTTACTTTGAAATTGTGGATGAACTCAAAATGTATCAAGTTATGACCTGAGCTAGACACAGAAATGAAACATTGTCTGACTTATAACTGGGTTATAAGCACTCAGTGCTCTGAAATAAGAACTGAATAGTCAGTATTAGAGCCTGAACATCAGGGTGTAGTGGCATGACTTGTCAAAGAACACATTTCAGTGACAAGAGGAATAATATAAAGAAATACTTTGGGGTGCATGCATAAGAGCTATTAATAATAGCTTACATTGTTTACTTGAGAAATATTCTCTGTATATTTTTTAAATCTCAATAACCAAAATGTTATAATTACTGTGTAAGAGATATTAATTTATTTATATATTATTTACTCTTCCATCAATTTTCCTTCCATTTTCACCCTCCTGAGTTTTGAGTAATCATTCTTTGCTCTTTTGAAAATTCAAGCCACTTTTTCATAAACTATTTTTACACACTTAACATACCAAAATTTGATTTGTACAATATTTTACAATATTATAATACTAGGAATATATGACAAACCACTGAATTTTATTAAGGGTATTTATTATATATAGTATCACAGGAAAAAGGAAAATGAGTAGAGATGAAATACTATTCTTTCTAGTTGTTTTTAAGAGACAGTTGCCTGAGTCCAGCTATCTCATGAAAAAAAAAACTCATTTTTTCTTTTTTATTTATTATTACAATTTATTCACCTTGTTTTCTGGCTGTAAGCCCCTCCTTCATCTTCCACCAGTTACAACCTACCTCCCTCTTCTACCCCTATGCCCCGCTCCTAGTCCACTGATAGGGAAAATCCTCCTTCCCTACTATCTTATCCTAGTCTATCTTATCAAGTCTTACCAAGAATGGCTGCACTTTCTTCCTCTGTGACCTAGCAAGTCTGCATCTTCCAGGAGTAGCTGATCAAGGAGCCTTCCACTGAATTCATTTCAGAGACAGCCCCTGTCACCCTTAATAGGGAACTCACATGGAAACTGAGATACTTATGAGCTACATCTGAGCAGGGATTCTAGGTGTTCTTCATTCATGGTCCTTGGTTGGAACAGGAGCCCCCAGGCCCATATTTTTGGGCTCAATTGGCCTCCTTGTGGAGGGCCTCTCACATCCAGGTCTTTCTACCTCCTAAATATTCCATATAAATCCATGCTTTCTGCACAAAATTTGGCTCTGAGTTTAACCATCTTCTTCAGTACCCTGCTATGTAGATTCTTTCAGAGGCCCTCTGTGGTAGTTTCCTGCCCTGTTCCCTATCTTCCCCCATTACCGATGTCTATCCCATTTGCCCTTCTGAATGAGGATTAAGCATCTTCCTTAGGGTTCTTCCTGTTGTTTAGATCCTTTAGGACTCTAGCTTTTAGTATTTTTAATCCTGTATTATATGGCTAATATCCACATATAAGTGAGTATATACCATGAGTGTCTTTCTGCTTCTGGATACCTCACTCAGAGTGATCTTTTCTAGTTGCATCCACTTGCCTGCTGATTTCCTTGTTTTTAATTGCTGAATAGTATTGCATTGTATAAATGTGCCACAATTTCTGTGTTTATTTCTCGGTTTGGGGACATCTAAGTTGTTTCCAGATTCTGGCTATTGTCAATAAAGTTGTTATGAGTATAGTTGAGCAAATGTCCTTGTTGTATGGTTGATAATCTTCTGAATATATGCCCATGGTTGGTATAACTGAATATTCTAGTAGCACTATTCATAATTTTCTGAGAAAGCACCAGATTGATTTCCAAAGTGCTTGTACAAGTGTATATTCCCACCATTAATGGAGGAGGGTTCCCTTTTCTCCAAATCGAGTCCAACTTGTTTTGCAGATGATGTGAGAGTACACATGAATGACCCTAAAAATTCGACCAGGGAACTCCTACAGCTGATCAACACTTTCAGCAAAATGACTGTATACAAAATTAAATTAAAAAATCTGAAGCCCTCCTGTATATAAAAGACAAATGGGCTCAGAAAGAAATTAGGGAAACAAAACCCCTTCACAAAAGCCACACATAATATAAAGTACCTTGGTGTGACTCTAATCAAGCAAGTGAATGATTTGTATGGAAAAAAGAACTTCAAGGAAGATATCAGAAGATCTCCCATTCTCTGGGATTGGTATGATTCACATAGTAAAAATGGCCACTCTACCAAAAGAAATCTAAAGAGTCAATGCAATTCCAATCAAAATACCAGCACAACTCATTGCAGACCTTGAAAGAACAATTCTCAGTTTCATATGGAAAAACAAACAAAAAAAAACCCAGAATTGATTTTAAAAAATGCCTGTACAATAAAAGATTTTCTGGAGGTATCTTCATCTGAGATCTCAAGTAGTACTATAGAGCAACAGTAATAAAAATGGCATGGTACTGGCACCTGTACTTTAAATCTTAAAGGGGTGTGCATCTACTCATTAATCATTTTTATTAAATCATATCAAGAAGCTGAGGGGAAAAACAAATATACAGGAATCAACTGCTGTCTCAGTTTTAGACCCAGTTTGAAGGAGTCCAGACAGCCAATGCTACCTTGGGCTATTGCTTCGGCTCATCAACCTTAAATCATCCCTGGCTTTTTTATTAACGGTGTACCTTTCTTAACTTTAAATTGTTCTTTAAGATATTTTACATCAGAGCCATTAGCAAAAACATCTTCCCTGACCTTGTTAAACAATCTATTTTACCGAATTGTTTCTAAGTATAATGGTCATTGCTAACAATCTACATCTATGGCTCCTTTCAAGGGCAGTGGTTAATTCATTAATCTGCTCCAGTAAACATGTGAAAAGAGATCAAGCATTGTTAATTTTAAATGCCAGTGATATTGCCCAGTGATGACCTAGAAGTCTTCTTAGAGTTTTCATACAACTCATGTCATGAGGTATGTGGGCATCATAAGGGAAACAAGCAGAGATATGCTACATAAGAGCACAAAGTCCTCAGGAAAATCAGTTCTTGGGATTATGCTTCTCCAAGACAAACTCATTGTGACTATGCTAACAGGGCAGACACATTCCATTAGTTCTACAGCTGTTTTGCTGTTGCTCCTGCATGCCTCTTGACAGGGACAGGTAGCCAAAATAGTTTGCCTATAGATGGGTAAGAGGGGGGTGAGGTTAGCTCAGGCCCTGGGAAGGAGAAATCAGGGTATTGCATGGGTTGTACTAGCCTGGAAGACCAGATAACATGGAAGGAGTGAAGGATTGCTGAGAGAAAATGGCAGGTAGATTTGATTTGATATTTTAACTAGGAACCTCTGCCATTAGTTTCAGGTTTGAATCCTACTTCTATGGTAACATAAACTTCAGAGAGAGTAGCATTTTTTCCATTGGATAATTATTATCAAGTGAGGGAGGGCAGTTACCGAAAGTAGACTCAAATTTTTGCTTTTTGTTTTTCTTACTATATTTTATTTTATTAATTGTTTTTATTTTTCACAATTTATTCATTATATATGCTGATTGAAGGTCACTCCCTCAACATTTACTAGTACCACCCTCCCTCCATCTTTACCCATCCCCTTTCCCTAGACCACTCAAAAGGGGAGTTCCTCTCCTCTGCCATCCACCCATACATTATCAGAACAGTACTCAGCTATTAAAATAGAGACATAAAATTTCTGCTCTTATTTCTTTTCCATGGGCCACTGTACTCACCTCAGAAGATTTCATACAATGAAGCTTACCTGCAACCTTACTTTGAACTAGACACTAGTATAACTCTTTTTAAAGAGTCCCACTCCAAGACACTGTTTGATTGACCATCTCACATCCAGAAACATGTGAAATTTGAAATGCTATGAAGTCTAAAACATTTTATCACAGGCATTTAAGAGAATGTGATTCTCTTGCTGCCTGGAGGGCTGTTTCCCACCAGCCCAGGAAGTCATGAGGGGCAGAAGATGAGTAGTATAAAGCTTGGAAAGCCCACAAGCATAACAGTGGTCAGCCACTCTGGGAACCACCTCAGAAAGTAAGTTCAACTTTAATTCTAGAAAAGAGAAAACAGAGGCTTATATCCCTTGGGGAGTGCCTGCGATGCTCCAAGTATAGGTGTAGATAATTGTTTAATACTAGGCAATTCAAGGATGCTCAATTTGCATTAAACAGCACATTCCTAGTATATGAATAATAATAAGAACACAGAACCAAATTATCCTATATTTGAAGGGAGGGGAGAGTTATCAGGGATCTGTGTCAAAGGACGTCTATCAAATTTGATGAGTGGTGTTGATGTCTAAAGACACTCTCCAGATGAAGTCAGGCAGAGAAAACTCACCCTTGACATGATTACACATCTAGGCCAGAAGCACTGTCATACATGGAAAAGAAAGCCTCCTCCCTCATATATCAAAATTTAGTGTGGGTTGTGATGTTTATCAGTACCCCTGGAACAATAGGTATATGTACACAAAGAAACTTCTACAGGTTACCACTGTTGTGATACTCTCAGAGAACTTCCTGGCTGGTGTTAGTTCACCATACCCTACATATTCATCCACTGGACTAAAAGTTTCTTGTATAAAGTGAGGCAATTGAAAACAGTAAATGTTGAGAATCAGGTTTATCAATAAGTCTTCCCTAAACACATTATATAATACTTTTGCATGTAATTGATTTTACCATTCATTGTATTCTTTTTAAAAATAAGTTTATTTAATTTACTTTCCAATCATAATCTCCCCTCCCTCCTCTCCCCGAGTACTACCCTCCATTCCTATTGCCCCTATTCCCTTTCCCCTTCCCCTTCAGAAAAGGGAAGTAATTTCCATTGAGCTAGTTTTTCAGTTCTGTTGGATCTCAGTAGACCAAAGATCACAAAGGTCTTTCCATATTTCTCATAGTCACAGAATCCCTCTCCAGTAAGGATACTTTTATGATGATGATGACTCTAGATTTGTGCAAGGCCTCACAATTTGAACATATTTATAAGTTTTTTCTCCAGTATGAATCCTTTCATGATGATGAAGATTATACAAATGTGGAATGGTTTCACCTTGTTAAAAGCACTCACAGGCTTTCTGTCCATTAGGATTTCTTTCATGAATGTGAAGATGATTCTGAAGTCCAAAAGATTTTTTATATTGGTTACAGTCAGACAGCTTCTTTCCAGTATGTGTTCTTTTATGTATTAGGAGATGTTATGTGCAAAGGCTTTGCCACATAGGTATATTCGTGTGGTTTCCGATGACTGTTATATGCAAAAACTTCATCACACTAATTACCCTCACCAGGCTTCTCTTCACGGTGTGTTTTTTCATGTTTTTAGAGACTACTCTGCTGTGCAAAGGCTTTATCATATTGAGTATATTCATAAGGTTTCTGTCTAGTATGTGTTCTTTTATAGCTTATGAGATGACTTTTTTTTTTTTTTTTGCAAAGGCTTTACTGCACTGGTTACATTCATAAGGTTTCTCTCCAGGGTGTGTTCTTTTATGTCTTATGACAAGAGTGTTTTGTGCAAAGGCTTTACCGCACTGGTTACATTCATGAGGTTTCTCTCCAGTGTGTGTTCTTTTATGCCATATGAGAGTATTGTTTTTTGCAAAGGCTTTACCACACTGGTTGCATTCATAAGGTTTCTCTCCAATATGTGTTCTTTTATGGTTTAAGAGATTACTGTTTTCTGCAAAGGCTTTACCACACTGGTTACATTCATAAGGTTTCTCTCCAGTGTGTGTTATTTTATGCCACATGAGATGACTTTTTTTGCAAAGGCTTTATCACATTGATTACATTTGTAAGACTTCTCTCCTGTGTGTGTTCTTTTATGCCGTATGAGAACAGTGATATAGGGGAAGGCTTTACCACATAGAGTGCATTTAAAGGGTTTCTCTCCAGTATGACTGTATTCATGCCTGCAAAGAAAATTGGCACATGTGAAAGATTTACCACAGTCATTTCATTACACTAATAAATATATTTATCTATATGAAGTAATTTCATAATTTAATGGTAAAGACGAATAAAATTTTAAAGTTTTATCACTTTATTTACTTTCTTGGTGTTCGCCTTCATTATGGTTATTTTTGAAGATCCCTGTGATGGTAAGAGGATTTGTTATGTGGTTCACTTTTATAGCACCATTTTTCTATAAGAGCTTTTCTCAAATATATGAAGATTATTGTAAGAATTCAGAGTTTTACCACAGCAATCCCATTCACAAATTTTTGTACTGTATGAATGTCACTTCATTTAAGAAGTGAGCAGGACACTCAGAAGAATTTCCAAATTCCTACTACTCATAGGTATTTTCAGCAGTATGAGTTTGCTGATGAATTCACAGTGAAGTTGCAAAACCAATTAACACTAACCATTCATCACAGTCAGAAAATCTACTCAAAATGGGGACTACTACAATATCACTTGTTCTTGGAGAAAGACAGATACACTGCTTCTTTCAATATCCCTATGCTCATGTGTCTTACAAACATTGTGACATATGATATACCTATTAAATTACAAGAATAATAAAAGATTCCTACATTGAATTAACACAGTTTGTTTTTTGTTCATCATAGACATGTCATATAGGGATTAAGGTTTCTCCACAACAATAATATTGACTCTCGTAAGCTGCTCCTTTCTCTAAACTTTACAATGTTACTGCATGAATATGAGTAACACTGGTTGTACTATGACATATTTACTTATTAGAAGGTTTTGAACACACACTGCTCACCTATTCAATGTATATACCTCTTACAATATCTGAGTAGATATAATGAGACTAAACAGATTGGCAGTTCAACTCAGTAGCTGTAATTTCCATATGATTTAAATCAGATACATGACATTGAGGTACATGGAATTGTGAGATTTTAATGATCATCAGTACACTTAAAGCAGTGCTCTTTTTACACTGTTGCTTTTCTTTAAAACCTCGAGGACACAGCCAGGTGTGCTGGTACATTCCTTTCATCCCAGCATTTGTGGAGGCAGAAGCAGGCAGATCTGTGTGATTTTGAGATCACATTGGTTTAACAAGCAAGTCTAAGTCAAACCACAGCTACACAGAAAAAAACTATTTCAAATACAGAAAATAAAAAGCAGCCAACAAACAAACAAACAAAAAACAAACTTCCAAGACACATTAAAATTTCTTAAGATTCATATCTGTATCAGTGTGCACATAAAGTTACCTTTTATTACTTGTAGAACTTTGAAAATGTTCTTCAAGGGCATGGTCTTCCCAATTGTAGCCTAAAATAGAGTACCAGAAAATATATATTACTGGAAATATCATATTATTTTTAAAGCAAAACTTAAATCACTATCTTCTATGACCCTTAGAACCATGCCTGATTTATTCATCTCATTCCTCCTCATTCTCAATTGGAATCATAGAAAAGGATCAATAACAAAGTAAGACTTGTCTCCTTATTTTAAAAGTGAAAGAAAATTTGCTGTCTTACCTATTGCAGTGAGGTTTTTACAGGTCTCTAGCATAACATCTTTGTAGAGTTGTTTCTGTGAGGGTTCCAGCAAAGCCCACTCTTCTTGGCTGAATTTCACATGCACATCATTGAAGGTCACTGAATTCTAAAATATGCCATGCATTTGTACAACAGAAAGAGTGACAAGAATATAAATTTATACTTCATTGGCAATAGAATCGTACAATTCTAGTGCTGCTTCCATTTATTTTCTGACACAGAAGTGCCAGTGTTAGATAGTTGGATGCTGTGCATCAGATGAACAAGGGGAGAAGAAAAACCTTAAAGGTTAGATTGTAAGGAAAACCAAAGGTGTACTTTGGAAACCTGTTTTAAAGGAGTTTCATTAGTTTGTAAGTCATGAATATGAATTAGACATTAGTTGGGTTCTTGAGTGATGTATGAATCATCTTCAGTTACTTGGGCAAGTAGGTCATGACCCTGTCATGAGACAGGTGGAAGGAAAAAACACAGTCATCATATTTTATCTAGCAACAAATGAGATGTAGATATCAGGGGACAGTGAACAGATGGGTGACATCAGTCAAAAGACAACATGTTACTGAATATCATGTTTTCACCAGGGCTTAGAGATGTGGTATATCAGTATATGAAAAGTGGGGCTTATATATTTGTGGAAGGGAAAGTGGACTATAGTGAATAGATGGATAAAAATAATGTGAGTGGCAAGCAACAATAATCATAGCTGATAACATCATATTTCTGAGTAACCAGACAAAAGAAAAGGCATAGAACACATGATTATTCTTTGATCATTGTTTTGTACACTTTCCTTTCTAAATCATGTATAGTCTATAGTTTAAAATAAAGATTAAAACTTTTCTATTAAAAAATAAGTATTAATGTTATCACTAAGTCATTTTAGAAGAAAATGGAATAACGAAGTTTAACTGTGTCATATCTGAATAGGATAGAGCTTTGGAATAGTCATGGCAATTAATGTGGACAAAGACAAACAGAGAGAAGGGAGCAAAAAAGAAAGAGAAAGACAGAGACACACAGAGAGAAATTAACAGATGAACAGTACTAAGTACACATCAGAGAAATTTATGAACAGTTAATAACTACAAAAAATGATGAACAAGCGGGGTATATTCTGTCATGCCTTTAATTCTATCACTCAGGAGGCAGACACATATCTTATTGAATTGGATGCCAGCATGATCTATACAAAGAGTTCTAGGAGAGCCAGACCTATATAGTAAGACAGTCTCCCCTAAAAGTCAATAAAACAAAAACAAAAGATGGAAAGAACTGAGAAGTGTTTACTGAAGCTTCTCCAAGGAATTATATATTCACTGCAGTTGTGTATTCATTTTCCAGAAATCTGCAATGCCCTAGCTTAAACTGTATCTTTAATAAGATCTTCCTAAAAGGCAATGCATGTTTAAATAGCTAAAAATAGAAAGATGAAAATATTAGCAATGTAAATGATGATCATAAATAAGCAACATAAGGCAGGAGAGATGGCTCAGCAGTGAGGAGCTCTTGCTGCTCTTGCAAATAATTGGGCTCAACTGTCAGTGTTTAACTGGGACCCACTACTATCAATTGCTATAAGTTCATGAGTTCTGAACACATCAGCAGACTACTATGAGGATCAGGCACACAAGATACTCATATTCATGCATATATTCAAAATACTCATATTCAGTAAAAATTAAAAACAGATCCCAGATGGAAGGGCTGATCACGCACTACAACTGATCAGCGGGGTAACAGAGACTGCACAGTGACAAATTGTTGGAACTGTTGGCCTCCAAACACCACTGACTGTGTTTATCAGGTGATAAGAAACCCAATGATGAGAAAAAAAAATTCGGTTCAACCTCAGAGTACCCAACTAATCCCTGGAAAATTTCCTGGGCTGTTGTGGCAGGAGTAAGGTTTTCAAGCAAACAGACCAGAGAAGCTTGTCCTGATCACCTTCCCAGCCTGAACTTTGCACCCCAGGGTACCAGAGACTGGAAGTCCCACTCTCAAGAAAACCCCACAGGGAAGGAAGCAAGTGGAACTGACCGAATGTCACCCAGTCTATCCCTGGAAAAGGTCCTATAGACTTGCAGGTGCACAGCAGCCAGCCCTGAGTGGGGCTCCAGCCGCCAGACCCAGGCAACTGACTCTCCATCACAGATAGAACTGTGTGTGCCAGGGCACTAAAGGATGGGTTTCCCTGTAGGGAGAAAACCCCACAGGGAGGGAAACAGCAGGTCCCAGCTTAGAGCACTCAGCTGACCCCACCACCACCACTACCACCACCACATATGGGAATATTCTTGGAAAAAGTTCCCAGGTTTCTATCCAGTCACCAGCTTGGAGCCATCATTCGCAAACAAGTGCCTATGCACACTACACCCCCCCAACAGTACAGATTGGGTCTTTCTGTTGGGAAAAAACCCAAAGATGGGGGAAATATCTGTCCCTAACTCAGGACACCTATCTCCAGAAAAGTTTCTGGTTATACACAGGCTCTAGACTCTAGCCTCTTGCTGCACACATAAGAGTAGTGCTCATGTGTCACTGATTACCACTTGGATACTGGGAAAGAGAGCTCCAAAGTCAGACCTCCAGAAGCCTGGGTTCCCTGATATCAACCCCCAGATACTTCCCCAAGGGACAACTAGTTATCCCTAACTAAACTGACCAAACCCCATGGCACCCAGGTTACAGCAGCAGCTCACTAAATTTACATCAAGAAACCCAGCAGCAGGGCAGCTGTCTCCAGGACTTCTCTGGGTGAGAGGATAGCCCCCTTTACTAACAAAGGCCACAATTAGTACTCAGGTCTGTACGCCTGAGGTGAGCTGTGGCAATTCCTGAAAAACACCTGCCATTCAGTGACCATACCCAAAAAGCTGAGGAGGCCTCCTTTGGGAAAAATCATCTTCCTGTCAAGGGGATTCGACCCACCACAGGATCCCAGGAAGTACCAGAAACTAACCCCCCACACCTAAGATAGCCTAATGAGTAGAGGCCAGGATAAAATATCAACCAACAAAAGACAGAGCAATATGGCATCCCTAGAACAAGTTATCCAGGAGCAAGCAGCCCTGGACAACCCAGCGTAAATGAAATTCAAGAAGATGACCTTACATCTGTGCTTATGAACAGGATAATAGAGGAAACAAATAAAATGCGTAAAGACCTAGATGAAGATAAAGTCAAATAGATTATTGCCATCTGCAAAGAAATGGAGGAAGATAAAGTCAAACAGATTATGGCCATCCTTAAAGAAATACAAGAAGTTGCAGCCAAACAATGTGTGGCCTTTAGAGAGGAATTACTTAAATCACTGAAAGAAATTAAAGAAACAGAGGATTGTTCAAACAAACAGCTGAAGGAATTATAAGAAAATACAGTCAGAGAGGTGAAGGAAATCAATTAAATGGCTCAAGATCTGATGATAGAATTGGAAAAATTAAAGAAAACACAAATGGATGAAATTGTGGAGAAAAAGAACTTAGGGAAGAAAACAGGAACTACAGAGGTAAGCATAACCAATAGACTATAAGAGATGGAAGAATCTCAGGTGTGGAAGACACAATGGAAGAAATCGATGTATCCATCAAAGAAAATATTAAATCTAAAAATTCCTGACACAGACCATCCAAGAAATCCAAGACAACATGAAAAGGCAAAACCTAAAAATAATAGGAATAGAGGAAAAGGAAGATTTCCTCCTCCAAGGCCCAGAAAATATTTTCAGCAAAATTATAGAAGAAAATTTCCCCAACTTAGAAGAGAGGTCTATAAGAATACAATAGGCCTAGAGAACAGCCAATAAATTAGAACAGAAAAGAAAATTCTCCCACCATATAATAAACAGTAGGTATACAGAACAAAGAAAAAATACTAAAAGCTGCAAGGGAAAAAGTCCAAGTAACATATAATGGCAAACCCATCAGAATCACACCAACAGATACTATGAAAGCCAGAAGGACCTGAACAGATATCATGCAGACCCTAAGAGAACATAGATGTCCACCCAGGCTACTATACCCAGCAAAAGTCTCAGTCATCATAACGGAACAAACAAGATATTTAATGACAAAAAAAAATTTAAACAATACCTACCCACAAATCCAGAGGCACAGAAGCTCCTAGAAGGAAAACTATAACCCAGGAAAGCTAATGACATTCAGGAAAAGACAGGGAATAAGTAATGTCACTACAGGAAAACTAAAAGTGAGCAAGCACACAAACACAGTACCACAACCAACATCAAAATAGAAGGAACTAACAGCCGCTGCTCATTAATTTCCCTCAACATCAAATCACTTAACTCTCCAATAAAGACACAGACTAACAGAATGGATATGTAAACAAGACCCAACAATCTGCTGCATATAAGAAACACATCTAAGTCACAAATGTAGACATTGCGTAAGAGTAAAGAGCTGTAAGGGTCCAAGCAAATGGACCTAAGAAACAAGCAGGTGTAGCCATTCTAATATCAAATAAAATATATTTTCAACCAAAATTAATCAAAAGACATGAGGAAGGTCATTTCATACTCATCAAAGAAAAATTCTGCCAAGAAGAAATCACAATTCTGAACATCTATGCCTCAAATACAAAGGTACCCACAATTGTAAAAGAAACATTAATAAAACCTAAACCACATACAGATTCCCATACATTACTAGTGGGAGGCTTCAACACCCCACTCTCAACAAAGTACAGGTCAACAAAACAGAAATTAAAAAAAAACAATATCTCTAACAGAGGTCATGAATCAAATGGACCTAACAGACATCTACAGAACCTTACACCCAAACACAAAAGAATTTACTTCTCAGCACCCCATGGAACCTTCTCCAAAATAGACCATATCATTGGTCACAAAGTAAGCCTCAACAGATACAAGAAGTTTGAAATAATGCCTTGTATCCTATCTAATTACCATGGACTAAAGCTGGACCTCAACAACAAAAGAAATAGTAAAAAGCCTACACACACATGGAAACTGAAAAACTCACTACTAAACGACAGCTGGGTCAGGGAAGAAATAAAGAAAGAAATTGAAGTCTTCCTAGAATTCAATGAAAATAAAGACACGACATACCCAAACTTATGGGACATGATGAAAGCAGTACTAAGAGGAAAGTTCATAGCACTATGTGCCTTCAAGGAGAAATTTGTAACATCTCATATAATCAACTTAAATGGCTCACCTAAAAGCCCTAGAAAAAAGAAGCAGACAGAGCAAAAAGGAATAGACACCTGGAAATAATCAAACTCAGGACTGAAATCAATAAATTAGAAACAAATAAAACATTTCAAAGAATCAATAAAACCAAGAGCTGGTTGTTTGAGGAAATCAAGAAGATAGACAAACCCTTAGCCAAACTAACGAAAAGGCAGAGAGACACTATCCAAATTAACAAAATCAGAAATGAAAACAGGGACAAAACAAAAGACACTGAGGAAATCCAAACAATCATTAGGACTTATTTCAAAAGTCTATATGCCACACAATTTGAAAATCTAAATGAAATGGACAATTTTCTTGGTCGATTCAACTTACCAAGGCTGAATCAGGACCAGGTAAATCAACTAAATAGTCCTATATCTCCCAAAGAAATAGAAGCGGTCATCAAAAGTCTCCCATCCAAAAAAAGCCCAGGACCAGATGGCTTCAGAGCAGAATTCTACCAGACCTTCAAAGAAGAGCTAACACCAATTCTCTTCAAACTATTCCACAAAATAGAAACAGAAGGAATATTACCAAATTCATTCTATGAAGCCACAGTCACCTTGGTACCTAAACCTCACAAAGACTCAACAAAGAAAGAGAATTTCCGGCCAATCTCCCTTATGAACATTGATGCAAAAATACTTAATAAAATACTTGCAAACCGAATCCAAGAACACATCAAAGATATTATCCACTATGACCAAGTAGGCTTCATCCCAGGTATGCAGGGGTGGTTCAATATACGGAAATCCATCAATGTGATCCACCATATTAACAAACTGAAAGAAAAAAACCACATGATAATCTCCCTAGATGCTGAAAAAGCCTTTGACAAAATCCAACATCCATTCATGTTCAAAGTATTGGAGAGATCAGGGATACAAGGCACATATCTAAACATAGTAAAAGCGATATACAGCAAGCCTATAGCCAACATCAAACTCAATGGAAAGAAACTTAAAGCAATCCCACTAAAATCAGGGACAAGACAAGGCTGCCCACTCTCTCCATATCTCTTCAACATAGTGCTGGAAGTCCTTGCTAGAGCAATAAGACAGTTGAAGGAGATCAAGGGGATACAAATTGGAAAGGAAGAAGTCAAATTATCAGATCAGGGATAAAGGGCACATACCTAAACATAGTAAAGGCAATATACAACAAGCCTATAGCCAACATCAAGCTAAATGGAGAGAAAATTAAAGCAGTCCCACTGAACTCAGGGACAAGGCAAGGCTGTCCACTCTCTCCATATCTCTTCAACATAGTTCTTGAAGTCCTTACTAGAGCAATAAGACAATTAAAGGAGATCAAAAGAATACAAATTGGAAAGGGAGAAGTCAAAGTATCACTATTTGCAGATGATATGATAGTATACCTGAATAACTCCAAAACTTCTACTAGGGAACTTCTACAGATGATAAACACCATCAGCAAAGTGGCTGGATACAAAATTAACTCAAAAAAAATTTAGCCCTCCTGTATACAAAAGATAAAAGGGCTGAGAAAGAAATTAGGGAAACAACACCCTTCACAATAGCCTCAAAGGACATAAAGTACCTTGGTGTGACCATAATCAAGCAAGTCAAAGACTTGTATGAAAAAAACTTCAAGTCTCTGAAGAAAGAATTAGAAGAAGATATTAGAATTTGGAACTATCTCTCATACTCTTGGCTTGGCAGAGTTAACATAGTAAAAATGGACATCTTACCAAAAACAATCTACAGATTCAATGCAATTTCCATCAAAATACCAACAGAATACTTTACAGACCTTGATAGAAGAGTTCTCAACTTCATATGGGATGCAATGAAAGCAGTCCTAAGAGGAGTTTGAATAGCAACAAAGGCCATCATAAGCTATTGGAGACATCCCATACAAACAACTTAATGTCATACCTGAAAGCCCTAGGAAAAAAGAAGCAGACACAACCAGCAAGAGTAGACAACTAGGAAAAACCAAACTTAGGGCTGATATCAATAAATTAGAAACAGATAATAATTCAAAGAATCAACAAAACTAAGAGCTAGTTCTTTGAGAAAATAAAAAAAAAACACAGACAAATTCTTAGCCAAACTAAGTAAATGGCAGAAAGACACTATCCAAATCAACATAGTCTGAAAGAAAAAGATATAACAGTCACTAAGAAAATCCAAAGAACCATTAACTCTTATGTCAAAAGCCTATATGCCCCAAAATTTGAAAATCTAAATAAAATATACAATTCTCTTTAGATTCCACATACCAAAGTTGAATCAACATCAGGTAAAGATATTAAATAGTCTTATAATGCCTAAGGCAATAGAGACAGCCATCAAAATACTCCCAACCAACCAAAAAAAAAAAAAAAAAAAAAGCCAAGGGCCAGATGATTTCGGGGCAGAATTCTACAAGACCTTCAAAGAGCAAATAATGATATTCTCCAAATTATTTCACAAAATAGAAATGGATGCAACATGACCAGATTCCTTTTGTAAGACCACAGTCACGTTGATAAATCCACAAAGATCCCCCAAAAGATAGAGAACTTCAGACCAGTCTCTTTTATGAACAATGGTGTAAAAATACTCAATAAAATACTTGTAAATCAAATCCAAGAACATATCAAAGATATTATCCACCATGACCAAGTAGGCTTCATCCCAGGCATGCAGGGGCAGTTAAGTATATGGAATCCATCAATGTAATCCACCATATAAACAAATTGTTAAAAAAAAAAAAACAGGACCATTTTCTTAAATGCTGGAAAAGCATTTGACAATATCCAATAGTTATTCTTGTTTAAAGTCTTGGAGAGAGCAGGGACAAAGGCACGTATCTAAAAATAGTAAAGATAGTATACAGAATATATACAGAATATATAGAATATATACAGATTATATACAGAATAGTATATAGCTAACATCAAACTAAATGAAGAGAATGTTAAGTCAATTCCACTGGACTTGGGGACAAGACAAGGCTACACACTCTCTCCAAATCTCTTCAATACAGTACTCAAAGTCCTATCTAGGGCAATAAGACAACTAAAGGAGAATAAGGGGGTACAAATTGATAAGGAAGAAGTCAAAGTGTCTCTATTCACAGGTGATATGACAGTATACAAAAATGAGCCCAAAATTCCACTGTGATGTCATGAATCCCTTGCAATGTGAAAATAATAGCATTGAGATGTCAAAATTGCTTTGTGATATCCTAATAGAACCATTGTGAAGTCACAATTCAATTTTAATGTCATGATTCTGTAGTGATGGCCCAATAGACACATTGCAATGTGATATTACAATTGTGATGTGTTACTAGTAACATTCTGATGTCTCAATACCATTATGATATCTTGGTAGAATTGTAATATAATATTGTGACATCACAATCGTACCATTCTGATTTCAAAATACAAATGTGATGTCCTACTAGTTTACAATTGTGATGTCATAATTCCCTTATGATGTTACAATAGTCTCTGTGATATCATAATTGTGATATCAGAATGCCATTTTGGCTAGAGAAATGTACCATTGTGAGTTCATAGTACAATTGTGATGTTACAATCGGACCATAGTGATTTCACAATAAAAATTGTTATGTCCTACTAGTACCACTGTGATATCATAATTCCCTTTGATGTCACAAAAGTAGCATTGTGATGTCAAAATATCTTTGTGATATATTAATACCTTACTAATATCATAATGCCATTGTTACATCATAGCACAATTGTGATGTCACAATAGTAAACATTTGATGTCACAATTCAATTGTAATGCCATAATTCACTAGTGATGTCACAGTTGAACCATTATGATGTCAAAATACGATTATGATAGCCTATTAATACCACTGTGATTTTGCAGTACAATTGTGATATTCTAGTAGTACCATTGTGAGGTCATAAAAAATTGTGATGTCACAATTGTAACAATGTGATGTCATAAGGTCACAATGTTACCATTGTATTGTCACAATACAATTGTGATGTCCTACTAGTACTATTGTGGTGTCAGAATATTCCTTTGTGATATCCTAATAGTACCATTATGATGCCATAATGCCATTGTGACAAAGAAATAGTATCATTGTGATATCATGTTTCAACTATCATTTCACATTACTACCATTGTGATGTCAGAATACGATTGTGATGTCCTATGAGTACCATTGTGATGGCATAATACACTTGCGATATCACAATAATAGCATTGTGATGTCACAATGTCTTTGTGATATACTTATAGTATCATTTGATGTCATAATTCCATTGTGACTACAGAATATTACCATTGTGATGTCATAGCAAAATTGTGATGTCACAATAGTACCATTGTGATGTCTCAAGTCAATGGTAATGTCATAATATTCTAGTGTGATGTCACAATAGTAGCTTTGTGATGTCACAATGTCTTTGTGATATCCCACTAGTACCATTCTTATGTCATAATGCCATTGTGACTAGAGAATAGTATCATTGTGATGTCATTGGATGTTACAAGAGTACCATTGTGATGTCACAAGTCAATTGTTATATTATAATTCTCTAGTAATGTCAAAATCACTAAATTGTGATGTCACAATAAGATTGTGATGTTCTCCTAGTACCATTGTTATGTAATAATAGCATTGCGGTTTCACAATAGTAGCTTTCTGAAATCACATTGTCTTTGTGATGTCCTAATATTACCATTGGGGTGTCATAATACCATTGTGACAAAACAATAGTACCATTGTCATGTCTAAAGTCAATGGTAATGTCATAATTCTCTAGTGATGTCATTATCGAACCATTTAGATGTCACAATAAGATTGTAATGTCCCACTAATACCATTGTTATGTCTTGATACCCTAGTGATGTCACAATAGTAGCACTGTGATGTCATAATGCAATTGTGACTAGAGAATAGTTCCTTAGAGAAATCATAGTACAATTTTGATGTCACAATAGTACCATTGTGATGGGACAATTCAATTGTAATGAAATAATTCTCTAGTGATGTCAGAAACGAACCATTGTGGTGTCACAATGTGAGTGGGACCTCCTGTTAGAACCATTATCATGTCATACTACATATGTGATGCCACAATAGAAACATTTTGATGTTACAATGTATTTGTGATATCGTACTAGTACCATTGAGATGTCATAATGCCATTTTGACTAGAGAATAGTACCATTGTGATATCATAGTACAATTCAGTTGTAATGACATAATTCTCTGGTGATGTCACAATTGAAACATTGTGATGTCACAATATAATTCTGATCTCCTGCTAGTACCATTTTCATGTCATAATGCACTTGTGACACCACGATAGTAACATTATGATGTCACAATATCTTTGAGATATCCTACTAGTACCATTGAGATGTCATAATGGCATTATGACTAGAGAACTGTACCATTGTGATGTTATACTACAATTATGATGTCACAAGAGTACCATTGTGATGTCACAGTTCAATTGAAATGTCATAATTCCCTAGTGATGTCACAATATGATTGTGATGTCCTGCTAGTACCATTTTGATGTCATAATATACTTGTGATGTCACAATAGTAGTTTTGTGTAGTCACAATGAATTTGTGATGTCCTAATAGTACCATTGTGATGGCATGATGCCATTTTGACTAGAGAAGAGTAACATTGTGAGGTCATAGCTCAATTGTGACATCACAATAGTACAATGTTAATGTCATAGTACTCTCGTAATTTCACAATCACAAAATTGTGACATCACAATACAATTTTGTTGTAATACTAATATCATTGTGATATCATAATATACTTGCGATGTCACAATACTAGCTTTGTAATGACACAGTGTCTTTCTGATGTTCTAATTGTATCATTGTGAAGTCATAATGCCATTGTAACTAGAGCATAGTAACATTGGGATTTCATAGTACAATTATGATGTCAAAATTGTACCATAGTGATGTCACAATTCAATAGTGATGTTATATTTCTCTAGTGATGTCACATTTGAACCATGTTAATGTCATAATTAGCTTGTGATGTCCTAATAGTACCATTGTTATGTCATAGTACAATTATGATATCACAATAGTAGCATTGTGATCTCACAATGTGTTTGTAATATCTTCATGGAACCACTGTGATTTCAAAATGCCACTGTGATTAGACAATAGTTCCATTGAGATGTCATAGTACAATTTTGAAGTTATAATTGTATACATAATTCTAATGTCACAAGTCAATTGTAATGTCATAATTCTCTAATCATGTCAAAATCATGCCGTTGTGACATACCAATAGGATTGTGATGTCCTACTAGTACCATTTTCATGTAATGATACATTTGCAATGCCACAATTGTAAAATTGTTATGTCACAATGTCTTTGTGATATCCTACTAGTACCATTGGGATGTCATCATACCATTGTGACTACAGAATAGTACCATTGTGATGTCATAGTACAATTGTGATGTCACAAGAGTACAATTGTGATGTCACCATTCAATTGAAATATCATAATTCTCTAGTGATATAAAACTATGATTATGATATAAAACTATGATTGTGATGTCCTGCTAGTACAATTGTGATGTCATAGTATAATTGAGAGGTCACCATAGTAGCTCTATGAAGTTGCAAAGTCTTTGTGATATCCTACTAATACCATTGTGATGTCATTGTACACTCTTGGTGCCACAAGTGTACCATTGTGATGTCACAAGTCATTTGTTATATCATAATTCTCTAGTAATGTCAAAATCACTAAATGGTGATGTCAGAATATGATCGTGTTATGCTCCTAGTGATAGTATGTCATAATAGCTTAGTGATTTCACAATAGTAGCTTTCTGAAGTCACATTGTGTTTGTGATGTCCTAATATGTAAGAACTGGGAAATAGTAAGAGCTGGAGAGGACAGGGTCTCCAAAAGGAGAGCAACAGAACAAGAAAATTTGAACACAGGGAACTTCCCAGAGACTCATACTCCAACCAAGGACTATTCATGGAGATAACCCAGAACCCCTGCACAGATGTAGCCCAGGGCAGTTCAGAGTCCAATTGGGTTACATAGTAATGTGAAGAGGGACTGCCTCTGACATAATCTGATTGGCCTGCTCTTTGATCACCTCCCCCTGAGGGGGAGCAGCCTTACCAGGCCATAGTAGAGGACAATGCAGCCACTTTTGATGTGAACTGATAGACTACGATCAGAAAGGAGAGGAGAACCTCCCCTATCAGTGGACTTGGGGAGTGGCATGCAAGCAGAGGGAGGAGGGAGGGTGGGATTGGGAGGGTCTTATGGGGGATGCAGAATGAATAAAGTGTAATTGATGAAAAATTTTAAAAAAAGGGAAAAATGTCATAATGCCATTGTGACTAGAGTATAGCACCATTGTGATGTCACAATTCAATTATAATGTCATAGTTCTAGAGTGATATAAGAATCAAACAATTGTGATGTCACAATACGTTTGTGATGTCCTACTAGTACCATTATGTGAATAGTATCATTGTGATGTCACAATGTTTTTGTGATATCCTAATAGTACCACTGTGATGTTATAATGCTATTATGACTAGAGAATAGTACCATTGTGTTGTCATAGTACAATTGTGATGTCACAAGTCTACCATTGTAATGTCACAATTTTATTGTTCATATTCTCTATTGATGTCACATTAGTACCATTGTGATGTCACAATGATTGTGACATACTGGTGGAACAATTGTGATGTCATAATTCCCTTCTGATTTCACAATAATAGCATTGTGATGTCACAATAGTGTTGTAACATCCTAATAGTATCATCATGATATCATAATGCCATTATGACTAGGCAGTTGTACATTGTGATATCATAATACAATTTTGATGTCACAACAGACCTACTGTGATGTAACCATTCAATTGTAATGTCATAATTCTCCAGCGATGTCACAGTAAAACCAGTCTGATGTCACAATGAGATTGTGAAGTCCTCCTAGCACCATTGGATATCACAATAGTAGCATTGTCTTGTTATAATGCCATTATGACCAGCGAATGTTAACATTGTGATGTCATAGGATGATATCACAGGTCAATTATGATTTCATAAATCCCTATCGTCACAATCGAACCATTGTGATGTCACAATACGATTGTGATGTCCTAATAGTACCATTGTGATGTCATAATAACCTTGCGATGTCACAATAGTAGCTTTGTGAAGTCACAATGTCTTTGTGATGTCTGAATTGTACCATTGTGAAGTCATAATGCCATTCTGACTACAGAATAGTATCATTGTGAGGTCATAGTACAATTGTGATGTCACAATCATATCATTGTGATATCACAATTCAATGTCTTTGTGACATCCTCATTGTAACACTGTGATGTCATAATGAATTATGACTAGAGAATAGTACCATTGTTATGTCATAGTACACTTGTGATGTCACAATACTACCATGGTGATGTCACCATTCAATTGTAATGTCATAATTCTCCATTATTGTCAAAATCGAACCATTGTGACGTCACAATACAATTGTGATGTCCTACTAGTAGCATTGTTATGCCATAATACCCTTGCGATATCACAATAGTAACATTGCGATGTCACTACAACATTGTTTTATACTAATAGTACCATTGTGATGTCATAATATCATTATGACTAGAGACTAGTACAATTGTTATGTCGTAGTACAATTTTGAAGTCACAATATTACCATTGGAATGTCACAATAAGATTATAATGTCATAATTCTCTAGGGATGTCACAATCACACAATTATGATGTCACAATATGAATATGATGTCCTACTAGTATCATTGTTATAAATAACCTTGTGATGTCACAATACTACCATTTTCATGTCACAAGTCAACTGTAATGTCATAATTCCCTAGGAATGTCACAATCACTCCATTGTGGTCCCAATACTACCTTTCTCCTATCAGAATGCCATTGTGAATAGAGAATTGTACATTGTAACATTATAATACAATCATGATGTCATGGTTATTATTGTGATGTAACCATTCAATTGTAATGTTATAATTCTCCAGGGATGTCACAATGAAACCAGTGTGATGTCACAATCATATTGTGATGTCCTTCCGGTAGAGTTGTGATGTCATAATTACCTTGCAATGTCACAATAGTAGCATTGTGATATCACAATGTGTTTGTGATATACCAATTGTACCGTTGTGATGTCACAAGTCAATTGTAAAGTCATAATTCTCTGCAAAGCTCAAAACTGCCCAATGGTGAGTTCACAATACAATTCTGATATTCTACTAGTACCTTTGTGATGTCATAATTACATTGCGATGTCACAATAGTAGCATTGTGGATGTCATAACTAATTCTACCACTTGAAGTCATAATGCAATTCTGAGTATAGAAGAGTACCATTGTGATGTCATAGTTCAATTGTGATGTCATAATCATACCATTGTGATATCACAATTCAATTGTAAAGTCATAATTTTCTAGTAAAGTCACAGTCAAACCATTGTGATGTCATGGTACACTTGTGATGTTACAATACTGCCATTGTGGTGTCACCAGTCAACTGTAATATCATTATTCTCTATTGCTGTCAATATCGAACCATTGTGATGTCACGATACAATTGTGATAGCCTACTAGTAGCATTGTTGTGTCATAATATTCCTGTAATATCACAATAGTAACATTGTGATGTCACAAAGACTTTGTTTTATACTAATAGTAATATTGTGATGTCATAATACCATTGTGACTAGAGAAATTATAATTGTTATGTCATAGTACAATTTTAATGTCACAATAGTACCATTGGGAATGCACAATAAGATTGTAATGTCATAATTTTCTAGGGCTGTCACAATCACACCATTATGATGTCACAATAGGAACGTGAAGTCCTACTAGTACCATTGTTATGTCATAATACCACCAGAGTATTAAGGGTACCATTGTTATGTCATAACACCCTTCAGATGTTACAATAGTAGCATTGCGATGTCATAATAGTACCATTGTGATGTCTCAAGTCATTGGTAATGTCAAAATGCTCTAGTATTGTCACAAAAACAAAATTATGCTTTCACGATAGATCGTGATGTCCTACTTGTACTATTTTCACAATACAATTCTGAAATTCTACTAGTACCTTTGTGATGTCCTAATTACCTTGCGATGTCACAATAGTAGCATTGTGATGTCACAATATTTTTGTGATAACATAATTGCACCATTTGAAGTCATAATGCCATTCTGACTACAGAATAGTACCATTTTGATTTTTACAGTACAATTGTGATGTCACAATCATACTATTGTGATATCGCAATTCAATTGTAAAGTCATAATTTTCTAGTGAAGTCACATTCGAACTATTGTGATGTCAATACCATTCTGATGTCCTACTAGTACCGTTGTGATGACATAATACTCTTCTGATATCACAATTTTAGCATTGTGTTGTCACAATGTGTTTCTGTTATCCCAATAGCACCATTGTGATGTCATAATTCCATTATGACTAGGGGATAGTACCAATGTGATATCAAAGTACTATTGTGATGTCACAATACTAATATTTTCATGTCACAAGTCAATTGAAAAGTCACAATCACTCCATTGTGGTCCTAATAATACCTTTATCATATCAGAATGCCATAGTGAATAGAGAATAGTACACTGAAATATCATAATACAATTATGATTTCATAGTTACTATTGTGATGTAACCATTCAATTGTAATGTTATAATTCTCCAGGGATGTCACAATAAAACCAGTGTGGTGTCACAATGAGATTGTAATGTCCTACTGGTAGAATTGTGATGTCATAATTCCCTTGCAATGTCACAATAGTAGCATTGTGATGTCACAATGTGTTTGTGATATACCAATAGTACCGTTGTGATGTCACAAGTCAATTGTAATGTCATAATTCTCTATGAAGCTCAAAATTATTCAATTGTGGCTTGCCTGTCTTATTACCTGTGATATTTCTATTTTCTTGTGATGTGACTGAAATGTTGCCTGTGATCTTTGAAGTCTCTCTTGGGATGGTTGAAATTTCAACCTACAATGGATGACCTTTTTCGTGTAAAGATTCAACTTTGACCTCAGATTGTTGAATTTTTGCCTGCAAAGACTGAACTTTCTTGTGCCATCAGTGAAATTTTCCCTGTAATGGCTGAAGTTTCACCTTGGATATTTAAAGATTTCCTGTAAAGGCAAATTTTGCACCCTTGATATTTGAAGTTACCTTTAGGTGGCTGAAATTTCACCTGCGATGGTAGAAGTTTCCATTGTGATGTTTGAAGTTTTTCCTCTAAGTTTGAAAGTACACCTATGTAGGCTGAATAATCGCCTGTGATGGTTGAACTTTCTAGGGAGGTGACTGAAATGTCGCCTGTGATGTTTGAGGTCTCTCTTGCAATGGTTGAAATGTCACCTGCGGTGGTTGACCTCTTACCTGTGGAAGGTGAAGTTTCTCCTGATATGGTTGAAATTTTGCCTGCAAAGCATGAACTTTCCTGAGCCATCACTGAAATTTTGCCTGTAATGGTTGATGTTTCACTTAGGATGGTTGACTTTTTTTCCTGCAAAGTTTAAATTTGCACCTTCGATAGTTGAAGTTTCCCTTGAGGTGGCTGAAAATTCAATTGTGATGGTTGAAGTTTCACCTAGGATTGTTGACATTTTTCTTCTTAAAATAAAATTGGAACCCTTGATAGTTAGTTTCCAAGAGGTGGCTGAAACTTCACTTGTGAAGGTTGAAGTTTCCTTTGTGATGGTTGATACCTTTCCTGCAACACTTGAAATTTCACCTGGCTTGCCTGGCATATCGCCTGTGATATTTGGATTTTCCTGTGATGTGACTGAAATGTTGCCTGTGATGTATGAAGTCTCTCTTGTGATGGTTCACTTGTCACTACCAGTGGTTGAGTTTTTCCTGTGAAGGCTGAAGTTTCACCTGAGATTGTTGAATTTTCACCTGCAAAGACTGAACTTTCCTGTGCCATCGCTGAAAGAACCCCTGTAATGTTTGAATTTTCACCCAGGATTGTTGATGTTTTTCTTGTAAAGATAAAATTTACACACTTGATAGTTGAAGTTTCCTTTGAGGTAGCTGAAATTTCATCTGCGATGGTTGACGTTTCCATTGAGATGGTTGCAGTATTTCCAGCAAATTAACAATTTCACCTACGCAGGGTGAATTATCTCCTGTGATGTTTGAACTTTCCCGGGAGGTGACTGAAATGTCACCTGTGATGTTTGATGTCTCTCTTGCGATGGTTGAAATGTTACCTGCAATGAAATTTGATCTCCGATGGTTGAATTTTTGCCTACAAAGACTGAACTTTGAGGTGGCTGAAATTTCACCTGCCATGGTTGATGTTTCGTTGTGATGGTTGAAGTTATTCCAGAAAAGTTTGAAATTTCAACTGGATGGGCTGAATTATCTCCCGGGAGAGGGAAGAAGAACCTGGAGCCAGGCAGGGGCAGAGCCCTGGGGCAGAGGGAGGAGCCCAGGGTAGAGGAGGAAC